>NC_053447.1:71491658-72091658 GCF_007990345.1 Gossypium hirsutum | reverse complement strand
TCAGTATTTGAGAAGCTTCCAAAATCTAAATTATCAAGATCAAAATCTTGATCAACAGTAGTAGGAGAAACCTGAAACAATATACATAGAAAACGATAAAGTATGAGAATGGCATGTATATGATTATACGAGAAAGGATGGTGGCATGTATATGATTATACGAGAAAGCATGGTATAAAATTGTGATTCTATGTTATCCATATATTTTTCTAAGAGAATGATAAATCAATTTTTTTCCTGATTTTTAGTATTTTCAGTTAGATTTAATTTTTTTTTAGGAAAATCTGATTGTATGAAACAAAGACGACATGTCATCTATATCCTTTTTTTCAAATTTCAATAGTTTAGTGCTACATTAGCATTTTCATCTTGAAAAAATCAAATTCAAATAAAAATTTTAAAATTCAAGATGAAATTACTTAAGTAACATTAAACTACGAGAAATGAATAATAATCCTGCTTCATACAATTCTTTTTCATGTATTAATTGAGATTTAATGCGATGTACTTAAAAGGTAAATACATTATCAATGAGTATTCAACAAATTCATGGATCTAATAAATAATCATAGATGATGGATATTGCAAGATGATTATGTTCATTAATAAAATATATATTATATCATCTAAAATATATTTTTATTATTTTATTAATTTTTAAATAGTAAAATGGGTCTTTTTAGACGGCCCAAGCTTACTCGAAAACAAGTTTAGGTTTGAAATTTTTTTGGGATTAGGTGGCCCAAGCTGATACATGGGCACCTCTAGCATAAATACCACAAATGTCTTGTGATCCTAATAGTAGAAAAGATTTTGTTTCATAAGCTAACTTTTGAGGGTTTAAATTTCAAAATATTTACATAATATTTTCAAAAATAAAAAGTTTCTATTTGGTTTCGGGATTTGGAGGTTGAAACAAGTTTGTTTTTAAGAACAAGATTTACATCAATAATAATATCGATACCAATCGAAGTAAAACTCAATTAGCAACAATAAAATTTTTTGAAACCTAAATTATATTACCAAATATTTTTGGTTGGTGGTTCTCAAATGCTACTTGAGTCAGCTGATGCCTAATGCATTATACATATATATATGTATGTATGTATGTATGTATGCATGTAAATCATACCTTTTTCTTTATTGTCTCCTTGATGTTATCCTGAAATTTAAAAGAAATATAAATTTAAAGTATTTATGATGTTATTCTGAAATTTAACTGGAAAGATACAGGAAGGCAATTTAAGAATGACATGAGACATTAAGGTAAAAGAAAAATAAAAGTTTTTTTTAACAATATCGTTATAAGTTCTGATCATATTTATTTTTTTTAAAATAATATCTAGAACTACCCATAGCGACTCCTAATCCATAAATAGGGGGATAATGCACTTTAACACACTAGAACTCACATTCTCTTACATTGACAACAATATCCATACTAATCGAACTAAAATTCAATCAACAAAAAAAAAGAAAACTTAAAAAAGATAAATATACATGAACCCATATCCAATGTCTTATTTCTAAGTCTAAGAAAACAACTATAGTGAAAAGGAAATTATGATTATAATGTAGCAATACATATGCAAATTTAGGTATCAAATATGGCCTTCCAAATTCTTCTAAATGCATTAAAAAATTAGAAAAAATGAACAAGTATATGCTGGACATAAAATTTTGTATTTGATATCTATATTCGTATTCAAGTAACATAATTAAAAATTTGACTTTTGCAACGTCTAAAAATAATTCTAGTGTATAAGAAAAGAGAATTCTTATAAGGAATAATACTTACTGTACCGTCGATATATAAATTTCATACATCATCAATAAATCATAACATTACACATCATCATTAAATTAAACAAAAGATTACGCATACCATGTGAGGATCAGAGTTCTCAGCTGTTGTTGAGGGCTGAAAAACCAAATTAAAAAGTTAAAGTTAGATTGGAGACTAAAGGTGAATTTGGATGGATGGTGCGGTGTGTTTAATTTACTTTTTGTCTCATGCTACAGTTTTGCTACAGTATCTAATTTCACCGTCACCATTATTTTTACATTAATCATGGGTAAACGCACCTTCTATCCAGACCCACTCTTAAATTGAGTAATTAAATTTGTAAAAATTAAAGATACTTTTTTACGTTGATTTTCTAACGTTTCAAACTCGCGTCCTGCTACTAGCAATCTTTTCTTTGCCTCTTTTATAGATAATTTGGCTTTAGCTATTGCTCCAAACTTTTCCTTAATGCCCAGGAGATCCTGTCGCACTGGCCATTGCTGGCCAAGCACTGATTCCATGTCTGTCTCCATGTCCTTCCTTCCCCAAAATATACACACAAAATAGGTGTTAAAAGAAAGAAATATATTTACATTGTCATTACAAGGATTTTTGGATCATCTCCTACAATATATTGTCAACTTTGAAAGTAAAAACAGTTCACAAATCTTAATTAAATTTTGTTTACTATTGAAGTTAGAAAAGTATTTTTCAATCCAAAAAATAATTTCAAACAAAAAAATTGGATAAACAACTAGCTTTTTAAACAATAATGTTTCCCGATAAATTGAAAATATATTTAAAAAATGTTTTTACACGCACTAAGATAATTGTAATTTAATAAGTAAATGCCTCAAATAATAGTAAA
The DNA here is from genome assembly GCF_007990345.1 of Gossypium hirsutum. Classification (NCBI taxonomy): domain Eukaryota; kingdom Viridiplantae; phylum Streptophyta; class Magnoliopsida; order Malvales; family Malvaceae; genus Gossypium; species Gossypium hirsutum. The sequence continues at coordinate 72,089,004 of NC_053447.1, read as the reverse complement.
ATTAACAATAAAATAAGAGTTATACAATATCACAATAATAACAACAAAATAATAGTAATATAACAGCAAAATCACAGCAAAATAGCAACAGAAAAAAAAATTTCAAGTCAAATTCGGGCTGGACTAAGCCCAGGCCAAAAAAGTCTTGTTCGAGGCTCGACCTATTTAAAAAATGGGCTTTATTTTTTATCTAAATCTATTTTCAAGCCTATATTTTTACCCAACTCATGATCAATTTTATCTAAAATGCAAAGTCCACTTTGTCCTAGTCATTGCTAGTGGCAATTTTTTTTTACCTTCAACATATATATAAAAAATAAATAACAATAACGTGAATTAAATTCAATTAGCAGACCTTACTTTCTTAATCAACCTGTTAACCCGATCAGTCAATATTTTCACTATTTCCTGCACGGTTTTGCCTTTTATAAGGTCTTCCAAGCTTAATTTTTTACTTTTGGACCGTGGTTGATGTTGGGATAGGTGCTGTTTCTTTGTGACTTGTTCTTCAGCTCCCGGTAAGCATCTTTTCATGCCTGCACTCAGCGAGTTTTCATCTGAGATACCTCTCTCTTGAAAGTTCGGATCGGTTGCGGGTGTCACCCTCTCATGCTGTGACAAGTCTGGAATCTCTCTATACTTATCTTCGGGGAATGATATGTTAGAGATGCTCATCTTGACACAGATCTGAGATTAAATCAAATCATTGAAATGAAAAGAACAGAAAAAACACAAACAAGTTGCAGGTCAACAGCATCAAAATCTTCTTTTAAATCAGCAAAACAAAACCATATGAAACGATGATGAATCAAAGTAAAGAAATTATGCAAAATCAAAGCAAGATGTGATCTGTACTTACTTCTACTGCAGTAAAGAAAAAAGGGAGCAGGTTGGGGTGTGGAAGAGTAAAACGGAAGAAACGAAACAGATCTTTAATGAAATGGAATTAAAAATAATGTCAACTTCCATCACAGAAAGCTCGAGATAACTTCCTGTATGTAAAATTGAAGCGAGAATACTACTGGAAAGTTAGGAGGCAAACATGGCGCCATATGCTTCAAAGAAAACGCGTGCGCAGTAGGTTAAAAAGGTCAGTATTTAGTGGAGATAATAATTTATTTAGAAGTCACCATATTGTTGAGGACGACTATTTTAGTTCATTTCGACAGTAATGGATAAAACAATTAATATCATTAAAGTTGAATATGCTCGAGCCCATCGCGAGAAAGTTATGTTGGAGTTGAATATGCTTGCACCCATCGCGAGAAGCCATTGTAATATGCGCGCGAGAAAATATAAAAGTCCATGGTGGGACCATTTCTCATCAATCAACATTATTTTTATCATATTATATTGTTTGGTGGTCTCTACAAACCTGAATTTTCATCTCCTTCGACTCACTATTTCACTTTCCTTGATTTTAGTTTGAACCATCAATGGCGGAAGCATCTGTCTTCAACTTGGCCGATTCGATCATAGGCAAATCCAGCTCCCTTACTTTCCCTGAAACTGAACCGTGGTTGAATCTCAGAGATTACGTCGACGACCTTAGAAGCATCGTCTCTGCAATCAAAGCTAAGCTTCTTGACGCCGGAGAGCGATCTGGGACCAGCAATTTCACAGCTTGGCTTAAAAAGCTGAAAGATGCACTTTGCGATGCCAGTTTCTTGCTCGAGGAGTTATCTATGGCTTTCTTGCTCGAGGAGTTATTAATCGGTTGCCTATTCAGTCTTTTTTTGGCCAAAATGTGCGCTCAAATTCAGGCCGTTAATAAGAGGTTAACTTCTCTTGAAAGTGAGTTAAAAATCCTTTTCATGGCTGGAACGAGGCAACAATGGCACTTCGAAATCATTTTCATGGCTGGAACGAGGCAACAAGGGCACTTTTTTGTGCATAAAGATGAAGAGCAATCCGTGAAGGACTCTTCTTTTCAAGGACGGCTTAAAGTGCAGAAAGATTTAGAAAACATGCCCGTTGATTCGATTAGCCCACTTTCGCAAGCAGCTTGTTCGCTTTGGAGAGATATGGTGAAAAAGGTACGTCTCAAATCAGTTTACTTTCAATCTCAAAATGTTGTCAAATTAAGATAATTAAATTCTATTCAAAATCTCGAAATAAAGATGTACTTTCTCTGACCAACGAATTCCTCTGTTTCTCCTGCTTTACTCTTCGGCGGCGGCGGACTTTACTGTGTCTTCTTCTCACCGCTATAGAGAGTTGAAACCTGTAAGTACTCCTAAATCTACTAATTCATTATCATATCCCTCTTTATAATTTTTCTGTTGTTCTGAATTGGGAAATCTGAGTTAAATTTCTCAGCTCCGTTCGAGAAGATGCATTATGACACAGCAGAATTCGGGCGTCTTTGTCGTAAACGGAACTGGTTGAGCTTTATGTCGAATGAAAGCAAGAAAAGCAATCGGAAATTTGTTTCCGATGACTTATTGAGACAAGAAAGAAAAAGAACAAAGAAACAGTGGCAGCTCCCGTACCCGGAAGAATCATTAACTTCCCAGCCACAACGAAAATCAAAAAGAAAAGAATGCGCTTTAAATTTTTTTATCAAGGGGGGATCTGCGCAAGAAATAGATCGAACCAAAAGAAAGACAAATAAGGTAAGTCTCTTAATCGAACTTACTAATTCATATTCAATTGGTAATTTTTTTTAATTATTATAAACCTAAAATAATCCCAGTAAAAGGATTAGGATGTAGAAAATTGATCAAAATTTGGAGAAATAAAACAAAGAATATAATGAAAAGAGAAATAATTTTTATGGAAGAAAGAAAACACCCTTTTGATTAATTTTTATTTCACTCACTCAATAATATTCCTCATCACATACAACTCTTTATATAGGAGTTGTAAGTGACTATTCATTTATATCACTAAATGCTAGGAGTTGTGACTATTCATGCATGTGTGTATCTTTTCATATTCAAGCCTCTTAACTTTTCATCTTCAAGTCTCTTCACTATTCATATTCAAGTTTTTTCAGTTTTCATATTCAAGTCTCTTCACTCTTCTAACTTTTCATAATTTATTTGTGCAAGGTTAATTTAATTATGTGCCAACAATGCCTCCCTTAAATTAAACTTGCTTTGAACTCCCAACCTTTCAACATTTTTCTTGAAGACTTGTCCACTTAGAGGCTTTGTAAAGATATCAGCCATCTGATCTTCCGTCTTGCAATATTCAACTTGAACATCACCATTATTCACTAGTTCCCTCAAGAAGTGATATCGAATGCGAATGTGTTTTGTCCTTCTATGAAGAACTGGATCTTTTGTGACCGAAATAGTAGAACTATTGTCACAAAACAAAATTGTTGACTTGCTTTGCTTCTGCTTAAGACTTTCCAAAATTCCACGTAACCAAATCAATTGACATCCTGCATAAGATGTAGCGATATATTCAGCTTCTGTAGTCGAAAGCGCCACAATTGATTGTTTCTTTGAACTCCATGAAACTGCACCACTACCAAGGTGAAAACATAACCAGAAGTGCTTCTGCTATCATCAATGCTTCCTGCTAAATCACTATCCGTATAACCAATGAGATCAACTAATGTATTAGCTTTATAGAAAATTCCATAATCAATGGTTCCCTTCACATATCTCAATATTCTCTTGGCAGCCTCCCAGTGATTGGAGTAAGGTTTCTCCATGAATCTACTTACCAAGCTAACAGCATACACGATATCAGGCCTTGTCGAAGTCAGATACATCAACTTCCCAACCAAACTTCTGAATATGGTGGAATTGACAAGCTTTCCTTCACCCTCTTTAGATAACTTCAGACCTGTAATGCATGGAATAGAGACTGGATTCGCATTTTCCATCATGAATTTTTTTAGAACTTCCTTTGCGTAGCTCTCTTGTGAAATAAAAATTCCTTTCTCGGATTGATGAACTTCAATGCCAAGAAAATGATGAAGTTCTCCCAAATCTGTCATCTTAAATTCTGCCATCATTGAGTGCTGAAATTCTTTCAACATCTTCACATCATTTCCTGTGAAAATAAGATCATCAACGTAGAGACTTACAACCATGAATCTTCCTTGATAATTGCCTTTGATGTAGAGAGTATGCTCATATGGAGATTTCTTGAATCCACACTTCTGAAAATAAGAATCGATGCGGCTGTACCATGCTCTGGGTGATTGCTTCAACCCGTACAAAGCTTTCTTCAACTTGTAAACTTTTTCTTCTTCTCCTTTTTTGACAAACCCTGGTGGTTGATCAACATAGACTTCTTCTTTGAGAACACCATTCAAAAACGCAGATTTTACGTCCATTTGGAACATTTTCCAATTTTTTTGGGCAGCAAGAGAAATAAGTAACCGAACTGTCTCAAGTCTTGAAACTGGAGCAAATACCTCTGTAAAATCTTCTCCTTCCTTTTGCTTGTATCCTTTTGCAACCAGTCTTGCCTTGTACTTGTTGATAGAGCCATTCGGATTCATCTTTGTCTTGTACACCCATTTGACTCCAATTGAATTCTTGTGCGGCGGTAAATCTGTGAGTTCCCATGTATCATTGTTTTCAATTGAGCAAATCTCTTCTTTCATGGCTTTCCTCCATATTTCTTCTTGATATGCATCATCAAAAGAAATTGGATCTTCTCCTGCAAAGAAGGCAAAGAATACAACATCATTTTGCACAACTTCATCCGTTACATCATATAACTCTTTGATGCTTCTCGTTTTTCGGATCGGGCTAGATGAAGAAGAATTTGATGAATAACTTGCGGAAGCAGGAGGATTTCCTACTTGAGCATCATCTTCAGCATTCTCAATTACTGCCTCTTCTTCTTCTTCAAGTTCAAAAGGAAAATTGGCAAATTTTCCTTTTCAACTTCCATATCTTCAAACATGGAATTTTCATCAAACCGAACATCTCGGCTTATCACAATCTTCTTTTTCACCGGATTGTACAACTTGTATGCCTTACTTCTTTCACTATAGCCAATGAAAATGCATTTCTCTGACTTGTCATCCAACTTGCTTCTCATTGCATCTGGAATATGAGAGTAGGCAACACTCCCAAATACTCTAAGATGACTAACACTAGGCTTTATACCATACCACGCCTCATGTGGTGTGCAATTCTCCAAGCTTCTTGTCGGTGATCTATTTATAAGATAAACTGCACAAGAAACAGCTTCAGCCCAAAATCTTCTTGATAACCTCTTCTTCTTAAGAAGACATCTAGCCATTTCCATAATTGTTCTGTTCTTTCTTTCACACACACCATTTTGCTGAGGTGTATGGCGAACTGTCATTTCATGCCGGATGCCACTATCTCGACAATATTTCTCAAATTTTTTTGAAAAATATTCACCTCCACGATCTGTACGCAAGGTGTTAATTTTTAGCCCAGTAAAGTTCTCCACTTTTGCCTTGAAATCTTGGAATCTCTGAAAAGCCTCTGATTTTTCTTGGACACAATACACCCATATCTTTCTTGAGTAATCATCAATGAAAGAGATAAAGTAACGATTACCTCCCAAAGATGAAACTGTCATTGGACCACAAAGATCTGAGTGAATAAGTTGCAATGGTCTTCTTGCTTTCCACGAGGATTGAGGAGGAAAAGCAATTTTGTGTTGCTTTCCAAGTTGACATGCTTCACAAACATCATCAAGCCGATCGATTTTTGGTAAACCTCTAACCATCATCTTCCTTGAAAGCATCTTCAAATTTCCATAGTTTAAATGTCCATATCTATCATGCCATAACTTTGAAATTCCTTTATGAGCACCAATAAAACAAGACATATTCTGACTTTGAAGGGTAAGAGAGAAAAGATTATTTGATGCCACTCTAACTCTAGCAACAACCTGATTTTTCTTTGATAAATAGCAAACCATGTCACGGAAATGAATATCATACCCCTTCTTCAAAAGATGCCCAACGCTAAGCAGATTATTTTTAAGACCAGGAACAAAATAAACTTCAGACATTTTCTCTACCCTTCCTTGCTTTGTTTTGAACTCCAACTCACCAACACCGCTAACTTTGTAAGCTTTGCCATCTCCTACTTTTACTTCTCCACAATCAGATTCAAAGAACTTTGAAAATAAATTTTTGTTACCTGTCATATGCTTGCTAGCACCACTGTCTATGTACCAGACATCATCAATCTCTCCACCATGAGATACGAGCAACAAAGTTTCTTGCTTTTGCTTTTGTACTATATTAGTTTCATTTTTCTCTTCTTTTTTGTACCAGCATTCACTTGCCAAATGACCAGGTTTGCAACAATTATAACATTCAAAATAGCCACGATCTCTTCCTCTTTGATTTCCACGTCCATGTCCTCTTTGTGATCCTCTAAAATTTTGACTTTGGTTGGCTTCTTTCCATCCATTCTCCGTGCTTGCATCTTCACCTCTTTCACGAGCATTTGAGCCTCTTCCTCTAAAATTTCTTCCTCTTCCACGACCACGATTTCTCCCTCTTTGATTTTTAAAATCTCCCTTCTTCTCATTTAGAGACAACTTTGACTGGAGTGCTTGATCTAGATCTACTTCCTTTTTCTTCTTGTTTAATTTTTCTTCATGGGCTTGCAACGAACCTGTGAGTTCATCAATAGTCATGGTACTCAAGTCATTTGATTCTTCAATGGCAACCACAATGTAGTCAAATCTGGAATCTAAAGAACGGAGGATTTTCTCAACACCACGAATATCATCCATAGTTTCACCATTTCTTTTTAATTGATTGACTATGGACAAAACCCGTGAACAGTAATCAGAAACTGATTCTGACTCTGTTTTTTGCAATCTTTCAAACTCTCTTCGAAGAGTTTGCAACCGAACTCTTTTCACATTTTCATCTCCTTTGAATGAATTTTGTAAAAATTCCCATGCTTGTTTTGCCGTGGTGGCACAAGCTATTTTTTCCCAAGCCGCTTCATATGATTGAACTCCTTGATATATCCAAAATAAGGCTTGCTGATTTTTCTTCCTTGATTTTCTTAGACTCTTTTTTTGAACTTGTGTTAATCCTTCCTCCTCTTCAGCCTCAACTTCATTATAACCTTTTTCAACAATCTCCCAAACTTCTAGAGATCCAAGAAGAGCCTTCATTTGGATACTCCATTTGCCATAATTTTCTTTGGTTAATTGGGGAACGGAAGAAAGAGGAATAGAATTGTTCATTTTGATCGAACCTGGCTTTGATACCAATTTGTAGAAAATTGATCAAAATTTGGAGAAATAAAACAAAGAATATAATAAAGAATATAATGAAAAGAGAAATAATTTTTATGGAAGAAAGAAAACACCCTTTTGATTAATTTTTATTTCACTCACTCAATAATATTCTTCATCACATACAACTCTTTATATAGGAGTTGTAAGTGACTATTCATCTATATCACTAAATGCTAGGAGTTGTGACTATTCATGCATGTGTGTATCTTTTCATATTCAAGCCTCTTAACTTTTCATCTTCAAGTCTCTTCACTATTCATATTCAAGTTTTTTCACTTTTCATATTCAAGTCTCTTCACTCTTCTAACTTTTCATAATTTATTTGTGCAAGGTTAATTTAATTATGTGCCAACATAGGATGCAAGTAGGGCGGTGATGAATCGAACTTGAATGAACTAGTTTCTATTCATGTTTGTTTTATTCTTAAAATTTGTTTGTGTTCAGTTAATTTAATAAACTTAGCCTCAAAATCAAGTTTTTATTTCCGAAATGGTCCCTGTCTAGTCCAAAAATCCTTGGAAATGGTAATACCTCTTAACAGTTGGTCCAAAAATCCTTGCATTGACAATGCTGTAGATTCTCTCTTAATACCTGTTTTGTGTGAAAAGATTGGTGAGCTAATATATTGGGAAAGGAAGTTGGAAAGCATGGAGATGAGGAGGAAGAAAACGATCAAAAAGCAATGGCTGCAATCTGATCCTCTAGCGATTAAGCAAGAGATCCAAGAAATTGACCGCAAGTACAAGGATGCTGTATTAGCAGAAGACGAGGCGAAGTGGCGACTGCTTCTAGTCGGAGAGAAGATTGAAGAACTTGATCAACAACAATCAGAGGTACGTCAATGATTAGAATCTATTTACTAAGTTTAATTACATGATCTAAATGTCTAATTTAATTCTCCAACTTGGTTTTTGAGGACTTGGATAAAACAAACATGAAATTTCAAATACATATCAAGACATCAATTCTCAATTGAGTTCTATGTAGTCATGTATAGGGGCATAACTAAGCCAAGCGAGTCTGAATAGTGTTAAGCTTTAAGCTCAAGCTCAAGCTCAATTCGAAATTTGAAATTTAATACTCGACTTGAGATATAATTGAGTTATTTGAGCCTGATATTGGCTCAATAATTAAACTTAAGGTTAATAATATAATAAGGGCAATAACATAATTTTGTAATATAAAAATATAAAAAAACTCAATATGACTCACGAGTTGTTTGAGTCAAGTATTACTAATCTCGAATTCAACTCGATATTGATAACTCAAGCTGCTCAAGTTTAAACTCGGCTCGAAAATTACCGAATCAAATTCGAAATTTTTTTACTCAAACTCGAGTAGTTTGTGAGCAATAATATCTAATTTACACCCCTAATGATGTAGACAACATTCTCACAATTCATGTTGTATTTATTTCATTGCTCTGAATTTATGACTTGTTTTCCATGTTTGTTTGTTTTAGTTTTATTTTGCACCTCGATGGTCGGAAAAAGTGACTGCAACCGATTATCGTCCAATTATGCTAACTGGTGAAGAAGTACTATCTAAATTGCGTGATTTGGAAAACCAACTTCACGACGAGGACAACAACAAAGTGGAATACAAAGATTTCCTAGGCTTGGAACAGGCCTTAAAGAAAACTGCTTGGGGGAAAACTCCAGACTACCTACAAACTATTGCGATCCGAATTGAAAAAGCTCGAGGAAAAGCTACTGATGTTTTTCATATCCCCGCTCAAGTTCCAGTCTGCGCTGCGATCAAAGAGATGGAAGATTTTCCGGTTGAGGATTTGGACTGGGATACATTGAAAAAGTGGGGCGCTACGCTTAATTACGCTAAGAAATATGGTTTTCAAGTGGGATTTGCTGATAATCTGTTGAAGAAGAATTTGCTTGCCTATTTGGTTATTCAAAATCTGCCCAAATCGACCGCAAAAAATTAGCTTCCCAAAAACAAATGTTTGTGTCGCTGTTCTAGCTTGCTGTTAAGTCTACCATAAGATTGCCTTTAATGTGTAATGTGTTTGTCTTGCATGCCTTTAATGTGTAATGTGTTTGTCCTTTGAGTTTTCTATATTTACTTTTCTACATGTGTGATGTTTGTGGTATTTGAAACTAATGCTATGTTTAATAAATTGGAAAATTAAGTATTGAAAAAATAAGAATGGAAGCCCCAAAGGGAGAATTAAGAATTTTTTTTGATAGGGGATCAAAGCAGTTTTTCTTGGAGATGGAAAATTCATCCGCCCAGTTTTATCAACTTGCAAATTCTCCCTCAATTAGTTAAAAGAATGAAATTGACTGATATTATGACGATACTAGGTAGCATAGATATCATTATGGGAGAAATGAATCGTTGAAATGATAATTTATCTGACAGAAATAGAAGATATTAATTCCTTTTACACATTGAAATCTTTAAAAGAGATCTATGGAATCATATGGATGTTGGTCCCTATTTTGACTCTTGTATTCGGAATCATAATAGGTGTACTAGTAATTGTACGGTTAGAAAGAGAAACATATGCAAGAATACAACAACGTATTGAGCTTGAATATGCCAATCCTTTGGACATTCTTCAAGCGCTAGCAAATGGAACAAAACTGCTTTTCAAAGAAAATATTCTTCCATCTAGAGGCAATACTTGTTTATTTAGGATTGGACCGGCTATAGCATCATATTAATTTTACTAAGTGTTTCAGTAATTCCATTTTGCAAAAAATTAAGGGTTGAATTTAAATAATAAATTTTGTTTAGTATATTAACTAATATTAAATAATAATAATAAGTACATGAATTATATCAATGTCTTGGAATCTATATGATAAATTATTAACCTATGAAAATGTGCACAAACATAAAACATTTTAACATAATAAACAGGCTAAATAGGTAATATATGCTAATTTTATTAATTAGTCAAATAGGTCTTTCTTTTTCAAGATTTAGGAAAATAGATTGATTTTTGAAGAGAGTTAGACGCGCTTTTTGCTGATATGTCAAGGAAAGTGTATCTAGCTAGACGTGTTCTTTTTGGAATCTCTAAAGTTGGATGTACTTTTCTTAACATGTCAATAAAAAATTCGTCCAATTGAACGATTTTCCACAAACCCTCTTCAAAACCTACCTATTTAGTCTAATAAACTAGGTAAAATAACTAACACAATTTCATAGATTAGCACACGGGGATGAAATATATCAATGTCTCAAAAACCATAAATATAAATTATATTGCAAAACACCAAGTCCATGCAAGACACCCAAAACCATGTAGTTCAAATAGAGGGAAGTAAATATAAAAACCCAAAGTCCATCAAACCAAATAAGTTCAATGAGTTTTGCTGCCAATTGAAAACACCCTTTGATTCTCAGCCATGCGAGCTAAGCCACCTTTGATTTCTCAAACCTCCTTTTCTTTAGCCTCGTCCAAGATTGTTCTGTAAGCAAAGTAGGCATACAAATTCTTCCTTAACAAATCATCAGCAAATCCCACCTGAAAACTAGGTTCCTTGGTGTTGAGTGTCGCCCCCCACTTTTTCAACGTCTCCATGTCCAATTTCTCAACTGAAAAATCTTCCATCTCTTTTACTGCAGCACAAACCAGAACTTGAGCAGTGTTATGGCCAAGTTCAGTAACTTTTCCACGATCCTTTTCGATTCAAGTCGCAATAGATCCAAAGGAGCTCGGAGTTTTTCCCCAATCAATTTTCTGCAACTCTTCTGCTAAGCCTGGGAAATGTTCTACCCCCACGTGGTTGTTCCCTTTTTCATAAAGTTGGGTTTCACAATCAGTAAAAGCATACCGGAGATTATCAGGAGGTCGGAAACATGTATCAAAATAAATATTTGGGAGGCTTCCAAAATCTAAACAATTATCAAGATCAAAATCTTGATCAACAGTAATAGGCCCTGAAGAAAGCTAATGTATGAGAATGGCATGTATATGATTATACGAGAAAGGATGATATGAAATTTTGATTCCACATTATCCATATATTTTTCTAAGAGAATGATAAATCAAATTTTTTTCTTGATTTTTAGTATTTTCAGTTAGATTTGATTTTTTTAGGAAAATCTGATTGTATTAAACAAAGACGACATGTCATCTATGTCTTTTTTCTTAATAGTTTAATGCTACATTAGCATTTTCATCATAAAAAAATCAAATCCAAATGAAAATTTTGAAATTCAAGACGAAATTACTTAAGTAACATTAAACTACGAGAAATGAATAATAATCCTGGTTCATACAATTCTTTTTCATGTATTAATTGAGATTTAATGCGATGTACTTAAAAGGTAAATACATTATCAATGCGTATTCAACAAATTCATGGATCTAATAAATAATCATAGATGATGGATATTGCAAGATGGTTATGTTTATTAATAAAATATATAAATTATCATCTAAAATATATTTTTATTATTTTATTAAGTTTTAAATAGTAAAATGGGTTTTTTTAGACGGCCCAAGCTTGCTCGAAAACAAGTTTAGTTTTGAATTTTTTTTTGGATTAGGCGGCCCAACCTTATACATGGACACCTCTAGCACAATACAACAAATGTCCAGTGATCCTAATAGTAGAAGAGATTTTTGTTTCGTAAGGTAACTTTTGAGGGTTTAAATTTCAAAATATTTACATAGAATTTTCAAAAATAAAATGTTTTTATTTGGTTTCGGAATTTTGAGGTTGAAACAAGTTTGTTTTTAAGAACAAGATTTACATCAACAATAATATCGATACCAATCGAACTAAAACTCAATTAGCAACAATAAAATTTTTTTAAACCTAAATAATGTCACCAAATGTTTTTGGTTGGTGGTTCTCAAATACTTGGGTCAGCTGATGTCTAATGCATTATATATATGTATGTATGTATGTGTGTATGTAAAAATCATACATGTTTCTTTAGTGTCTCCTTGATGTTATCCTGAAATTTAAAGGAAATATAAATTTAAAGTATTTATGATGTTATTCTAAAATTCAACTGGAAAGATGCAAGAAGGTAAGTTCAAGAATGACATGAGACATTCAGATAAAAGAAAAATAAAATTTTTTTTTAACAATCTCATTATAAGTTCTGATCATATCTATTTTTTTTTAAATAATATCTAGAACTATTCATAGCCACTCCTAACCCATAAATAGGAGGATAATGCACTTCAACACACTCAAAATCACATTCTCTTACATTGACAACAATATCCATACTAATCGAGCTAAAATTTAATTGACAAAAGAAAAGAAAAAAAAGATAAACATACATGAACCCATATCCAATATCTTATTTCTAAGTCTAAGAAAACAACTATAGTGAAAAAGAAATTATGATTATAATGTAGCAATACATATGCAAATTTAGGTATCAAATATGGCCTTGCAAATTCTTCTAAATGCATTAAAAAAATTAGAAAAAATGAACAAGTATATGCTAGACATAAATTTTTATATTTCATATCTATATTTGTATTCAAGTAACATAGTTAAATATTTGAGTTTTGCAATCATTGTTTTCAGAACTGGATTAGATTCGTCAATCGGATCAATTAGATCGAGATATTGATTTAGAAAAAGAGGTCAAATGATTGACTCATAAATTGATCGAATTAGTTGAATCAAGCAATTGAATCTGTTGAATTGCAATCCAATGGGTTCAAGCAAAATTTTTTATTCTTAATAAAATTTTATTTTATTAAATCAAATCGGAAAAAATCAATGGAATAAAAAATAGAAAATTTAATGGGTTGGATGAATTCCGAAAACTTCATCTACATACGCGAACGACTAATCGCGCGCTTTCTCTAATGGCGCTTAGCCATATTTTCTTTTTTAATTAAATTGTCCACCAATGACATTCTTCCCTTTCTTTTCTTTTTAAACACTTCGGTAGCCCTTTTTTCTCCTCTCTTCTCTTCACTTCATCGAAATAGTAAGTTGTTACAGAAATTTCTAATTTATTTTACTTAATTTCTATACTTTTTTTCCTTTGATTTTGCTGAATTTCCTCTTTTTAATGGCGATTTCTATAATTAATTGAGGAAATTTTCGTTGTTTCAAAGAACATTTCATTGCTGGTTGACTTGCTTATTTCCTTCTATTTTTGGTCTAAATTGGAAAAAGAAAAACCGTTGGTATTTTAATTATTTGATCTGATCTGAGTTAAATTTATTTTTACTTAATTTCTATACTCTGTTTTTTCTTTGATTTTGCTGAATTTGGAGGTTTCTTTGTTTCTTTCTATTTTTTGTTCTAATTTAGGAATGATTTTGATCTGATCTGATTCAAATTTCACAGATCCGTTCAACATGAGCAACGAAGACAGTTTTTTCACCGACATTTTTCTAGATTGGTATCCCGGCGAAAATTGCGATTCTGGTGTCGAGCCTATAGCACAATATTGTCCGACCGGACCACCATCGCCGTCCGATGATAATCACGTGAACTCGACGAGCTCGATGTCGAGCAGAAGCAAGAAGCGAAACCGAGAATTAGTTTCCGATAACTTATTGGAAGCTGAGAGAAAAGGGACCCGGCACTGGAGAACCGGCGAATCATCAACCTCCGGGCAACAACCGAAAACGAGAGAAGATAATTTGAAAGAGCTTATTGTGGTGAAAACTGTAAGGAAAGCCGCTAAAATTTTAATGGATCGAATCGACCGAAGAGTAAACAAAGTAAACTCTAATTGATCGAATCGATCAAATCGACCGAAAGAGCTTATTGTTGTTTCTTATGCATATATGTTTGTTTTAACACTTGTTATTTGTGTTTATTTGGTGACATAAAGGTCAAGATAGCAGATGCGGAATTGGTATACAAGATGATGGCCATGAGAGCCTCTCATCTCTTACCGCAAGTTTTCGCCTCCTTCGACCGATTCGAAGCGCAATCATTACGTTCTAATCTCAAAAAATTTAAGGAAAATATCACGAAAATACAGAAAGATTACAAAGGAAACCGATTAACAGAAGCCGAGGCTAAGCAGAAATTGCTCGAAGTAGGAAAGGAAATCGAGCAATTAGATCAACACCTAGAGGTATAATGATTTGCAGACATAATTACAAAGTTTGCAATTTCATGATCTCAATTTCTAATTTGACTTGGTTTTACAGGACTTTGAACAAGTCAAAGATGTTTGTGGCATTTGTCTCTCTTGACATCAATATTGACTGTTATAGTATTATTATTTCTTGCAAAAGATAGAACATTTTCTTTTGACAAATCATATCATTATAATTATAATCTTTGACTCTATATGCACTAGAGCTGTTTTTCTTCCTAGATTCGGGTTTAAATATGATATAAACACACTTTCTTTTGATTTAAAAATTATTTTTTTACTTTTTTAAAGATATATTTATATTTTTTTTTCATTTATTAAAATTTAAAAGTATATTTATATTGTTTGTTAATATGTAGATTATAGTATTATATGTTACTATAAATTTAGTTTTATGTGTTATAAATTATATAATATATTATATTATAAACATGAAAAATGGGTTGGGCTAGGCTGGACTGGACTTAAGCCGTGAATATTCAAGTCGAAGTCCATCCCATATTTTAAATGGGTTTAATTCTTTTAATCGAGCTCATTTTGTGACATAATATTTTTATCTAAATCTTTCTAAATTTCAAGTAAGTTTTTGGATTGGGTGGATAGTCCAACTCATAAATGAGTCTACGGATGAATATATTGAACTTTCTTTTAAAAATTTTCTTCCTCATGCACTAGACTTTTCTATTGAACTAGCAAAACGCCATTTTCAACTATATTAGTTGGATCTAGGTATGCGCTTCGGGTCTGGGTTCATATCTAGCATGAATATGTTCAATATTTTTTTATATTTTTCATATATTTTAAGAAACTTGGAGGGTCATATTCCAAACCGATGTCCAAACTCATGTCGAACACGAATTGATTTATTCTGAAACTTTTACATAATCATATAATGGCAATTTATGCAGTAAATAAAATCCGAAACTTCGAAATTCTTATTTTCAAAAGGTAACACTAATGTATTTCCATGTTATTTTAGCATTATTCTACATATCCATTGATGAAAGAAGTTGCTGCTACTGATGATCGGGGAAGTCTGCCGACTCCTGAAGAATTACCTTCTTCATTTAATGATTTGAAAAACCAACTTTACGGCAAAGACAACAACAAAGTTTCTGTTCAAGACTTCCATGGCTTACAACAAGCATTGGATAACACTATAGCCTGGGGAAAACCTCCGGACTACCTCGAACTTATTGCAATCCGAATCAAAAAGGCTCGTGGAAAAGCTACCGAAGTTTCTCATGTCGGTATTCAAGTTCTGGTTTGCGCCGCAATCAAAGAGATGGAAGATTTTCCGATCGAAGATTTAGAGTGGGATACATTGAAAAGTGGGGGGCAACTCTCAATATGGCTAAGCAACTTGGTTTTCAAGTGGGATTTGCTGATAATCTGTTGAAGACCAAGTTGCTTGCCTACTTTGCTACTCAAAAACTATTAGATGCGATGCGACTGAAAAAAAGGTATAATTTAAGGGTTAAGGGTTAAATTGTGACTCAAGTCAAAATTTTATGATATTTGAATCCATGTGTCTGTGTTGCTTTGTTGCTTGCAGTCTTCATTTTTCATGAAGTACCCATGTTCAACACACAGTTATGTACGTGGATACGACTGTCTGAATATTCTTTTAAGTAAATAGAAAAACTTAGAAAAGCTAATCACACCCATGACAGATATATATCCATATCCAAAACTCGCACCTAAATTCAAGTAATATAATTGTGTTGTGTTTGGATATTTTGTTGTGTTATAACCATATTTTGAGAGGTTGTGTATTTGCATGAAACTTTGATAGGTTAATAATTTCTGTTACATAGATTTGGAGACATTGATATGTTTCATGCTGATGTTATTTTTCGGTTTAAATATGTCAAAAGTTTTTATACTTCGAAAGTTGAAATTTAATCCTTATATAACATCAAGTTTTTTTGTATTTTTTTATTTAAAATTTTTGATTTTTCCGATGTTAACAATGTCAAAGGTAAAATAACTTTTTTAGCCCTCAACATTGCTCATCATACCATCTGAAATAGTATCGAGTGATAGAAAGTTCAATATTTAAAGTTTTAGTTTTTTAGTATTGTGGATAGAAAAAAAATCGAAAGATAACTATTAAATACAGAAAGATCACCAACAAATATCGACTACAACTATAAGATATATTACTCTTATAATTCAAAACATTATCGAAAAAAATAATTATGAATCTCAAAAAATTAATCTTCAATATAAAGCGTAATATTAAAATTATAATAGATAAAATAATGTGATATATAAAAATAATGTGATTGAAAAAATTTGAAAAAATAATGTGATTTATAAAATTCACCTTTAAGCAACCCTAAATGCTTTTTTTTTTTGTTCAATTTCTAAAAAAAATCATGTATGATTACTTTTTATAGTTATTTTAACCAAATTTTAATTAGTTTAAATTTCCATAATGAAAGGTAACATTCATTTGTAAACAAATAGTTTACTCAAAAACCACAACTTTAATGTACTTATTTTAATGAAACAGTTTAAAACAGAACTTTTAATTCAATTTAAATGAGGCCTTAAAAAAATTGAGACATTAGCATTTGTAAGCCTCCGGTGTCAGTTTCTAACGTAGTAGTCTCAAATGCACCGTGGCCGATAATTCTATTGGCATTGAAGCATCTTGTGGCGGTTTGAAATAGCTCGGCGATGCTCACTTAAGCAACAGGAGAATGAGGCTCACTCACGACCTTCAAGTACTGGATTTTAAAGCCGGCAGAGCTTTATATTCAAAACCGGTGAGATTCCAACAACTCGGAACTCGCAAACCTTGTAGTTTCTCCACTTTGTTCTCATTCTCTATCAGTAACCTCAACCTATCTTCTATCGGTGGCAATTTAGCCTTCGTAACTTCACCGGACAGTGATTTTGTCAGCGCCTCCGAGGGCTCATTGGGACTCCTTGATGATAAGGGCCAAGCATTGGGTTTCGTGGCAGTAGTGGATTTTCAAGGCCAGGATCAGAGTCAACATCATCTGATCATCTCCACGCCTCCAACCGCCAATTCTGTCAAATCACTATTGCCGCTTCCGCTGCCTCCTTCATCATGCCATAACCAGCTTTAAGGAAAAGGTCAAGGAGCTGTTGCAGGGTGGTAACTGCCGAAGCCAGGGGCGTATTAAGGAGCAAGCAGGATCCAAAATGAAAACTTTTTATTTCAATCCCATCATAAATAATGAAATGATAAAATAATGCATGGTGAAATTTTGCATTTAACTCCCAAAAAGAAAAAAAAAATCAATCCCTTCAAAGATACTTATGTTTTGGACCCTCTAAAAAGAATTTTTAGATTTGCCCGTGGCCGGCATTTTTTTTTAGCCCTAATTTGCTTGTGCTTTACTATGGGTTTACCCTAAAAAGTTCAAGCATGAAGAGGAATTAGGACAATCTCTTACATCGGAGATAATCAAAAAGTCGAAAGAATTCATTTACAAAGAGCTTAAAGACGTAACTAAGGGTGAGCAAAACTTGATTCGACTCGAAAAAATCGAAAAAACTCGAATTTCGAGTTAAACGAATTGAGTTATTCGAGTTAATCGAGTTATTCGAATCAACTCGAATTTTTTTTTCGAATTTTGAGTTCGAATCGAGTTGAGTTTTCGAATTCGAATAACTCGAATAATTCGAATAATCCGAATATCGAACTATAATATTTGACATTTTTACCCTCAACTCCCAAACCTTTTTACTTTTCCCTCAAAACTTTTACTCCTTCCCACTTTCCCCCAAAACTTTTACTCCCCTCCCCTCCCAACCCCCAATCTACCCAAAATCCATTTCCCACCAAAATTTTACTCTCCCATTTATTTTTCTCAAAATTTTACTCCCAAAAACCCTCAAAACATTTTATTTTCCCCCAAAATTTTTACTCTATCCCACTTTTCCCTTAAAACTTTTATTCTCTTCCCATCCCACCTCCCATCTTTCTCAAACCCTCCCCCCTCCAATTTTTTTTAATATTTTCTCTCCAAAATTTTACTCCCCCTATTTACTTTCCCTCAAACTTTTATTCCCCAAAACTTTTTATTTTTTCCCTAAACTTTTACTTCTCACCCTTTACTCTCAAATAAAAAATCAAAATTATCCAAAAAAAATCACTAAACATAAATAGTAATAATTTTATTTATATCTACTATTTATATTATTAAATTAAATTTCACATTTTATATTATTTATATTATTGAATTGTTTAGTCATATTGAATATTTATATTAAAATTGAATTATTAATTATGCCATAAAATATTCGTGTTAAAATTTTATATTTGTATCAATTTCATATTTTATTTTTAAAATAACTTTTATTAAAAAATTATATTTTTACATTTAATATATTTTTAATACTAAAATAAATAGTGACAAGAATCTGAAGATAATTGAAACAACTAAGCAAACAAAGAAGCTAACCAATATATAAAAAATTAATAAATAAATTATGAAGTGATGAAAGTTAATAAAAATTTGATTAATGTGAACAAATTTTATTACGATGGGTGACAATGGTTACAAGCACCCAAAATTATTTTTTAAAATTTAACTCGAACAAATATATTCGATTCGATTCAATTCGAATTCCATCTCACTCGACTCGATTCGAGAAAACTTCAAATAAAATTAGGATGATAAAATGAGATTCGAAAACTCGATTAACTCGAAAATTTTCGATTCGATTCGATCGAATGCTCACCCCTAGCCGTAACGAGATGCCTAGATGCCAATAGAATCATAGACGACAATGCCAGTTGAATCTGATTATTGTTTGTGAAATAATCATAAATGCTACATTTAGTGTTTTGCCATAAAGCTTGACAACCAAATCCATGTTTTGAAATCCAAGTTCCCAAAAGCTACTTAAGGCAGTTGATGTTCAATGCATATATATATAGGTATATCTAGAGGTTAACACACTCGATCTAAATTATGGGCCTAAAATTTTGTATTCAAAACTAAACACATTAAGAAAACTATAAAAAAAAATTACCATACAAGCATAGGGCATGAACTTGTATTCAAAACTAACAACCAAATAAAAGTACTATAGCTGAAAATGGCTTCACCTTCACAACTTCTTTGTTAAGTCTAAAAACAGGTCTGTGAATGAGAAATGACAATACCTGCATATCAATGATATAACCGTTTTTGCAAGTCTAGTGAATGAGGAAAGACATTATATTTATAAATGACACATTCGGATACAAGTATAAGATCGAAGATTCATCTAACAAGATTCATCTAACAACCATGGCAGCTCAGAAAGTAGTCAACCCATCTTCTTCCGCAACAGATCATCAACAATTCCTACTTGAAAACAATGTTCATTAGCGTAATTGAGCGCTGCTGCCCACTTTTTCAATGTACCCTAGTCCAAATCCTCAAGTGGCATATCTTCCATCGTTTTAATTGCAGCGGAGACCAGAATTTGTATTCTAGTATGGGAAAACTCAGTAGCTTTTCTACGAGCATTTTCTATTCTGATCCCAATAGGTTTGAGGTAGTCTGGAATTTCCCCCTGGCAGTCCTTTGTAATGCATCCTTTAAGCCTGGAAAGTCTTCGTACTCCACTTTGTTGTTGTCTTTGTCATGAAGTTGTTTCATCAAATTAGTAATTGTAGACCTAAAAGACATACTACTTTTATGATCTTCAGGAAGAGTATACGCCAAAGAAAACTAAGACAATAAACACACAAAAAAGAGTCATATTAGAAACGTGAATTTTTTCAAATTTTGGATTTGGATCTGATTGTATAGGATTGAGATTTAATGTGATGTATTTGAAAAACATAAAAGATATGAATTTACTAATATGCATTGAACAAATTCATAGTTTAATACATTTATATGTTCTATCATATCGCCTATACCATCTCTGCTCTCAAATGCTAGTTAGACCGAGTGATGTTCAATGTAGTGTACGTATATATATTATGCTTGTCGAAACCATTTTATTGAAAAACAAAAATTTTGGTTGTCGACTTTTTTAAAAATGAAAATTGGGAGTCGCCACCAATTTTTTATTGAGGTGTGATTGGATCACCTAAAAAATGGCTTTGGTCTATGAGTTTTAGAAAAAAATGGATCCGGGAGTCGGTTACGTACGAGGAAGGGTTAGCACCCTCGTAATGCCCAAAATTGGTACCTAGTTAATTAATTAGTGTCTTAATGTTGAAAATTTTAAAAATATAATCCTTAGCAAAACTTAAAATGTTACTTATTAAAACCCTTACCATTTCAGAGAAAGAAAATGTCACACCCAATATGTTAGGGCACGACATTCTAATTTTCTCTAAAATGAATTAGGCCAAAATACTCGTGTGATAAAATTTAAAAGAATATTCACTCGTTTAAGATTTAAGAAATCGCGGCCCAATACGTTAGGGCACAATTCCTCAAAATCCTAAACTTGGAATTTTCCTTTGTCATTATTTTTTAAAAAATCTGTGTCTCGAGAAAACAATACATCACATCCAACACGTTAGGATACAACATATTAAATTCCCAACAACAAGCTTTCATTTTATTATTTTTTGATTAATGAGCAACTCTCGATCGTTGGATTTAACGAAGAAAATCGAAACCCAATACGTTAGGGCTCAATTTCCTTGAAAATCCTAAATACGAGTGTTATCTCAATTTTGAAATTTAAAATCGAGTAAAAAATGATGTGATGCTACATTGAATGTAAGTATAAATATCGCAATAACAAATACAACAATAATACAAATAGTAAATAAACAAAATTAATATAAATGATAGAAACAATGACATACAAACTATCGAATAAACGAACAAAAATAAATAACGAACAAATCTGTTGAAATTTGGTTTTCAAGTGAGATTTGCTGATAATCTGTTGAAGAAGAATAATATTTAACTTAAGAATAATATATACGTGGTAGAATTTCTAGTATATAATATTAACTTAAGATATATGAAAATAAAATTTATATTAATATTTGCTCTAATATAATTTTACCTAAAAAACAATTCATAGCATCATTAAAAATAATTAAAGTTAAATTTTTTTTTTATTTTAATAGAAATACATAAAGAAAAATGTGTCATATCAATTCAAGTTGAAGTCAAAATTGAATATAACTTTGATTTTTTTATCGGAATTAGAACAATTAAATTACTATTTAATTTCAAATCAATAGCCATATTCGCAACTAGATGACGAGGTATTGGCAAGTGGAGATTCGACATGTACCACGAACAACGAATATGGCTATTGATGCTATACACAAGGTGGTAAGGTGTTGCCTAACAAGTTTTTATTTTCTCATGACAACCACCTTCAGTGCAATATGTAATGTTGAGGGATAAATGTTAAGTATTGTTGACTGAGTTCAAGTACCAAAACCATTGTGAGTTCAAACAAAAGTATCCTTAGAAACCCAAATACAGGACGACAACTAAATTGAAGCTCATCTCCGACAGTAATTGCAACAACAACACACTCTTCCACTCATAACCTGATTTCACAATTTTTTTTTCTTTAGCCAGCCCTTTCGAACAGTTTCTGAATGAGTAAAATAGGCAAGAAAATTCATAAATAGATGTTGAAAGCCAATGCAACTTCTAGATAAAAGTCAAAACTTAACTTTTATGAGATAGTTTCTTTGGAATATTCTAGAATATAAAAATTAATATATATATATTTAGGATATTATCTAGAAGACTAGATATTATACATGAACATTCTAGTTATTAGATATTTGTAATAGTAATGGTAAGGATGTTGACATGTATCAACAATCCAATGGCCACTAAACTCTATAAATAGGGGTAGGAGCTTTCCAATGTCAAGGAAAGTATATCTAGTTGGACGTGTTTTTCTTGACATGTCAGTAGAAAATTCATTTAGCTAAACGCGCTTTCACACACTCTCTTCAAAAACTACCTATTTAGTCTAATAAACTAGGTAAAATGACTAACACAATTATTTCATAGATTAGCACATGGTGATGAAATATATCAATGTCTCAAAAACTATATAGTATAAATTATATTGCAAAACACCAAGTCCATGCAAGACACCCAAAACCATATAGTTCAAATAGATAAAAGTAAATATAGAAACCCAAAGTCTATCAAACCAAATAAGTTCAGTGAATTTTCCTGCAAATGGAAAACACCCTTTGATTCGCAACCATGCGAGCTAAGCCACCTTTAATTTCTCAAATCTCCTTTTCTTTAGCCTCGTCTAAGACTGTTCTGTAAGCAAAGTAGGCATACAAATTCTTCCTTAACAAATCATCAGCAAATCCCACTTGAAAACCAAGTTCCTTGGCGTTGTTGAGTGTCGCCCCCCATTTTTTCAACGTCTCCATGTCCAATTTCTCAACTGAAAAACCTTCCATTTCTTTTATTGCAGCACAAACCAGAACTTGAGCAGTGTTATGGCCAAGTTCAACATGTGTCAATTTAGGAAGTTAAATTGGAGATTTAGATCATGAAAACAAACTTAGTAATTAGATTTGTAATCATTAGTGTACCTTTCATTGTTTCCCTAATGAATCTAACTCCCGATTTAGTTCATCTAATGTCACATCATTATCGGATTTGGCCCTGATGTCCTCCATCTTTTTGAGAATTTCTTGAAGATCAGGATGCATTGGCATCGAAGGAGGCAGGAGTTTGTAACGAGACAGGAAAGGCCACCTGGTTCTTCCAAAACAGAACTTCCATATCTGTCATTTTGTCCTTCATTACACCAAATATATACACAAAGCAAGTGTCTGATTTTCAAACTGTACAAATATGATGTATTGTTCTCTTTGGAGGGGTATTGTCTGTTTAGAAAACAGTCAAATCCTTACAAGATGACGTGACCATATTATATGATTGTCAGAATGCAATATTTTTTATCTTTATAAAATTTTATTATACTTTTCTATTCCAATTAAACATTTTCAATTCTAATAAAAAAAACTAAAAGTAAAGAACATTATTAATAATAATATTACGAAAATACTAATAATATCATTAATATTATAAATAACACAAATAAATTAATCTTTTTGAATCTACCTTGCATCTTCAAATAACCGATAGATCAAAGAACTTACAATAGATCCAGCAATCTCATAGTTATTCGAGTCCCAATCTTAAGAAATCATTAAAAATCAAAAGATCTTTTTTATCTTCAAAATTTATGCATAATAAATAACAATAATGTTAATCTAATATGAAACTCTTAGTTCGATTAGGACACTTTACCGCCTTTTTCAGTCTAGCAAATTTAAAGTGCGTATTTTTCACTCTGTTTCCCTCATCTTTCGTCTCTTTCTGTTTTGGTTGTTGTCGGGAAGTTGAAGCTTCATTTCCCGATGTCTGTTTATTGGGGCTTTTCCTTTTTGTTCCACTGAATTATCGGCTTCCCGTTTTCTTTTCTTGGTTCCAGTCCACATCGACTCGTTCACCTGGGGTATTATCGGGTTCGGATTCATTTCCAGGTGCATCACTCTCAGCTTCCGAAAAAACCCTAATTGAGCTAGGGGCGTCCTGGTTTTCAGTCATTTAGCACAGATCTGGGAAAATTTAACTCAGATCAAATTAGATCATTGAAAAAAAAACTTTATTTATTTTTTCCAATTCAGAACAAACGAGACCAAATTGTTCTATCAAAGAATAAATGAACTATCAAGACCAGACCCTATGAAACGAAATTTCCACGTAATTAAAGAAGAAATTCTGCAAGATCAAAGCAGGAAATGTATGGACTGCGATGAAAATGAGATGGTAAATTAAATAGTACTTACTCCTTAGATTTGTCTACACTGAAGAGAAGAGGGGAGAAGACCGGCTGCCAAAGCGTTGGGAAAATAATGAACTCATTTGGGGATTAAATAGCAAAGAAGGACAAGGGTCAGGCAAGCTCGAGATTCACTTTCTGCTTTTAATTTGGAGCGAGAGGAGATACTCCTTATTCTTCAAAGAGGATGAATAGTTTGACAAAAAGAGCGATACTCCCCGTGGCCATAATTAGGCGTCGGCAAACTTAATCAAATTGAGTTATTTCAATTTTTGTGGTGGAACCAAACAGGTAAATTGAATTTAGAAATCAAGTGTTAAGTACTTTTTTTTATTTTTGTCGATTTTAGAAATGAAGAATATTGATTCCTGTCAATAAATAATAATAAAATTAAAATAACTTTTAAATTTTAAAATATTTATAAAAAATTCTAAATTTTATATTTTTAAAAAAATATAAAAATAAAAAAACTGAAGACTATATAAAATAATTTTAATGAAATTAATTTTATTTTGGGATTAAATCAAATGAATGACAAGGGTCAGGGTCTAATTAGAGGTGCTCATGAGTCAAATCGGACCAAGTTCAAGAAAAGCTCAATCAAAATTTTAGGCCCAAACTCGACTTAGCCTGAAAAATAGGCCTAGATAAAAATGATAAAACTCGAGTTTGGCTCGACCGTATTATTCTTTTTTATATTGCTTTTTTATATACATTTTTAAAAAAAAATATAATACAACAAAAATACTTAAAATATTAAAATAAATATTTTCCAACAAATTGAAAATAGATTAATATATATACTTAAATAAAAGTAAGATAAATGTAACTTAACAAACAAATACCTCTAAAATAATAATAAAATTAACAATAAAACAGAGTTATATAATAACAATATAATAGTTAAATGGTCGTAAAATAGTAAAAAAAAAGAAGAAAATAGCAACAAAACAGTGATAAAATAACTTTTTTTTGCATATTCGGGTTATCTGAGGTTCGACCTGTAATACCCCAAAAATTTTTACAATAAGATATTATTTTTGATATAATAAATAAGGAAATAAAGTGAAAAAGAAAAAGGGGAAATTTTTGGAGCTATGTCAACATTGGGAAGTATCTTATGACATATTAGTTCAAAAAAGGATTAAATCGTAAAAGTGAGAAAAGTTTTGTTGTCTAAGAGTAAATACTCAAAATTTGAGGGGTTAAAGTGTAAATATGAAAAAGTTAAAGGACCAATGGTGTAAATATTTTAAGAGTGGAATGATATAGAAACTAAGTAAAATGGATGGATTAGGACCAATTTGAAAAAGGTGAAGAATTGTGAGGGACTAAATTGCAATTTTACCAAACTAAATGATGACTAAGGATGGAATTTTAAAAGATTATAAAGGGCAAAATGGTCAATTAGAGAGAGAAAATTCTAGAAGGTAATGATGATGTTGGTGATATTTTTAATTAATTAATTAGATAAATGTTATTTAATTAATATTTTATTAAGATTTTTAGTATTATTTTATTATTAAATGATTAATATAAAAGGGAGGAAAGATGAAGAGAATTCATCATCCTCCCCATGCACCAACGTGAGAAGAAGAAGAAAGAAAGTTTTATTTTCTTTACAATTTGGTCCTTTACCAAAAATCTACCATTTTCACTTAGAATTCAAAGAAATTTCCATAACCACCAAGAGAGAAAATTGATAAGGAAACTATAGGGAGCTAGAATATCAAGTTAGATTCAAGAAATAGAGGCTGGAGGAGAGAGAAAATCAAGATAAAGATTGAAATCAATAGAGCAAGGCAAGAACGTCAAGATTTTAATATATTTTTGAGTTTAATATTATTGAAAAAGTATGAAATTGATGTTAATGTAGGATTTTATTATATAAGTTTCTATGTTATTGATATGTTAGTGAAGAAAAATAAGAGAAAGTGATGGGAAATGCTATAGAGAAAGGGAATAAGGGTGTTATAAATTTAGTAATCAACATTTTGCACTAAAACAGTTTTGGACAGCAGCAGTAGGTTAACTTTGAAAAATCGCCATAAATCAAGGAAATCGAATTAGAGGATGAGAAAAATATGGAATTAAATATTATTGAGTCTAGTTTCTCATAGAAGAAATGGTGTAAGTAATGGAATTGTAAATCATGATATATAATGAATTTTGTGAGACAATGTCAGAATGAATTTGGGTTCCCCTGTTCTGACTTTGGAAAATTATAAAAAAATTCATAAAAATAATTAGGGGTTAAAATTTACATGATTAAAATTCTTAATGAGTCCATTTCTAATAGAAACAAATGGAAACATCATCCAAATCCTGTACGAGGAGATAATTAATTTTTAGTGAAGAAGGGTCGAAACTGTCAGACAGCAGAACAGGGATGACTTTAAAGAATAAACTCTACTTATTGGATAAACTAAAAATTCTGAAAATTTTATGGTAAGAATAAATGTGAGTCTAGTTTTGGAAAAAATTAGCGGATCTTAATTTGGAGTTCCGTAGCTCAAGATATGAATAATTTAGTGATTATTACTCAAGTGAATAGGTTTGAATGAATATATAAATAAATGGTGAAATTATAGATAATGTTACATATAAGCATGTTATATACATTAAGGATGTGGAATGGAGAGAAGGAGGAGGAAAATATATGATTATTCAACTAGTATTAGTTTTCATTGAAAATGGCCAATTTACCTATTTTAAGTTCAGAGACTAAATTGAACAAATGTGAAACTTTAAGGGTAAATTTGTAAAAATATCAAAAAGTGACCAAATTGCATGAAATGAATTGTTTTATTATTTAAATTAGTAAATTGAATGAAATATTAATTTAGATCAAGATTGGGTGGAAATTCGAGAAAAATATAAATTTTCCAAAATGTCCCTGAATTTTTCTATTTCTGCAATTTAGCCTGGCTAGTTCGTATGAACTATATTTTGTTTAATTTTAATAGAAGTGAATGCTATTTGATAATGAATATTATATATATATGTGTGTTTTATTATTGGAATTGAATTATTATTGGTAATAGGTATAATTATTATATGTTTTAAAATGATTATCAGAAGCTCGATTAGGTTGGAAGCTTGTTGGAGATATATCACATTATCCATTGGTTCTATTAGTAATTTTGGATGATTTGATTCTGATTATAATGACTTGTATAAGTTAAATTGGTTAATGATAACTCATAAATGTTTTGATTTTGATTGGTTATAAATATGAATGCTTGATGAAATAAAATGTCTGAAAATTAATTTGTAAATTCTGGTAATGCTCTATAACCCTATTCTAGAGAAGGATACGGGTTAGGGGTATTACACGACTTATTTTCTAAACTGACATTATTTTTTTGTCCAAATCTTTTTTAAATTTATATTTTTACCTGAAATTTTCTACTTTCCATACCAGATTTTGAGTCGAACCCAACCCATAAGTAGTTCAAAGTAAGACAAGCTTTTAGGGATTAAATAAAAAGGAAGAGGATGAAACAAGCTCGAGACTCATTTTTCTGCTTGTAATTTGGAAGCGAGACGAAACTCCTTTATATTCAAAGAGAATGATTACTTCTGACAAAGCATTTTGACAAGACCATAATAAAAGAGCATTAATGAGGATAATTGGCTCTCCATCATAGGGATTTTGTCTGTCTTGGGATTGGACCCTTAAAATAATGTAGTAGTGTTAAAACTCCCAATAAGCAGCTTCAAATTTGCCCAACTGGGGCCAAGGTGAAAGGAGAAATGACTAGGACGAATCCGTGGATGTATTTCTCTTTTATGTTGTCCTATGTTCCAATATGACAACAATGTCCCTTACTATTTGGGTGGGAGGGTGGGGTTGTCCTATTTCCTAAACCCTCCTATGTACCATATCGCCTATTATTAGTTTCTATCTTTTTTAAATAAAAATTTTAGATTAAATTTTAAAAATTAAAATAACATCGACAGAGTTTTATTCTTATTTAAAATTTTAATTTGACTTCATTTAAATTTAACTATGTGATAATAATAATAATAAAATTGATGCAAGTATTAAATACAAAAAAATTAGGTTCTAAAGGACAAAAAGCCCTTAAAAAAGAAATTTTAATTAAACCTTTGCTGTTAATAAAAATTTTTAAGTAAGCTGATTTTAATTAATTTTTTCATTTTTATAATTTTTAATGTTTTTTATTAAAAAAAGTACAAGATTAATTATGAGTCTGTCAAATGTCGTCGTCTGATTAATTTGTGAACTAATTTTAACGTTAATTTTAAACATTAATAGAGGAAGTCAATAAATTTTTAATTAATTATAAGAACTTAATTATAACTAATTTTTTATTAAAAATCAATCCCTTCAAAGTCACTTATGTTTTGACTTTTAAAAAATTCATAATTAATTTTTGACCATCCTAAAAGGAACTTTTAGATTTGCCCTTGAAGGGCACTTTTTTTTAGCCCTAATTTGCTGGTGCTTTAATATGGGTTTACTCTAAAAAGTTGAAGCATGAAAAGGAATAAGACAATCATTTACATCGGAGATAATCAAAATACCGAAAGAATACATTTACAAAGAGCTTGATGCCAATAGAATCATGGGCGACAGTGCCAATAGAATCTGATTATTGTTTGTGAAATAATCATAAATGTTACATTTACTTGTTTTGTCATAAAGCTTGCAAACCCAAATCCATGTTCTGAAATCCAAGTTCCCAAATGCTACTTAAGGCAGATGTGATGTTCAATGCAATATATATAGGTATATCTAGAGGTTAACACATTTTATGCTTGACTAAATTCAATCTATCCATTTTATTCAACTCGTTATATCGATCAATTCTCAATCCGTTCAATCTGATTTTGTCGTTCAATCTAATCTTGCTCAAGTAACATTGATCGCATTATTAAATCTTGACATAATCCAAACTCATAGACCAAAATAAATCTAATTGCTAAATTCAATGACCAAAATTAACCTAATTGACAAGTTTCAAAAGAACAAAATTATATTATCTCTATTATCAAACCTATCACGCTTTTATGAATATAAAAGCATTTTAAATACAATTATAACCCATAAAAATATACAAAATGAATATAAAGTTAAAACCCAACAATATTAAACATCACGTGATACAAAATGAAACATGAAAAAATAACACCAAACATAAGACATATCACTGTCTCAAAATCCATATCAAATTTTTATACAAATATTAAACATCTAAAATACGATTATAACTCAACAAAAAATAAACATAATACCAAATTCAAGAACATTCTAGATAAATTTCAATCGTAATTTACCCATTTTCCAGTAGAGGAGTTGAAATGCAGTTTAAGAAATAGTATAGGGAGTTTTGTAGTACTTTTACCGTCTCTAATTTAACCTATTCTGTAATTTCACTTTTCGGAAGAATATATCGGACTGCCTGCTTCATTTCGATTGAGAAAGTTGGGAGTTGGGGTACCATCTTACTCGCATTGATCCAAGACATGATTTTTTCCATCTATTTCTACCATATCTACCTCAACTAAGAACGCCATCTTTCGGTTCTGGAAAAGCTCATTTCCTTTTTGCCTCAGTTTATACTGCAGCTAGTCCTCGTTTTTTACTTAGCAAAGGATCTCGTGTTCTGCTTCTTGGTAGAAACAGTGGCGTTCGTATCATTCAACAAGGCATGTGAATTTAGCTTCCCTAGCTTCGTTTCTTGTTTGGAATCTGCATCTGTGTACCGATTCTTGATTTACTTCTCCTAGAACAGGTAATCACAGCGCGGTACTTTGTACGGTTCTTTTGTCTCTTGCCTCTTATTTTGCCATGGAGCAATATGAAGCTTAAATGGAACCTCAAATTAGAATAAAAATAAATCAAAATTTTTAATCCTCAAATTAATCCGACTCAAAATCAATTCAACCCCTCTAATTCACTGTCCACACAACTGCTTAATTCAAGATAAATTCAAGAAACTAGGACAGTCTTTTACTTAGGTGATAATCAAAATGCCGAAAGAATTCGCTTACAAAAAGCTTAAAGCCGTCACGAGATGCCTCAATGGCCACGGTGCCAATAGAATCGGATTATTATTCGTGAAATAATCATAAATGCTACATTTACATGTTTTGTCATAAAGCTTGACAGCCCAAATTCATGTTTTGAGATCCAAGTTCCCAAAAGCTACTTAAGGCAGTTGATGTTCAATGCAATTTATATAGGTATATCTAGAGGATAACACACTTTATGCTTGACTAAGCTCAATTCAAAATAAAGGCCTAAAATTTTGTATTCAAAACTAAATACGTTAAGAAAACTAAAAAAAAAAATTAACATACATGCATATGGCATGAACTTGTATTCAAAACTAACAACCAAATAAAAGTACTATAGCTGAAAATGGCTTAACAACTTCTTTCATAAGTCCAAAAACAGGTACGTGCAAAAGAAATGATAACCCTGGTTTGCATAAAGTACTTGCATAAACTAGGTTAGAAAGTTAAATTGGGATTTAGGTCATAAAATCAAATCTAATAATTAGATTTGTAAACATTATCTTCTATTATTGTTGATAGAATTGTCCGAACTTTCGGGTATTTTCGAGCAATCTCTGCTTTGTCTCAGCTTCTGCTAAAGAAGTGTCCTTGAACTCACCCTTGAAATTCTGGATTAATGTCTTTGAGATTAGATCAACCTATAAAGTACCTTAAACAGCATGAGAGAGTGACATTTGAACCACGCGAATCATCCGATTGTTTATTGTTTAAAGTTAAACAACCACCATTGTTACCCGATGATAACCAGGTGAACTTTATGTTAGCCGAAGCCAGAAAAGAAGCAAAGGAACTTATCTGAAACATCTTCACGGTCACATTATTTTTGCCTTTATCCGACATAGAGTTCACCCAGTTATCATCGAGTAACAATAGAGATTCACTCACGTGGAATTGTCACGCTCTCAAGCTGTTAGAGGTCCATCATAGCATATGTAACAAATCCCCATTGTTGCTGTTGATCATCTTGTAAAGATCTGGAAAATTTAACTCAGATCAGATGATGAATCAAAAACAATAGAACTGACAAGTAAATCAACGACACCACATCTATTTTTTTTCTTCTCTTGTCGGTTCTAAATATCTTCTTGGATCACACTGAGATTGTTTTATTAATTAATCAATAATTTATTTTTCTTTAAAAAATTGTTATTTTTTGGTTAAAAAACATCTTATTAATAATATTTTTTAATTAATTATGTGATTATCTACCATTTTCTTTGATTAGTCGTTCAGTAATCGATTTAGACAAATACAATATCGAAATATGATTGCTTTGGGCTGACATTTATCTGTTATTTATTCATAAACAGATACAATGTATCATTGACATGTCACTTAAAATAAAATGATCATTTTGGAAGCAAGATTTCTATTTTGTGGTTGAACAAGTTGTTTATGAGATTTGTTTTAATGTTCTTGTTAATCATCTCTCATGTCATTATCCATTTTATAGGTTATCTTAGCATAATAACTTGGCAACTTACAAATATTATTTATATTTGCATAATTTTTAATAAATTTTAAAATATTTAAATAGTTTACTTTACAAGTTTCATTTTTACATTTATTATAATGACATTACTAAATTCAACTAATTCGAGGTCTAACTTGAGCACAAAAAAAGTTCAGGCCTTAATGTGACAACAATTAATTAGTTCATGACCCAACTTAGATAAAAAGAAAATTCAAGCCTTAATATAAAAAAAATAAATTTAAAGCCCAAAAATAGGTTACCCAAATAATAAATTTAAAGGAAGTAGGTTTAATTTACTACTCAAGATTTTTTTGTCCAAACTTAAAAAAAAATTACAAAAATAATAAATTATTGTTATTTCACAATCTGAGAGGAACATGTATCTATTTTTTTAATAGATTTAATGAAAATACCGTTAAAAAAATTTAACAAGAATGACATAAAATACTTTTAATGAGATATAATTTATTATTTATATAACTCAATAAGATAATTGTAGGTGTGAGATAAGAAATGAAATTAATTATTGTAGGTGTAACAATTGTAGGTGTGACCGCAGTCCATTCAAAAGGAGTCTTAGCTTAGCTCGATTATAAACCCGGACTCTTAAATTCATGCCTTCTTTTTTTGGAATACCGCTTTTTTGTTGGGTTTTAATTTCATTTTATTTTTTTACGTTCTTTGTTTTTTTTTTAACAAAAGGAATTCACAAAGCTAAAGCCAAAAGAGATCAGCAATCATTACCTTGTTGATTGCACTCCCCAATTCTTCAACGTGGCCCGAATTTTCCGAGACACATTTTCCATCTCTTGCATTGCTGCACAGACCAGAATTCAGATGCCGGTATGAGAAACCTCAGTAGCTTTTCCACGAGCCCGCTCGAATCTTACAGCGATTAGTTTTTCAGTGCTTTTTTAAGCACTTGAAATCTGAAACATCCACTTCGGTTGACAAAAAAAAACAGAGAAGAATGTTCCAAGTTATTGTCATATATTGCAACAGAGAAATAATACCCATACCTCTTTTCCTAATCTCTCGTTGCTACCACCTGAAATTTAAGAACTTTAAAAGAAATATGAATAAACGATCAATGTGAAGATCTAAAAATGACTTGAGACATTGAAGCATATGATATATACAGCAAAAAGGAAACAGAGGTCAATATATGCATTTTCAAGTTTGTAGCTCCAATGGTATAACCATGCAAAAGTAAGTATACAGTGCTTACAAAGATTCAACAATATTTATAGTTTTCAATGCAAAAATCCATGCAAGACTGGAGAAGCAGGGAAAGTCCTAAACATTAGATTTCTGGCCCGTTTCGGATTCTACATTTTGCTAGAAGTGTCCATTTTCAACATATAAAAAACCTTACAAGAAGTTAAATATACCCATGTTAGATGCAAACATGTATTCGACATTAACATCCGAATCAAAGTTGAAAATGACTTTTTTGCAAGTCTAGTGAATGAGGAAAGACATTATATTTATAAATGACACATTCGGATACAAGTATAAGATCGAAGATTCATCTAACAAAATTTGAAAAGTGAACCATTGTTCAAAACTCACAACCAAATCAAATCAAAGTCTTTGTATTAGGTCTAAAATCAAATCTGTGTATGAAAAAGGACAACATAATTATAATGCGATCTATACATAAGAAATATTCTATGTAATGGTTAATTTCAATGACAAAAAAATGTGGATACCATATTATTACTGAAGGATGCAACAAAGTCCACAAGTTAAAAAGTTAAATTAAGATTTAGATAATGAAATCAAACTTGATAATTAGATTTGTAAATATTGGCGTAGATCTGATCGTTGCTGATCGAATTGTTCGAACTTATAGTGTTATTTAGAACAATCTCCACTTCACCTCAACTTCGGCTACTGGATTTCTTCCATGGAGATTAGGTTAGCCTACAAACAACTTCAAACAGCCTGGAATTGAGACATCTGAAGCACAACGCAAACGAACAATTAAACGAAAGCAAGAAAAGAAGCCGGGAAAGGATTTCGGATAAGTTTTGAGAAGCTAAAGGGAACCGATCGAAAATTCTCTCCCGACTTCTTTTCTTGCTTCCTGCCAACAATGGAGGTTCGTTTAGTCATATTGTGCTTAAGATGTCTCCCTCGCAAGCTGTTGAAGGTCCATCGTTGCTTGGAGACTATTCAAAAAAAACTGTACAGATCTGAAAATTTTAACTCAGATCAGATGATGAGTCGTTAAAAAAATCAAATAAAAAACAAAAAGAGCAAGCAAATCAACAACACCGAAATGTTTTCTTCAAACAACTGATAGAAAATTATAAACTAAGGAAACTCGAAACGACTACGAAATGAAGAAAAGAAAGTCTGCAAATTTCAGTAGCTCTCACGGGTAGAGAAGTAAAGGGGCAGCCACCGCTGAATAGTAAAGCTGAAAATGATGCAATTTATCGGTAGGGTTTTAACTAAAAGATAGTTAGTGCGGCTGAACTGATTAAAAAATAGGTAAACTGTAGGATTAGTGACCCAATTATTCAGTCAATAAAATTATAAAATTATAAAATGGTAATTTAACTATTTCTTTTTTATCATTGGTGATTAAATTATTAATTAATTTTAAAATTAACATAATAATAATTTTAATCCATAATGTAAATACACAATTTTAGGCCCGGGCCCAAACAAATAGATATAAAAAAACAAAACAATAAAACAGTCCAAAATCCAAAAATTACATTACCCAAATACCCTTGGCCCAATACACTAGGCCCAAACCCTAGCCCGATTTGGAAGAACATCCCAGAAACTTAGGGTTTCTGAAACCCTTTAGCAGCCGCCTCTGTCGCAGCAACTGCCCCTCACCCCACGCACAGCAACTCCGCGAACGTCGCAGAACGTCGCCCCGCACCACGCACGTTGTTCCTGCAAACAAACCACGAACCACAGCAAACAAGCAAGATATAGGATTTTATTATTATTATTATTATTATTGTTATTATTTATTTCGGTATAAAAGGCCGATTGGAAATGGATTGTGGGGATTATGTAAAAAACTATTAAAAAACAGAGAAAGACAGCAATTTTGAGGTTGATTTGTTTTTTTTTTCTTTTTTTTTCCGAGTTTTTTTTCCCTCTGATATTTGTTCATACTTTTTTTTAAAGAAAAAATAATAAAAAAAAAGGAAAAAGCGCTTTAACTGGTGCCGAGCGCCGGTCGTGGTGGCTTCACGGTGGGCATGACGGCAGCGGCGTGGAGGTGCTAGGGTCAGAGAAATTTTCCCCCTTCTCCCCTCTGTTTATTTAAATAAAAAATAAAAAAGGAAATTTTAATATTAAAGCAAAACGGCGCCGTTTTGTGAGGGAGGATCCGCGCGTCGACCCGACCCGGTCCCAAGATCCGCGCATTTCCTAATGTAGGGGCTAATTTCACTTTTAGCCCTTCCGATTTTCTATCACTTTGTAATCAAGTTTTTTTATTTTTCAATTTTGCCCAAAAATTTTGCTTTGATTTCATTTAAGTCTTGCGCAAAATGCTGCGTTTTGAAGGGCAGAAATATTTTTCTTTTTGGTCCCTTTTTATTGTCTG
Organism: Gossypium hirsutum; assembly: GCF_007990345.1. Lineage (NCBI taxonomy): Eukaryota > Viridiplantae > Streptophyta > Magnoliopsida > Malvales > Malvaceae > Gossypium > Gossypium hirsutum. The sequence goes on along the minus strand of NC_053447.1, from coordinate 72,053,830 downwards.
CACATTCATTTTGATCCTATTTCTGTTTTAATTTTTTATTTAATTGCGGATTCGCCTCAAATTACTGTTTTAAGTTTTAAATTAGTCATTTTTGTCCTTTTTGCTATTAAATTAGTTAACTTCAATAGTATTATCATTATTTATTATTATAACCATTTATTTATGTAAAAAATTTTAAAATATATGTATATTATTTTTTATAATTTATATATATACACGTATTTACATTTTTTTATATATATTTTACAATTTATATACGTATCTATATATATCTAAATATTCTCTTTTTTTCTTCACAAATATATATATGTACGTATACATTTTATAATATTTATACATTTTCCATATTTTATAATCCATACATATCTATACATTTTTTTATAATATATATATTCGTACACTATTCAAAATTATTATAAATATATTTTCCGCATATTTTATATATATACATATTTTCATAATTTACTAATACATGTACATATTTTATATATTTTTTTATTTTCATAACTTTTGTATTCATGTATATATATATGCATTGACAATTTATAATACATATACATCTTTTATATTTCATAATCCATGCAGATATACATGCATTTTCAATAATATGTATATACGTACCTTTTTTAGAATTATTATAAGTTTTTTTTTGTGTGTAGTTCATGTTTTTATATATATGTATACTTATATATACATGTTTTAATATATGCATGTACGTATTTTCAAAATTTACTCATATATATTTTAAATTAAAGTATTTGTTTCATGTTGTATATTAACATTTTATTATACTTTTAAAGAAAATGTGTTTGATTTCATTAAAGCATTAAAACCATTTTTGTTCAAAGGCTTTCAAGACAATGTAATATTCGATATTTGGGATTTTCGAGAAGATTAAGCCTTAACGTATTGGGTTCTAATTTTTTTTGTTAACCCTAAATAATCGAGAATATTTTTTTCAAAACGCATAAATAAAAATCATTTTTGGGAATTCAACATGTTGTGTCCTAATGTATTGGGTATGACATATTGTTTTCTTGAGATGAAAATTTTTCTATAAAAAAGGTAATATTCAAAGTTTGAGAATGTTGAGAAATTGTACTTTAACGTATTGAGTCTCGATTTCTTCATCTAACTTAAACAATCGAATATTCCATAAATAATAGGATTTTAATATGTAATTTAATTTATACAAGTTTTTTAAATACAAGGATCATATTTTAAAAATCTTTTCAAACTTTTGACATCAAGACATTAAATAATAAATTCGGTACCGATTTTGGGCGTTACGAGGGTGCTAACCCTTCCTCGTGTGTAACTGACTCCCGAACCTGTTTTTTCAAAATTCGTAGACCAAAATAGTTTTTGAGGTGATCCGATCACACCTCAATAAAGGATCGGTGGTGACTCTAATTTTTGTTTAGTCGACAACTAAATTTTTGTTTTCAAAAAAATGTTTCGACACTTAATATTTATCCATAATAATAATTTAGTTTTTTTTCTCAAATTTACTTTCTTTTATATCATTGAGGATTAATTTTAAAGAATGATAAATGATGAAATTTATTATATTAGAATTTTGGAGATATTTTCAATTAAATGTAAGTGATAAATATGTTTTTCTTTTTTTTTCTTTGTTTTTTAGGCAAAATGATCACAAAGAAAAGTAAAACAACAAAAATGATTAAATTACACCATGTGTAAATGTTAAGAATTAAAATTTTTAGAACTTAATATTAAAATTGATAGAATGTATAAATTTTGAGGGTTAAATTTACTATTATGTTAATTTTAAAAGTTATCATGTCATGTCATGTCATTTTTTGGTTAGCTATTTAACGATAAATGATTAAAATTGACAAAATCAAATAGTTAATAATCATTTTGTAACTTTTTATATTTCACTGACTAATTTAGACCTAAATATCCAAAAAGAAAATTGTGACTAAATTCTAAATTTATAGAATGTGCATAAAATTACAGTATATTTCAACCTTCAAATTTTTCTCCATAATTTATCAAAATAAATAATTAACTATTGAGAAACTATACCAGTACCTATATCTAAAAAGAAAGTCCTTCTATTATTGACACATGGACACCCACCCATGCTTCTCTTCTTTTTTTCTCTTTTGCAATTTACAAAATAGTTTAATTTTAATTTTAATCCTCCTATTATATTTAAATTAAAATTTTAATCTTTATATTTTAATTTTTAACATAATTCGGTCCTATATTTCCATATTATTATTACTTAGTTCAAATAGTTAATATAATTAAAATGTTATGTTATTATATATAAATTGAATACTTTAAAATCTTAGAAACGGACACATCTTTTAGGTTTGTCTTACTCTTTTTTACATTATAAGACGATAGTCAAATTTTAATTTTGGCCCCTACACTATGCTAAAACTTGGATTAAATTCATATGCTTTAATTTTTTTACATAATTTTATTCTTCTAGTTTTATAATGTCATTAATTAGTCTAAATAGCTAACATTGCTAATTATTTCAATTGCAATGTTGCAGTCATTTTTTTAAGAACACTATTCCAACAAAATAATTATTCTATCATGACGTGTTCAAATGCGTGTTTTTAAGAAAAAAATCCACATAAGCATTTTTAACGTAATTTTTTATTATATCACTACTGAGTGAAAATTTTTAATTTTAAAATGTCACAACATTGAATTTAAATGAATAATTTTAATGGCGATAACGATTAAACCTGGATTTTTTAGTTTGAAAAGTAGGATTATATTCCTGAAAAATGAAATAAATAGACTAACATTTAAATGTATGAAGTGTACAAGAACTTACATCATATTATAACCTTCAAATTTCATTCTATAATTTGATACAAATAATAATCAACCCAAAGCAAGCATGGGAATCATACTAGTATATACAGAACAATAGCTAGAAATAAAAATAATAAAATTGAAGACTGTGTTACTTTACATTAGACCTGATTCAATCTAAAGGCTTGTTCGAAAAGTGAGTGTGTGAGCAAAAATTTAAGTCTAAAAAATGAGCTTGGCCAAAAAAATAAGACATGTTTTCTACACGGCTTGAGTCTCAGGTAAGCTTTTTTTGGTCTCGATCCAACCCAACCCAAATTTATAAAAAAAATTACTGCTATTTTTTACTATTTTATTATTATTTTTCTGTCATTTCACTATTATATTACATCAATTTTGTTATTATTGTTTTGATATCGCATAATTCTTGTTTTATTATTAATTTTACTACTATTTTAGACTTTAGAGACATTTGCTAGAGACATTTGCTAGTTCAGCCTGTACTTATTTTAATGTTATTTAAATACATATATTTTAATTTATTGAAAAACATTTATTTATTTATTTTTTTTGGGGGGGGTTGATGTATTAAACAAATTAAATACCGTTATGACTCAAAAACATACCCAATACAACAACTCACGATTTTAGACATTGAAAACCATAAACATACTTGACGCAAAATGAGACATTAAAACATAGCAGAATGTTAGATACAGGATTAAATATAAACTATGAGAGCTCCTTTTTCTGAAAGTAGGCAACCACATTCCTCTGCAACAGATTATCAGCAAATCCTACTTGAAAACCATGTTCATTAGCGTAATTCAGCGCAGCTACCCACTTTTTCAATGTACCCCAATCCAAATCCTCAAGTGACATATCTTCCATCTCTTTAATTACAGCACAGACCAGAATTTGTATTCCAGTATGAGAAAACTCCGTAGCTTTTCCACGAGCATCTTCTATTCGGATCCCAATAGATTTGAGGTAGTCTGGAACTTCCCCCCAGGCAGTGTTTGCTAATGCATCTTCTAAGCCTTGAAAATCTTTGTACTCCACTTCGTTGTTGTCATTGTCGTAAAGTTGGTTTATGAAATGAACAAATTTAGACTCAAAAGACTTGCAACTTCCACGATCTTGAGCAGGAGCACACGCCAAAGAAAACTAAGACAATAAACACACACAAAAAAGGTCATATTAGAAACATGAATTTTTAAAATTTTGGATTTGGATCTGATTTACTGTATAAATTATGAGAACGACGAGCAGGATGGAGATTTAACGTGATGTATTTGAACAATATAAAATATATGAATTTACTAATATGCATTGAACAAATTTATGGATTTGATACATTTATAAGTGTTCTATCATATAGCCTATACCCTCCATGCTCTCAAACGCTAGTTAGACCCAGTGATGTTCAATGTAGTGTATGTGTGTGTTCTATCAGATACCTTATACCATCCATGTTCTCAAATGCTAGTTAGGCCAGCTGATGTTCAATGCAGTATGTATATGTATTATACCTCTTTTCTGAGAGTCTTCACATTTAATCCATAAATGTACGAGAGAAAAAAAAAATGATTGTGAAGGAGAGATGAAAATAAGGGCAAGTTTAAGAATTACTTGGGATATTGAAACCTACCGTAAGAAGCCCAGTTGGTAAACTCGCTTTTTCTGAGTCCGGAAAAACCATGTTTGAAAGTTAAAATTGGAGATTTGGATGATGAAATCAAACTTAGGGCTAGTTTAGCAATGCTTTTCAAAAACTCAAAGCATCTTGTCTAGCAATGGTTTTTTTCTCAAAAGTGTTTTTTGTCCCAAAAAGTGTTTCTAAGAAGCAATGCTAAACTGACCCTTAGCAATTAGATTTGTAAATATTAGCCTACCTCATTTTGCTCAGTTGGTAAACTCGCATTTCCCGAATCCTGAAAAAGCAAGTTAGAAAATTAAATTGGAGATTTAGATCATAAAATCAAACTTAGTTATTAGATTCGTAAACATTAGATTACCTCAGATAGTTGTAGGTCTAATTTTTCGCATAGCAAATTTTGCTTTAACTCATATGTTTCAAGGAACTTTTTCATCATTTCATTTTCTGCCAAATGGCCATCCTTGAACTTGCCATCGTTAGTCTTGATATTTTGGGTATTGACTAGGGGTAATGTCTTCACCCTATGATATAACCATAATATAGATTTCATATCTGCCTCCTGGTCCTTCATTTCACCAAATATACACACAAAACAAGTATTAAGAAACAAAATATTCTGTGTTAGATTGGAGACAAACGTTCTCACGTAATTGTCCATAGAGAAAAGGTACAATAGGGTAAGGATAAACCGTGCTTTATAAAGCAAGGTCCAATCCTTGCAAGTCAGTCAATGAGGGATCTTTTTACCTTCAACATGTATGTATAGTAAATAGCAATAATGCAAATTGAATATGAATTACTAAATTCAATTATGACACTTACGGTCATTTTCTGTCTGTAAATCCTGTCCATGAGAGTTTCGATCCGTTCCGATACAGATCTGGAATAACTATGCTCTTCTGGAAAGTGATGCTCTTCTTTCATTTCTGGTTCGGGTTGTTGCTGGGAAGTGGATGATTCACCAATATAACAGTTTTCCTGGTACCGGTTCTTTTCAGCATTGTATCTCTCTAATGGTATATCATTCTGAAGCTGTTGAGGGTCCATTTCAGTAGGATCTGTACTGTTGCCTCTGCCAGTTATCTTGTACGGATATGAGAAATTTAAATAAAATGTCGTGGTTAGAAAATGGATACACCCATATCCATTTTGGAGCAATCAGACTCGCTCTAAATTACCATGGAACGTCAGGGAAACCAGTTGTAGCCAGGATCGAATCAAGAGTATGAAGATGCATGCATTGGGACAGTTGAAGCAACTTTAGGTTCTGGATTAATCATGGTAACTTTATTTCCTAATTTTACCATGTCTCTTCAAGATCCAAATTTTTTGGATACTTTGAAGGTGCAAATCACAACAACATATTTTTCCCAATTCAGAACAAGGGTTCTTTCAAACAACAGACATATAAAACTAATAAAACGAAACGCTTACAAGGAGATTGGGGGAGGTCTCTTTCACGTATGCTCAGAGGATGTGACTGCAGATTCCTCGGCCAAATCTGGAGCCCCTTAATTTTGATATTTTGGTGTTTATTTTCAAGGTTTTACTGCTTGATGTTTTACCGACAGGAAAGGAAATTTAGCAAATAAAAGCAAAATCAAAACAAGACATAATGAATTGATAAATTCAGCCGTGAACCCAGGGTTCGAATAACAGTTGAAAAAAAATTCAGCCGTGCTTACCGATTTGATGTGTCTACAGCGGCGAAGAGGAGAGAAGGGGCAACTACCAAAGACTAAAGCGGATGAAACCAAGAAAGTCGTCGGTGAGAATTTTATTAAAAAAAAAAGGAATGGGCAAGTGCCATTAAAGAAAGCTCGAGAAAAAGAGAAGATCGAGATTGCAGGCTCTGCTACGCAATTTTTAGGGCGAGAAAAAGAGGATAGGGATATTAGATGTAAGTGAAAATTTGTAGAGGTTAAATTCCATGTTTAGTCTCTTATGTTTGCTTAGAATTACATTTTGGTCATTAAACTATACAAAATCAAATATTTTGATCACTGAACATTCATTGATCACTGAATATTCATCGTGATTCGTTTGAATTGTTTATTGATCTAATAATAAATTTAATCTTCTAATAATCCCGTAATAAACACATCTAAAACTTTTTCAAATATAATTTTTTTCTTTTTGGTGAATTATAAGATGAGAGCAAAGCTTTAATAATAACTCAACTAACACAACTCAATTCAAGCTATATCTAAAGCGATGAACAGCCCAACCATATAAATAAAAAAATGTCTAAATCACCCAAAAGCATCAACATTCTCTACTTGAGTGATGATCCTCCAATCACAATATTTTTTTATTTGAAAATTCTTTGAAACAAAATCTTGTATGACCTTGTTTAGTATTGCTTAAAAAAATATTTTTAAAAGAAAATTTGTGCTAAACAATTTTTTTTTGCTAAAAATTTTAGCTTTTGAAAAAGAAATACCAAAAGTGTGCTTAATTAATTTTTCACCTTTTCAACAACATGATACTTTTCCATTTTTTTTTCTTTCTTTTTGTTCTTAGTGCTTAATTATAAATATTTAATGGTCATATTTAATTATTTAAAATATATTTTATATATTCTAATTAAGTTTTATAAATAATTAATATTTATTGCTTAAAAATATTTAAAATATATATTTCATACATTAAAATATTAACAATAAGTTATAATAAATTATTATTTTTTATATTCTTACTAAAATATAATAATATTAATTAATTTGAACATTATTTAAACGCATATTTGTTATTTGATAATAACATGTCTAAAATGAATATTTTATTTTTTTAAAAGTTCTTTTTTGACAATAATACTAAACACTAAATCTTAAACCAAATTTTTTAAAAATATATTTCCATGGTACTTTTTAAAAGTACTTTTAAAAAGTAATATTAAACTAGAATAAAATAAATGTTTAATTTCAACTTAGCGTCCACTTTAACCTTGCGATACTAATTCTTTTGAGTCTATCGCACATGCATAAAAAAAAGTCTAACTAATCCTCTTACTTTAAGCCCAATTGAGTAATAATATCGTAATCATGAATTGAATTTGCATGTTCAAACTAACAAAATTTGCCTTTGAACACATATACATCACAGGTGGGAATAGACTTGTTAATGGTTTGGGTTACTCGTATAGGTTCAAAGGCTTGTTCGAAATTTGTGAGAGTTTGAAAAAATTATTAGATCTGAAAAATGGACTTGAACAAAAAATTAAACCCGTTTAAAATACGGGCTAAGCTCGAGTTTGAATATTTAATGCCCGACCTGACCCAACTCAACCCATTTTAAGTTTATGATACTTTATATTATGTTATTTTTATATATTATGTAATTTAAAACATATTAAAAAAATAAACTTATACTAAATATATAATACTACTCCATTAAAATGATGTTAAGATCACTACATAAAAAATTTAATAAATAAAAAATGTATAAAATTATTAAATATTAAAATAATATAATATAAATTTTTTTAAAAATAATTGAAACAGACCTAAAATGAGTTTCAATTGGTCTTTTACAAATATAAATGGACTTAAGTAAAATTTTAAGCCTAAATTTTGAATCGAGTCGAATTTGAACAAAAATAAAGTACGTTAATATTATACTTAAACCCAACTCAAATCTAAACCCATGAACACCTCTGGATCCAACAAAACACACACATGAACCCAATTACATATTTCAAATTCCAAATACTGGTACAAAAATGAAACATGAAAAATACCACCAACATAAAATAAGTCTTATTAAGACAATTACACAACATCAACATACACACACGTACACAATACAAATGACACAACAAACTACACAATTTCATACCAAACCACAAAGTTTCTATATTTTGGGACAACCAAATTGAAGCAAACTCTAACTGACCTGAACTCAAAATCAAGACGATCTAAACTTGAAACAACCAGAACATAAAATGACTAAATCCAGAGACAGATCTAATCCAAAATAATTGGAAAATTTTACATCCCGAACCAACCCAACCCAAATTTATTATGAATGTAGGCATCAAAATTATTCCTCAGTAAATGATCAGCAAATCTCACTTCAAAACCATGTTGCCTAGCACAATTGAGCGCCGCTGCCCATTTTTTCAACATATCCATCTCCACGGGTGCCAAATCTTGCATCTCCTTGATAGCAGCGCAGACCAAAACTTGAACAGATCTGTGGGCAATCCCAGTAGCTTTCCCACGAGCCTCTTCGATTTGGTTCGCAATAGGTCTGAGGTAGTCAGGAAGAAGTTCCAAGGCATTAGTTTTCTTCAACGCCTCTTCTAATCCTTCGAAATCTTTGACAGACACATTATTGTTGTTTTCGTCATAAAGTTGGTTTTCCAAACTCTTCAATAGAGACTGTATTCCTTCAAGAGTTGACAAACTTCCATGATCTTGATCTGGATGTTGATCAAGAGAAAAAAGCCATGGATATGCTGAACAAAACTAAAACAACAAACATAGAATAAATGTCATAATTTTGTAGTAGCCATGTTGAAGTTTCAAAATTTTGATTTTGATTTCATCTATCATATAAATTACAGAAAATGATGTGTATATAATTATATATAAATCAGTTGACTTTCATGAATGCACTCAAGAACCAGAGAGAATAGCAGAGAAAGAGAGGGGAAGAAGAAGAAGAATATCGAGTGAGAGAAGAGAACAATAGAATTCTTCGATTCAAAAACTGCGTAACCATTTTTCCCCAGCCATTCTCCCTGAATGGGAAACTCGGCAACAGTTAGGAGAGGTGGTTACTGTGGCTGTTACTCGACAGCTGTAATCCCTCTCCAGTTCGCACTGTTTCACTAATGAGAAGGCTTCAGCAAAGCGCTCTGTTTCATTAATGGTTCATAGAACCAAAACGGTGCTTATCAACAACGGCTAATAGGCATAAGAAAATAACAGAATAACATCAGAGTTTGCAGCAACATTTTCTTCCATAGCATTGTGATCTAATGCGATTATGTATTTGAATATTTTTAATTAAAAAAACATGAATTTCAAATTCATTACTAACACCCATTCAATAAATATATGTATCTGAGAAATAACTACAAACAATACATTTTATTTACATTATATCATTTAACTTGCACTACTTTTGAAATCCCAGTTTCCAAATGCTTCTTAAAACAGCTGATTCCCAATGCAATATATGTATGTATGAATATATCATACCTCTTTTATTAGAGTCCCAGTACCCATGTTGGTGTCCTGATGAAATTTAAGAGAAATATAAATAAAAGATTGAGAAGGAGAGACGTAAACTTTACAAGGGTAAGTCTAAGAACGAATTTGATACATTGAGACATGATATACTACCAAAAAATAATAATAATAAAAAGACATCAAGATATGCATATTCAAGTTTGTAGCTTCAAACATATATATACATGCAAAAGTATGTATACAATGCTTAGATTCAACAATATGTATAGTTTTCAATGCAAAAGTCCATGCAGGACACGAGAAGCAGGGAGAGTCCTAAACATTAGGTGGTCTGATACTTAAAATCTAGGTTGTTCAGACTCTTCATTTTTGCTTGAGGTGTCCATGTACCGACACATTCAGATACATGTATTTAATATAACCATCCAAGATTCCTCTAAACACGTTAAAAAACCTTTGAAAAAACAGGTCTGTGCATGAGTGATTTACAAACGAGAAAAGTTTATCTTATTTCAGAAATAATAACACTATGCTAGTTAATATCAATGATAAGAAATGTGCATACCTTAGTGTTAGAGAAGACTGCATCAGGGTCCCTTGTTTGTTCCTGAAAAATCAATTTAGAAAGTTAAATTGGAGATTTAGATCATGAAAGCAAACTTAGTAATTAAATTTGTAATCATTAGTGTACCTCTGATCGTTTTTGATATAATTCTTTTAACTTAGCTTCTACCGTATCCAATTCCTCATTCACCGTATCTTCTGTTAAAAGATGATCTTTTAATTTGGCCTTGATGTCCTGGATCTTTTGGAGAATGCTTTGGAGATCAGGACGCATTGGCCACAGCGTTTTGATTTGCTTGAAGGAGGCAGGAATTTTTAATGGTACAGGAAAGGATTTCGATTTTACCCATGTCAGAACTTCCAAATCTCTCATTTTGTCCTTCATTTCACCAAATATATACAAAAAAATAAGTGTTAAAAAACAAGATATAAAGATATTGCTGATGCAAGGATTTCCAAACTGTACAGTTCTGATGTATTGTTGTGTATTGTCTGTTTAGAAAATAATCCAATACTTACCAGATGACATGGGATCTTTTTATGTTCAAAACGTATGCATAAAAGATAATAAAAAAGTGAATCTAATATGAAATTCTTAGTTTTTAATGTGAATCTAACATGAAATACTTAGTTCAATTAGGACACTTTACCGTCTTTCTTCGTCTGTCAATTTGATGGTTGATATTTTTCAATCTGTTTTGCACAGCTTCCCCACAGTTCTTTTCACTTTTCGGTTTTGGCTGTTGCTGGGAGGTTGAAGCTTCTTTTCCCGATGTCCATTTCTTGGGGGCTTTTCCTTTAGCTTCCACTGAATCATCGATTTCCCGGCTTCTTTTCTTGCTTCCAGCCGACATCGACAAATGCATCTGGGTATCAGCCGGTTCATTTTCAAGTGGATCACTCTCAGCGCCCGAAACAAACCCAACTGGGCTAGGGATGTCCTGGTTTTCACTCATTTAGCACAGACCTGAGGTACAAAAAAAGATCAAACCACGGATATATAAATTATCAAAACGAAGCCCTACGAAACGAAGTTTCCTCAAGTAATAAAAGAAGAAATTCTGCTAGATCAAAACAAGAAATGTATGGACTGCAATGAAAATGAGCTGGTAAATTAAGTAGCACCTACTCCTTGGATTTGTCTACAGTGAAGATAAGAGGGCAGAACACCGGCTGCCAACGCCTTGAAGGGAAAATAATGACTTAATTTCAACTTGGGGATTGAATAAAAAGTAGTAAGGAAAGGGGATTTAAATAAAACTTGGATGGAAGTGCTGACTGAGGGTTTGGGACTTTTATAAAGACCCTTGATGATGTCAGTGTTTCGGTGTCATATTACAATGAACACTTTTGCCCTTTGCCACCTGTCATATTACAAGTTTCATATATCATATTAAAATGAGCACTTTGCCCTTTGTCACCTGTCATATTACAAGTTTCATATATTTCCTAGAATAATTCAAACCACCACTTTTGGTTAAATTTCTTTTTAATCCTTTGTATATCTCTTAACTTACTATTTTTCCTACTTAGGTCACAACAATTTTTTTATTCTTTCAACTAAATTAATATAATTGTTTTAAAATTTTCTATCTAAAGAATATATTTTTAAATTTTTTATTGGATCTATATACTTCCTAATTTAATACTCAAAATTTTTATTTATTATATTTCAAAAATTTTATACTAATTCTTGACCCGATCTATCATTGTACCTAACCCTTAATTAAAACGCGAATGTTACAAAAACATACCCAATACAACAAGTCACAATTTTAGACATTGAAAACTATAAACATACTTGACGCAAAATGAGACATTAAAACATAGCAGAATGTTATATACAGGATTAAATATAAACTATAAGAGCTGATAGAGCTACTTTTTTTATTGTAGGCAACCACATTCCTCGGCAGCAGATTATTAGCAAATCCTACCTGAAAACCATGTTCATTACCGTAATTCAGCGAAGCCTAGAATTTGTATTCCAATATGAAAAAACTCAGTAGCTTTTCCACGAGCATATTCTATTCGGATCCCAATAGGTTTGAGGTAATCTGGAACTTTCTCCCAGGCAGTTTTTTCTAATGCATCCTCTAGGCGTAGAAATCATTGTACTCCACTTTGTTGTTGTTATGGTCCTAAAATTGGTTTATGAAATGAACAATTTTAGACTCTAAAGACATGCAATCTCTTTGGAGTTAATTTTTCTCAAAATTGATTTTTTATTTTTATTTGTTCATTTTCAGTTTCTCCATTAACTTTGTTAAAAAATTAGGTACAATTAATCCCTCAATTTTTATAATTTTTGTCAATTTAAATCCTACACTTTTTATTTTACTTTAATTATTAAAATATTTTTAAAAAAATATAACTTTCCATTATTTGCAAATAAATTATAAATTAAAGATTAATGTTAGATTAATATTAGATTAGAGCTTACTTTAAAATTAATAAGATATTATTTAAATGATTAATATATATTATTCAATACAAAAATAATTATTTTTATAATTTGCCTATTTCTATATTTACTTGTTTATTTGCATCGTATTCATATATTTTGTTGTGTTATAATCATATTTGAGATGCTTTATACTAATATAGACTTTGAAAGATTAATATTTAACATTATATGGATTTTGAGGCATTGATATATTTTATGTCGGTGTTATTTTTACATGTTTCATTTTGTATCATGTTATGTCTAATATTCTTAGGTTTGAATTTTATGATTTTCAGTATTTGAAATCGTAAATTTTCAGTAACGTCATTAATTTTAAGACTCGTGACACTCTCAAGTTATGAGACACACATATATTTGAATTTTTATAGAAATTCAAAGTTTTCAAATCTTCAAATAATATTTATCATGTGCCACAATATGGTATTGTTGCGTCATTGAAAATGAATGCAGTTACAAACAAGCACTAAAATAATGGATCGAAAAGTTATTCGGGTATCAAATTAGAACAAAAAATCATAAACATCAAATTAAGAGAAGATGCCAAGTTGGTGCCTAATATGTATTTGAACCTATTTTCTTTTCATTTATTTTTTGAATTAAACCACTTTTTGAAGACTGAATTACTTTTTTGGATCCAATTTAGTTACTAATGTATGGGTTGAGCACATAATAAACACAAAGCGACAACCATTGTGATATATACAAAAGGAAGGCTTACGCGTGACACGTTAACGCATAATAAGATGGTAAAATTACAAGTTCAGTCCCTTAGTATGCTTACATTTAGTATTAAATTTTTTAGTCATTATAAGATTATGATCAGTTTGAGAATTCAAAAACAGTAGAAAACTACAAATGAACAAAGCAAAAACATGAGCCTAAATAAAAAGTGATGAATGAAAAATTGAAAATTGTGTTACTTTGCATCCATTCTTAATATTCATTATAACATTTTAAAAGTTTTTTACCAAAAAATATAGAATTAATAGAATTTTATTATGAAAGTTAAATGAAAAATAAATTATTTCATAAAAAGCTTATAATGGAAGTTCAAAATTTTGAGAAATTAGTCGATTAAGTCTTAACTATTTAATTTTTACTAAGTAAATTTAAAAAATAAAAAATAAAGGTTTGAAGGTTCGATGGTTCAACTATGATGGAAGGATATGTAGGGAATTAAAAGAAAAGTTAGATGGAAGTTAAAAAGGAGAAGATGCACTTGTGAGGGCCCGGTTGGATGATTTCTTACAATGGTTAAATTGCTACTAAGTCCTTAAGCGATCCATCTTTTGACTTTCCAAGTTCCCATCAGCATCACCTAATAAATATCCACTTAACTAATTGTCCTTCCTCAAATCCTCATCTTTCATATTTCCTAGTATGACTCGTATATCACTTTAGTCAAATTTCTGTTTAATCCTTCATTCCTTTCCTCTACTATTATATATCTCCTAACTTAATATTTTTTCTACTTTGGCCACAACAATTTTTTATTCTTTCAACTAAATTAATGTATCTATTTTAAAATTTTCTATCTAAAGAGTAATTTTTTTTCTATCTTCTTATTGAATCTATATACTTCCTCATTTAATACTCAAAATTCTTATTTATTATATTTTAAAAATTTTATACTAATTCTTGACCCGATCCATTATTGTACCTAACCCCAAGTTAAAACGCAGATGTTACAAAAACATGTTCAATACAACAACTCACGATTTTAGACATTGAAAACCATAAACATACTTGACGCAAATCCCTGCAACAGATTATGGGCAAATCCTACTTGAAAACCATGTTCACTAGCAAATCCTCTGCAGCTGCCCACTTTTTCAATCTACCCCAATCCAAATCCTCAAGTGACATATCTTCCATCTCTTTAATTACAGCGCAGACCAAAATTTGTATTCCAATATGAGAAAACTCAGTAGCTTTTCCACCAGCATCTTCTATTTGGATCCCAATAGGTTTGAGGTAGTCTAGAACTTTCCCCCGGGCAGTGTTTGCTAATGCATCTTCTAAGCCTTGAAATTCTTTGTACTCCACTTTGTTGATGTCGTTGTCCTAAAATTGGTTTATGAAATGAACAAATTTAGACTCAAATGACATGCAATTTCCTATACTTAGGAGTTAATTTTTCTATTTTTATTTGCTCAAAATTAATTTTTTATTTTTATTTGTTCATTTTCAGTTTCTCCATTAACTATTTCTATTAACTCTGTTAAAAAATTACGTACAATTAATCCCTCAATTTTTATAATTTTTGTCAATTTGATTCTTACTCTTTTTATTTTGCTTTAGTTATTAAAATATTTTAAAAAATTATGTAACTTTCCATTATTTGCGAATAAATTATAAATTAAAGATTAATGTTAGATGAATATTAGATTAGCACTTACTTTAAAATTAATAAGATATTATTTAAATGATTAATATATGTAATTCAATACAAAAATAATTATTTTTATAATTTATCTATTTCTATATTTATTTGTTTATCTGCACCGTATTCATATATTTTGTTGTGTTATAATCATATTTGAGATGCTTTATACTAATATAGGCTTCGAAAGATTAATATTTAACATTATATGGATTTTGAGACATTGATATATTTTATGTTGGTGTTATTTTTACATATTTCATTTTGTATCACATGATGATTAATATTGTTAGGCTTGAATTTTATGATTTTCAGTAATTAAAATTGTAAATTTATATATAAGTTATTCTGTACTTGAAATTGTAAATTTTTTAATGCCGTCATTAATTTTAGAACTCTTGACACTCTCAAATTATGTTCTTTTTGTAATTTTCTTTTCAATTTTTACATATATTTTAAAATTTGAGATTTTTTTTTAAATTTTATATAAATTTCAAAATTAATTTTTTTTAAAATTTATAATACCTCGGGAGCTAATGAAACTATTTTAGTGAAATTTAACTGTCTCAATTCCCGGGCGATCACACCAAAAATTCGAGTTCCTTTTGGATTTCCTTCTTGATCAATGACAACGGCAGCATTGTCATCATATCGTATTATCATCCCGTTGTCGCGTTTGAGTTCTTTACGAGTACATACAATTACAGCTATGATCACTTTTGATCTTTCTAGTTGAATTTTTATAGAAAATTGAAGTTTTCAAAATTTCAAATAATATTTTTCATGTGCCACAATATGGTATTATCGCGTCATTGAAAATGAATGCAGTTACAAACAAGCACTAAAATAATAAATCGAAAAGTTATTCGGGTATCAAGCTGGGACGAAAAACCATAAACATCAAATTAAGAGAAGATGCCAAGTTTGGTGCCTAATATGTATTTAAGCCTATTTTCTTTTCATTTATTATTTGAATTAAACCGCTTTTTGAAGACGGACTTATTTTTTGGATCCCATTTAGGTCCTAAACTTATAATTGTTTTGAATTTTTATTGGGAACAAAAGTATCATTGTAAAAATATAATTTATTTAAAAATTAATTGAATTTAATATTATTGTTATAAAAAATTTTAAAAAAACTGGTAAAAAATATAAAGTTTGTAGAAAACTATTTAAATTTGTAAAAATTATTAAAATTTTGTGAAAATCATTATTTTTTTAAATGATTAAAAATTGTAAAAAATATATGAATATTAAAAAATTTAAAAATTATCATAATTTTTAAAATTTTAATAAAAACATAAATTAGAAGATGCCAAAATAGGAAGTAATTGCAAAATATCATGCCAAGATAATTTATAAAAGGGATTATGGAATGAGAGGTGAAATTTTTTAAAGGTACGACGGAGAGAGATGAGTAACAAAAACATTAAAATAAATCCCCTAAATAACCTGATCAACCACAAACTAGAATTCTACCTTCCAAAATGATCATTTCATTTTAAATGACATAACAATGATAGATTATACTTACTTACGAATAAATTTAGTTAAGAA
Source organism: Gossypium hirsutum (assembly GCF_007990345.1). Lineage (NCBI taxonomy): Eukaryota > Viridiplantae > Streptophyta > Magnoliopsida > Malvales > Malvaceae > Gossypium > Gossypium hirsutum. The sequence continues at coordinate 72,037,196 of NC_053447.1, read as the reverse complement.
AATAAAATTTTAATATATTTTTTAAAAAAATAACAATTTTTATAAAAATATAAATTATTAACTGATTAATGAAATACTTTCAGTGTGATAAAAAAGTATTTAGAATAAATAGGGAGAAAGAAAAAAAATAGATTTTATAATTAATATATATTTATGAGTTTTTAAAATTATAAATTATAGTATATTATAAATAATAAAAAATATTTTAAATTAAATCAAATTTTTCGATTGGGTCAATAGGAAAATTTTAAAATCAATAACTGATTGAAATAATTACCTAACAAAAAAGATAAGACAAATGGTTCAAACTGTTCAATAGTTTTCTCGATTTTAATCGAAAGTTGTTTTCCCTTTGTCTTGAGTGCTCATCTCCCCAAGGAATTGACCGTTTTTATAAATAATATATATATATATATTTATTTTAAAATTTATAAACTGCATTATATTATAAATAATTAAAAATACATATTAAATTAAATCAGGTTTTTCAGTTGGGTAGATTGAAAATTTGAAAAACTAATAAGTGACCGAAATAATCAATTTAATACTATCAGTTGGTGCTAATATCTTATATTAATTGTATATAATTTTAATTATATTATAACTAATTTAAATCTCAATAATTACATATTTTGTCAAATTGACATTAATTTTGAAAAAAATTAATAAATTTAACCTTGATTTTCTTAACATTTACACAAATACTGCAATCTAAATTTATTAATATAATAATCAAAATTATATACAATTAATAAAAAATATTATCTTTAGTTGCTCGCTTCTTCAAAACTGAAAGAGATTAAATTGCTCTGGTTTCTTAATATCGAAATTTAGAGAAACTAGAAATAATTTTTTTCCCGAGTATCATCCAACCGTTGTTGAGTAAGCAAAATAGGCAATCGAATTCTTCATCAATAGTTTATCAGCAAATTCCACTTGAAAACCAAGTTCTTTGCTCCCCATTTTTCAATTTACTCCAATCGAAATCCTCAATCGACAAATCTTCCATCTATTTGATTGCAGCATAGACCAGAACTCGAATCTCCAGATCCTAGATAGCTTTACCGTTAGCCTTTTGGATTCTTATACCAATTTTTTTCAAGCGTTCTTACATGATCCACTTTGTTGCTTTTCATACTAATAAAATTAACCATTAACACTTCCCAAGTTGGCAAACTTACATGATCTTGATTAACAGTAACAAGATCATTAGTTGCAGTAGTTTCTTCAATATCAATCCATGGACATGCTGAAAAAAGCTACAACAACAATTATAGACAACAAGTCATGTAATCTGATTATTATTTCATAAAGCTTGCAAACCCAAATCCATGTTTTGAAATCCGAGTTCCCAAACGCCACTTAAGGCAATTGATGTTCACTGCAATATATATAGGTATATCGAGAGGTTAACACACTTTATGCTTAACTAAACTCCATCCAAAATATAAGCCTAAAATTTTGTACTCAAAACTAACAACCAAATAAAAGTACCATAGCTGAAAATGGCTTAACAAGCTTAACAGCTTCTTTGTTAAGTCTAAAAACAGGTCCGTGCATGAGAAAAGACAGTATAATTATAATATGATTTACAAAGGAGATATGAAATAATAATACCTGCATATCAATGATAACCCTGATCTGCAGAAAGTACCTGCATAAACTAAGTTAGAAAGTTAAATTGAGATTTAGATCATAAAATCAAATCTAATAATTAGATTTGTAAACATTATCTTCTATTATTGATCGAATTGTTCGAACTTCGGGTGTTTTCGAGCAATCTCTGCTTTGTCTCAGCTTCTGCAAAGAAGTGTCCTTTAACTCACCCTTGAAATTCTTGATCAATGTCTTTGAGATTAGATCAACCTATAAAGTACCTTAAACAGCATGAGAGAGTGACATTTGAACCACACGAATTGACCCATTGTTTAAAAAGTTAAACAACCTCCATTGTTACCCGATGATAGCCAGGTGAACTCTATGTTAGCCGAAGCCAGAAAAGAAGCAAAGGAACTCATCGAAAACATCTTCACGGTTACATTATTTTGCCTTTATCCGACATAGAGTTCACCCAGTTATCATCGAGTAAAAATAGAAATTCGTTCGCGTGAAATTGTCACGCTCTCAAGCTGTTAGAGGTCCATCATAGCATATGTAACAAAATCCCCATTGTTGCTGTTGATCATCTTGTACAGATCTGGGAAATTAAACTCAGATCAGATGATGAATCAAAAACAATTGAATCGAAAACATAAAGAACAAGTAAATCGTCGACACCACGTCTTGTACAGATCTGGGAAATTTAACTCAGATCAGGTATGAATAAAAAACAATCGAATCGAAAACATGAAGAACAAGTAAATCAACGACACCACATCTCGTACGGATCTGGGAATTTTAACTCAGATCAGATGGTGAATAAAAAATAATCAAATCAAAAACATAAAGAACAAGTAAATCAACAACACCGAAACGTTATTTCAAACAATGAATATAAAAAATTATAAACTAACGAAACTCTAAACGATTATGAAACGAAATTTACCTGAGTAAATGAAAAATCACATGCAGTACAGGTAGAGAAGAGAAGTGCCAGCTGCCGAATAGTAAAACGTAAGAAATGAAGTCATTCATTGGCAAGGATTTAATTAAGAAGAAGTAGGGCAAGAGAAAGCTCTAGAGATTTCTAGTTCGTCTATATAAATTGAAGCCGGTTTAAAATTTGAGTTTTTAGTATTGCTGTCAAAAAGTACTTTTGAGAAATAAAATGTTTATTTTAAACATGTTATTATTAAGTAACAAATATGCATTTAAATTTATTATTTAAATTAGTTAATATTATTATATTTTAGTAATAATATAAAAAAATTATTATAACTTGTTGTTAATATTTTAATATATGAAATATAAATTGTAAATATTTTTAAGCAATAAATATTAATTATTTATAAATTTTAATTAGAATATATAAACTATATTTTAAATATTTAAATATTACTATTAAATATTTGTAATTAATATTATAAAAAATATTTTTTTATTTTTAATTAATGATTTTAACACAATTGTAATTAAGCACAAAAAAAAGAAAAATATTATGTTATTGAAGGGGCGAAAAAGTAATTAAACACTAAAAGTGCTTTTAAGAGAGGAAAAGCTAAAATTTTTAGTTTATTCTTTTAAGTTACAGTTTCTTTTCAAAAATGCTTTTGAAAAATACTTCTGAAAAGCTAAAAATTTTAGCCAAAAACAGATTGTTCTTTACAACTTTTCTTTCAAAAGTACTTTTGGAGTCAGAAGTGTTTTTTTTAAGCAATGAAGAACTAACCCTTAAGGTTTAGGAGCTCAATCATATAGATTTTTTTATCAAAAAATATATAAAAATTATAAAATATAAAAATAGAAATAATTTTTTTAGAAAATATAAAAATCTAGAAAAAGAACATGTAAACTATAAAAATATATAATAAATGAAAAGAAATTAGTTGAAATTAACAATATTACTATAAAAATGGTAAAAGAAACTTATAAAAATTTGTAAAATATCATTTTTAAATTTAAAATTTATTAAAAATTATATGAAATAATTAAATATATAAAAATTCAGAAAGGAATATAAAAATTATAAAATTTAAATTTTTTTTCTTTCTACTTGTTAATTCTAAATATCTTCTCAGTTCACAGTGAATTATTTTATTAATTAGTCAATAATTTATATTTTCATAAAAGAATTTGTTTTTTATTAATTAATTGTGTGATTATCTGTCTTTTTCTTTGATCAGTAATTCAGTAATCATTTTAGACCGATACAATATCGAAATATGATTGCATTGAGCCAACATTTATCTATTATTTATTCGTAAACAAGTATAATCTATCATTGTTATATCCCTTAAAATAAAATGGTCATTGTTAATCATCTCTCTCTGGTACCTTCAAAAAGAAAATCATCTCCCATGTCATAATTCATTTTATAGGTTATCTTGGCATAATAATTTGACAATTTCTTACTATTTTTGCATAATCTAATTTCCATTTTTAAGAAAATTATAATAATATTTTAAAAAAATAATTAAATATCTTGTAGTTTTCGCAAGTTAAAGAATTGTTACAATTTTTAATCAATTTTAAAAAAAATTAATGATTTTCACAATATTTTAATCATTTTTAAAACTTTTAAATGTTATTTATATTATTTATAATATTTAATGAACTTTAAAATATTTAAATAGTAAAAAAAATCAAAATTCATGTACGACATTATACATTGCATAAAAATTTATATATAATTTTGATATTTATCCCTACAATAAGAGTTGAAGTTAAGGTTAAGTTATTTGTCCAAATTTAAGAGTGACCATTTTACCAATAAAAGCCCATTTCTTACTTTATTTACGGAAATGGAAAACTTTTTTTTTATTTATCGATATGGGCTGAAAACATTAAAACGCGTCCACGTAGGAGCGTTTTAAGAGAAAATTCTAGAGAAACGTGTCCTTGAGGGAGCGTTTTAGTATTTTCGATCCATTCCGATAAATAATAAAAAAATGGCTCATTTCCGTAAATAAAGTAGGAAATGGGCCTTTATTGGTAAAATGGTCTTTAAGAGTGTATCCAATTTATTAAGCTTGAAAATGAGTTTTAAACAAAAGAAAAAAAAATTGAATATGATAATATATACATATATATATATATATGAATTTAATAATTTACAAATAAAGAAGAGTGTTGGAAAATAAATTATGACTTATATCTGAACAATTATGTATAATTTATACATTATTCTGATGAAGTTAGATTCGAAATATAAATACCTTTAGTTAACCATTATATCTTGAAATGAAAAAAAAAGTATATTTATTTTTTTTAAAGGGTTAATGTGAAATTTGGTATTGGAATTTGATAATTATTTTTATTTTGGAATTTGAATTTTTTTTGTCTAAATTAAATTTAAATGTGAAAATAATTACCAAGTTCAAAGTTTAAGTTGAACAAAAAAAAATTACGACCACAAATAGTTGTTTAATCCAAAAATGATTATAAAAGTTTATATGTTTAAAAAAATGTTTATAAAATATTTTTAAAAAAATTGATTATAAACATTTATATGTTTTAAAAGGGAGAGAATAAGGAGGAGGTGGGAAAAATAAAAAATTTGTGTGTGAAATCTCATTATGTTGGTAAATGTATTTATGAAGGATATTAGGACTAAGATTAATTTTTGTTTCCTTTTACAGAAAAAGGTAAATTAGTCACTATATATTAAATTGAAGAATAAATTGATTGTTTTGTTAAAAATTTTATCTATTTATACGGTTAAAAACTAATTTCCATAGATTAGAATGAGATACACATGACACACCACGTGTAACCATTGAGTTATTTTGTCACTCTCGTTAGTTTTTAATGATAAAAATAAATGAATTTTTAATATAAAAATCGGTTTTTTGTATCTAACATACAACGATTAATTTACTTAATTTTAGGTAAAAAAAAATAAAAATTCAATATAACTTTTAATACAAGGGCCTTCAAGATTCTTTTACCAATTGTTTTTATTGGGTTTTGGGGAAGATGAAGTTTGGTTAATGGGTTTTAACATATTAAAGAAAATAAATAAATAAAAACAATTTTATTTTTAATTGTCTTTTAGAAAAAAAAAATTATCATAGAAAATATGCAACACGTGTTGAAATTTAATTGTGTTATTTTTCGTTAGATCAGATAAAGTTTAGGTTTCAATATGGAAAGATAGCAATATTAGATACATACAATATCAACTGAGATAACGAAAAAATAACACATCAACACGAAATAGATCAATATGACATCTTAAATACAATTATAACTCAACAAAATAGACAAAACAAATACAAATTTAAGAACATTCCAGATATCAAAAACTATAAAAATTAAACCAAACACTATTAGGGTTTTTTTTGTTAGATCAAAAACAAATTAATCCTTTCTATTATAAAATTCATCAATTTATATAGTTATAAACTAACGTAGTTGATAGAATAATCAGACAATGACATATGTATCTTATATTGGCGTCTAATGATCAGTTTTTAACAGTAGAAATGAAATTTTTTAAAAAAAATGATCAGTTTAATATTTAATCTAACTTATAAAAATTAATTTATTTATTTTTAAAATAAAAAAAGATAAAATATAAATCCAACTCCACATCAATGGTAGTGTTATCTTGAAAAAATAACAGCAACGTAAAATATATCAATGACTCAAAATCCATAAACAAAAAATATAAATATAAAGCATCTCAAATACAATTATAACACAACAAAATATATGAATACAATTCAGATAAACCATAACACACAACAAAATATATGAATGCAATACAGATAAACAAGTTAAGATACTGAAAGCCATAAAGTTTTAGATAGAGAAGAAGTAAATATAGAAACTAAAGTCCATGAAAACCAAATTGAAGCTTATATGGAAGGTTGATTTACCAAATATTTTGCTGCAACTGCAAAAACACCTTTTGATGCACAACCATGAAAGCTCAGCCAATTAGGATTCCAGAACCCAATAATTGAGTAGCAAAGTAGGTAAGCAACTTCAACTCCAACAGGTTATCAGCAAACCCCACTTAAAAACCATGTTCTTTGGCCTTATTAAGGGTGGCTCCCCACTTTTTCAACCTATCCAAGTCCAAATCCTTGACTAGCAAATTTTCCGTCTCGTTAATTGCTGCGCAGACCAGAAGTTGACTACCGATTTGGGAAATTTCAGTGGCTTTTCCACGAGCTTCTTCGATTCGAATCGCAATAGGTTCAAGGTAATTTGGAAGTCTTCCCCAGCCAGTAATGTTATCTAATGCTTGTTGTAAGCCAAGGAAGTCTTCAACATCCACTTTGTTGTTGTCTTTCGCATAAATTTCCTTTTCCAATTCACTAAATTTAGATTGAATTTCTTCACGAGTTGGCAAACTTCCACCAACTTCTTTCATCTGTGAACATGCAGAATAAAGCTGAAATAACAAACACGAAAAACAAAGTCAATTTCAGTGATACGAGGTAAAAACATCACGGAGGCTCTTGTATTAGAAGTGGGATTGCTTTTTATCTTTTTTATTAAAAAAAAAGGAAGCAAATTAGTCTATGTAAGTTAGATCAAAGAGCAAATTTGTCATTTTGTTAAAAATTTCAACAAAAAAAATTAATTTACCCTTTGATTTAATGTATAGGGGTTAAATACCTATTTTTTAGTAAAAAGAACAAAGCGCAATCCATGCTAGCTTTTGGAAATAAGGATTTTGAAGTTATAAATAGTGATGTTGTGTATATGATTATGTATAAATAAATTGAGATTGAAGTGTGATTATGCATTTGGAAAATAAATATAAAAAAAAAGATATTTTAAATTCATTATTAAAAAGCTTCGCATAAATTTATATTATGGATTTGAGAAAGGATTACATTTATTTTATTGTAATGTTAATAGGGGTGCGAATGAGATATTAATGCTAGCAAGTTGACTCGAAAAAAATTCCAATTCAATTTAATAATTATCAAGCTGAGCTCAAGCAGCTCAAGCTATTGATCGAGTTGAATTCAAGCTTAATAATACTTTACTCGAACGACTCGTGAGCCTTATCGAGTTTTTCATATTTTTTCTAAATTCCATTATTTCTCCCAATTTATATATTATTAATCTTAAGCTTAATTATCAAGCCAAGCTCAAACTCGAGTACAAAGATCGGTAAACAAGCTTAATCAAGCTTGAGCTTAAGTAACTCGATTATATCTCAAATCAAGCTCGAGCTTAAAAATAAATGTTCAATCGAGTTTAAACAACATTCGAATTCGGCTCAACTCGATCACAACCTTGTTTAGAATAATTCAAAATAATATTGGTGGGATGTTTAGAAAATCTTGGTAGTATCTTGGTAGTTTCAGATTTTCTAGTTTGACTAAATAATTTGTTAGCTATTTTTATCTTAAGTTAGTTTTCATGTAAGCCTATAAATATAGGCATTTATTCTTTGTTTTTTACTCATTCAGAATTCATTAATAAGAGAGCAACTTTCCTACATATTATTCTATCTTTCTCACGTTTTATTCTCCAACAATTTTGGCATCGGAGCTAGGTTGGATCCTTTAGGCAATTGAGTGAAAGTGAGGTTTGGGTCCATTAGGGTCTTTGGGAAACACGAGAGAAAAGAGTGAGTGTTTTTGGAATGGCATCAGCTGGTTTTTCTTCCTCTCAACCACTCATACCCATTTTCAATGGTGAGAAATATGAGTGGTGGAGCATCAAGGTGAGGACATTACTCAAATCGCAAGAGCTATGGGACTTGGTGGAGTACGGGTTCGTTGACATACTTGAACCTGATGAAGAAGAAGATAGGAGGTTGAAAGAAGTCAGGAAAAATGATGCTAAGGCATTGTTCTTATCCAGCAAGCAGTTCATGACTCTATTTTCTCTCGAATTGCAGCAGCAACCACATCGAATGAAGCATGGTCAATCTTGCAGAAAGAATATCAAGGTGATTCAAGAGTCATAGTAGTGAAATTACAATCACTACGACGTGATTTTGAGACCTTAATGATGAAGAATGGTGAATCAATTGCTGATTTTTTGTCACGAACAAGGACAATAGTCGGTCAATTGCGCTCCTATGGTGAGAAAATTTCAGACGAGACAATTGTAGCAAAAGTCTTGCGAAGCTTAACGACAAAATTTGATCATGTTGTGGCTGCTATAGAAGAGTCCAAAGATCTGTCAGTTCTTTCCGTTGATGAACTGATAGGATCTCTTCAATCTTATGAGGCGAGAATCAATAGATCAGCAGAAAGGAGTGAAGAGAAGAGTGAAGAGAAGGCATTTCAAGTGAAAGGTGACAATAACCGTTCAACAAATAGAGGACGAGGAAGAGGAGGATTTCGTAGAGGTCGTAGCGGTGGCTATGGCAGAAGCAGAGGCAAAGGAAGGTATGATGGACAAAGGCAATCGAATGAGCAAGGTAACACAAAAAATGGCATTCAATGTTACCATTGCAATAGATATGGGCATGTAAAAGCTGATTGTTGGTATAAAGATCAAAAAATGAATTTTACATCAGAAAGTGAGGAAGAAAACAAGCTTTTTATGGCTTGTATTGATACTAACCATAAGTCAAGTGATTGGTGGTTTGTGGACAGCGGTTGTTCGAATCACATGACGGGTACCAAATCCTTATTCAAGGAGCTCGACGAGTCACAAAAGCTAAAGGTGCAACTTGGAAACAAAAGGGAGATGCAAGTTGAAGGAATAGGCACTGTGGAAATCGTTAATAGCCATGGAGAAGGAAAAATGTTGGACAATGTTCAGTTTGTTCCTGATTTAGGATACAATTTATTGAGTGTTGGACAACTAATGGCTGGTGGATATGCTGTCGTATTTGATGATGATGCATGTATCATCAAAAACAAAAAATCAGGCAAACGAGTCCATGTCAACATGACACCAAATAAGATGTTTCCGTTGGATGTTTCAAACATGGAGAACTTTGTTCTTGCTGCAAGTACAAAGGATGACTCGAAGCTATGGCATTTGAGGTATGGTCATCTCAATATTAAAGGCCTGAAATTACTGAGTGATAAAGGTATGGTTCTTGGACTACCGAAAATTGTCTCTCTTGATTTATGTGAGGGGTGCATTTATGGAAAGCAAACTAGGAAGTCATTTCCTGTTGGAAAAGCATGGAGAGCTACTGAATGTTTAGAATTAATTCATGCTGATCTATGTGGTCCTATGCAAACCGAGTTCTTGGGTGGGAGCCGTTACTTCTTGCTGTTTACTGATGATTATAGTCGCATGAGCTGGGTGTATTTTTTGGAAAACAAGTCAGAAACTTTTGAAAAGTTCCAGAAATTCAAGGTTATGGTGGAGAATCAAAGTGGCTGCCATATCAAAGTTCTTCGCACAGATCGAGGTGGAGAGTTCATGTCCAAAGAGTTTAATATGTTTTGTGAGGACAGTGGCATCCATAGGGAGTTAACAATTCCTTACACTCCTGAGCAGAACGGTGTCACTGAGCGGAAGAACCGAACTGTTGTGGAGATGGCAAGAAGCATGTTACAAGCGAAGGGACTCTCAAATTAGTTTTGGGCGGAAGCTGTGGCAACATCTGTCTATCTACTGAATCTCTCACCAACAAGGGCTGTCATGAACAAAACTCCATATGAAGCTTGGTGTGGTAGGAAACCTAATGTAAGTCATTTAAGAATTTTTGGGTGTGTTGCATACGCTTTATTAAATTCTCATGCTCATAAAAAGCTTGATGAAAAGTCTGAAAAATGCATTTTCATTGGTTATTGTACTCAATCCAAAGCATATAGATTGTATAACCCTCATAGTGGAAAATTTACAAGTAGAAGAGATGTAGTGTTTGATGAAAATGCAAGCTGGGATATGAGTGTAGAACAGGTACAATAGGAGATTTCTTTTCCCATCAAAGATTCTATAGATAAAAAGGAGGAGCCTGCACCAGCAATATCTACAACACTTGAAGAATCTTCTGACGAGCCAATTCCACTAAGGAGATCAACAAGGGTCAAAAAGCCAAATCCGAAATATGCTGATGACACTTATGCATCCTGCCAATTTGCCCTAGCCGTTTCAGATCCTCAATATTATGAAGAAGCTGCTGATAAGGAAGAATGGAAAAAGGCAATGATGGAGGAGATACAATCCATCGAAAAGAATAGAACTTGGGAGATGGTCGACTTGCCGGAAGATAAAAATGCAATTGGTTTGAAGTGGGTGTTCAAGACAAAATTCGGTGCAGATGGAAGCATCCAAAAGCACAAAGCTCGTCTTGTAGCGAAAGGTTATGCACAGCAATATGGTATTGATTTCGAAGAAACTTTCTCTCCAGTAGCTCGGTTCGAAACGGTGAGGCTTGTTCTAGCAATAGCTGCACAATTACAATGGCCTGTTTACCAGTTTGATGTCAAATCAGCGTTCCTCAATGGAGATCTACAAGAGGAAGTTTACGTAACACAACCAGAAGGTTTCATAGAGAAGGGAAATGAAACAAAAGTTTACAAGCTGAAAAAGGCGTTGTACGGATTGAAGCAGGCCCCTCGAGCATGGTACAACAAAATCGATGGGTATTTTCAGAAGAAAGGGTACATGAGAAGTGAGAACGAGCCCACCTTGTATGTGAAAAAGGAAGGTAAAAATGATTTCATCATTGTTTGTCTTTACGTTGATGATATCATTTATACTAGTTCCTCTAACTTACTTGTTGATGAATTTAAGTCTCAAATGATGAATGAATTTGAGATGTCCGATATGGGTTTATTACATTATTTCCTCGGTCTTGAAATTCATCAAGCTGATGATGGAATTTTTATCTCACAAAGGAAATATGCCAAGGATCTTCTCAGTAAATTTAGTATGCTTAATTGAAGCCTGCAGCTACACCCATGAATATCAATGAAAAATTGCAGCAAGAGGATGGAGAAGAAATGGTAGATGCAAGGAGGTTTAGAAGCTTGGTTGGAGGTTTAATCTATTTGACTCACACTAAACCCGATATTGCATTTCCTGTTGGTGTTATTTCCAGATTTATGCAGCAACCTTCAAAGGTTCATTATGGAGCAGCAAAACGAGTCTTGCGATACATTGCTGGAACTTCGGAGTATGGCATATGGTACTCAAAAACTTTAGATTTCAGATTGTGTGGGTTCACAGACAGTGATTGGGCAAGTTCTCTAGATGATAGAAGAAGTGTATCAGCATTTGTTTTTACTCTAGGTTCTGGGGTGATCACATGGAGTTCTAAGAAGCAAGCTACAACAGCATTGTCAACCTCAAAGGCTGAATATGTAGCAGCAACTGCAACAGCTTGTCAAGCCATTTGGCTAAGGAGAATGTTAATCGATCTCCAACAAGAGCAGAAATGTGCAACTACCATATTTTGTGACAATAAATCCACTATCTCTATGACAAAGAATCCAACATTTCATAGTAGAACAAAGCACATAGATATTCGTTATCATTTCATTCGAGATTTGGTAGCAAAAGAGGAGATATCTTTGGAATATTGCAACACTGAAGAGCAGCTGGCAGATATGTTAACAAAAGCATTATCAAAAGAGAAGTTTTGCTATTTTAGAAGTTTACTTGGTGTCTGCAACTTTGAATTAAGGGGGAGTGTTGAGAATAATTCAAAATAATATTGGTGGGATGTTTAGAAAATCTTGGTAGTATCTTGGTAGTTTCAGATTTTCTAGTTTGACTAAATAATTTGTTAGCTATTTTTATCTTAAGTTAGTTTTCATGTAAGCCTATAAATATAGGCATTTATTCTTTGTTTTTTACTCATTCAGAATTCATTAATAAGAGAGCAACTTTCCTACATATTATTCTATCTTTCTCACGTTTTATTCTCCAACAAACCTTAAGTTATGTTACATTATTTCAAATTTAAGTTTTCAAATATTTATGTGCATATATAACATACCTTTTCTATCGTCTCCCCGTTGAACTCCTGAAATTTAAGAGAAAAATAAACAAATGATCAAGATGTAATCAAGGGCAAGTTTAATGACTTGAGATATTGAGACATGTGTGGAAAGATATGTATTTTTTTTCTTTCAAGTTTATAGCTTCAACCATTTATAGTATTTTCAAAGCTTAGAAAGCTTCAACACTATGTATTGTTTTCAACGCAAATGGCCATGGGAGAGAATTCTAAATCGTAGGTTTATCAATATCATACTGAAAATTTATGTCACTCGAACTCTTCATTTTTCTTGAAGCATTCATGTTTGATTCATGTTCGGACATCAGTTTGAAATAAAACAAATTAAAATTTCTCGAAATATATGAAAAATTTTAAAAAAAATTGAACACATTTGTACTAGACGTGAATTGACACTTAACACCCAAGCTCGGATCCGACTAAATAGTTGCTAGGTCTAAAAAAAAGTCTAGTGCTTGAAGAAAACATTATATTGTGATGTGATTTATAAATGAGTAATGCACTGACCGACAATGTCACGGACCGCAGTTCAAAGCCCGTGACAAGCGCACCAAATGCATCCAATGGAGGTCTGTTGCTCAGATGGGGATCATTTGGCCTACGAGAACTGGCCCGATTCAAAGAGCTGTTGGACAGGCCTGTCACATTGAAGCCTGATGGGCCCGATAATGAAGATAGGACTAAGTAGTCTTAGAAGTTCTAATTGTACACAGCTTCTAATTCTGTAAAGTTAGAGTCCTAATTGAATACAGCTTTTAATTGTAGCCATCGGTTTTGGGGGAGCTCAACTATAAATAGAGAGCCTCCCCCTCATTTGTACTGACTCCTGAATTGTTTCATTATTCTTTGTGAATAAGAATTGAGAGCATTTACTCAAACTTTTCTCTCAAGCGTTCTTGCTTTTGTTCATCTTTCAAAGATCGTTCTTAATTCGTTCTTCCGCTGTTCTTCATGGAAACTTTAAGGGAATTCTGTTGAATCCTTTATTGTTGCGAGTTGAGCTGACTTAGGCGTTTTTACGGTTGAATCCATTATTGGTGGAAGTTAGGCTGACTTAGGCGTTACTAAGCCAAGAAACTGCCTAAGGCCGCACGGATGTGTGGGAAAACTCCAGGTCCGTGACAACCGACACATAGGTATGCATATGACTATCCAAACTTCATCCAAATATAAGAGAAAACTTGAAAGTAATAGTTTAAAATTCCCGTGTTTGACATGAATATGCTTAATACCTGAACATCGCTTTTTGCTATGTCTAAAACCATGTCTAGAGGACAGACATTATAACTACAATAATGTCATTTGTAAATGAGAAATGTTCACCTTATGCAAGAAATAATGATACGATATCAGTTCATATCAATCAACAAGGTTCTTTGCTTTGTTCAAGTCTTGAAAAACCAAGTTAAATTGGAAATTTGGATCATAAAATCGAACTTAGTAATTGTATTTGTAAACATTAGCATACCTCTAGTTGATCTAATTGTTCGAGCTCCTTTTCTACTTGAAGCAGTTTCTGCTTCGCCTCAGCTTCTGATAATATGCGTCCCTTGTGATTCTCCAGGATTTCCTTGATATTTTGCTTAACTTTCTGGAGACCAGACAGCACTGGCCATTGTGTTTCGATTTGCTCAAGGGACCCGAAAACTTGTGGGTAGAGCTGAGAGGCTTTCATCGCCATCATCTTGTATACCTTCCCATAAGTCTTCATGTCACCAAATATACACACAAAACAAGTGTTAGAAACATTGACAATGCAAGGATTTTCGGACTACCCGATTCAAGATACTACCTACATTCAAGATACTACCTTCCCACTTATAGCACCATTTAAGGTATTGTTACCTTCAGGACCTTCTCACAATTGTATCCAGTGGGTAAGAATAACCCTTACTTTACAAAGCAGAGTCCAATCCAGTGAATGTGGGATTTTTTACCTTCAACATATATGTATAAAGCACAACAATAATTTGAATTGAATATGAAATACTACGTTAAATTAAGAGACTTACTTTAGTTAATCTTCGGTCTATCCGATCCACTAAAACTTTCGCACCTTCCTTGATAGTTTTTCCCGAAATAAGCTCTTTCCTTTTCGGTTCTGGTTGTTGGAGAGTTGATGATTCATCGATAAAAAAGGTTCTCCGGCACTGCTTCTCTGTGACTCCTCCTTCAGCTACGGACAAGTGACAGGGGACTGATTCAAGGTCTCTTTTCATGCCCAAGTTAGCCTGATTACCATCGACCGAAAACAGCAGTCCATTGGCGCCATCTTTTACTTGAGGTGTCGCCCTCCCAAGCTGTCGAAGGTTTCCTGTATAATCAAGGCTGGACAACGGCAGTCCGTTCGTCCCACCTTGTACTTCAGGCGTCGCCCTCCCAGGCTGTCGAAGGTTTCTTGTAGATTCCAGGCTGGACAACAGCAGTCCGTCCGCGCTAGTTTGTACTTTAGATGCCTCCGTATGAATTTCTACAATAGGTCCCAGGATGGTGTTGCTCAGGAAATAATCAGCAAAGATTTCGTCATCAGAACTGTCATAGTCGGTCATCTTTCACAGATCTGGGGAAATTAAAATCAGATCAGCGGAAACACTAACGATTTTGCTGAATTCAGAACAAAAATAGAAAGAAAGAGATAGAAAGTAACAAAACCAAAGGATATGAAACCAGATTTCCTAAAAATCTACCATTAAAAGGAAACTCAGCAGCAAAATCAAAGCAAGACATAAATAGTTAGTAATTCAGTAGTTACTCACAGGTAGAGAAGAAAAAAGCCGGCTGCGCAAAGAAATGAATGAAACCAAATCAATTAAAAGGAATTATGTGAAATGCCATTAAAGACAACTCGAGGAATTTGAAGTAGCTCGAGAGTCGAGACCGAGTATGTTTATTTTATATATACCTATATGGCAGGTCCAAGGCCTTTTTTCGACACGTGCCCTTCGTGACTTTTTCTACAACTATTGTCTCCCAGTTCCCGCTAAGTATGCGGGGTTTTCAAATTTGATTATAAATTCATTTATAATAATAAATCATAGTTATTTAAATTTTTTAATCATAAAATTTTATTTTATTGTTTATTTAAAATGGATACAAATTTTAAATCAAGGATAAATTAGCACCTAAAGCAATCATTCTAAATTTATTATTTAAAAATAGCATTCTTAATTAACCAACTTTAAATATATTATTTGAAAATAGATAAAAAGAATTGCAAGTAAATCAAGTACATATCTTTTAAATAAAATAATTTTTTTTATCTTTTTTATAATTAGTCTAGTGTAAATTCTAAATTAATTTGTGTGTTTAAAAATATATTAAATTAAATAATAAAATATTTCTCACCTTGATAAATATATTGAGATACAATAGGAATGACGTGATCCGGAAGAAACAGATTTTTGCCCACCTCAACTTCAACTCTGAATTCGATGTTTAAAAGTGAAAATTTGCCCCGATTTTAAAATTTAACGTGAGTTTAGATGGGTGATTGAGTGCAGCATAGTGCGTTTAGTTTATTTTTTGTTTTACACTATAGTATAGTTACAGTATCTAATTTTATTATCACCGTTATTTTTACACAAAACGCATCTCCCATTTAAACTTATGCTTAATAAGAGATCCCAATAAAAATTTCCCTCCTCCAACCTTGCTATTAGTTACTGTATTGTATATATAAAAATTAATTTTTTATTATGTGGAAACTAAAACTTTAAATTTAACTTTTTTTTTTGAAAAGTTAAATCTTTTTTCCCCAGCAAAGCTAAAAATTAACATGTATTAGTGGAATAAAAAAAGACTTTAACGTAAACTCGATTCTAATTTCCTGATTTTTTAAAAGATTTCACTCAACTTAAATCCGATTTCAATAAAAAAAATTCTAACTCTAACAAAGCGAGTAGGGTCAAATCTGTGTTTTGAGATTTTTGTCACCCCTAATAAAAAACCAGTTGTCAAGATTTAGGACCAAACACCGACCATACCCCATGTATCTTAAAAGTATAGGGTTAATATACAAATTGCCCTCCTTTAGATAAAAATTAAAATTTGTCATTATACTTTAGTTTTATTGATAATTCTCGTATTACTTTGGTATGATTAAAATATGAGACTAAAGTTTGATTTTTTTTATTAAATTTTAGTATATAAAAAAAACATGAAACTTAAGATAATATGGACCTAAATCGTCTAATGAAATCATTTATTATTTTAAAATACTCTCAAAATAAAAACAAATTAAGAAATTAGTGAAGAGCCACCCACTTTCCATAAAAAAATATCTACTGGTGACCGTTAGAGTTAATTAAATATATATAAATTAAAATACTTGAACGGTTCTTATATTATAAAGATTAGATCAAATTAATCATTTTATTATTAAATAAATCAATTTAATCCCTATAATAAAAAAATCAAATAAGTCTAAATCACAACCAAGTTACCATTTACCATATATAAAATATCTTGACTTTTTCAATTGAAAGCTTGATTTCAAACAAAAAAAATTTATTTACAAAACCATAAAAACTTTAAAAATATTGACTTTGTTCATTACATGACATTTTTTAAAGTTAAAATTATTTCAATTCGGCATTATTTAATTTTTTTTAATTGTCCAACTAAATTTATCCTTTGAATAATAAAGAGACTAATTTAATTAAATTCCTATAATAAAGAGAGGTCTCAAATACATTCACCTTTATATATACGACTTGAAGCTAGCAAGTAAACTCGAGGGCAGAGTGGGGGTAAAATCTACGCGTCCATTTTCTAGAACAAAAGTTGAAAGAAGCTTAAATTTTATATAAAGTATGAGTTTTTTGGTAGAGTTGAGGAAGGGGAGTAGCTTTAAACACGGTTTCAAAGGGGTTAAAGGCCTCAAATTTCCAATCAAGCTCGACCTAGATTATACCCTACTAATAATCATGCTTTTTTTTTGGGGGGGGGGGTGTGTGGGGGGAATGCCACTTTTTTGTTGGGTTTTACTTTCCTTTCCTCATCCTTTCGACTTCCTACTTTTATCAAGAAAATTAACAACGAAATTGACAAAACCCAAACCCAAAAAGAGTTATATGGAGGAAAATTAAGATATCAACAATCCTTCAAAGTTGAGTGTTCTAAAAGGCAACAGAAGATAAGTGACAACAATGAAAACCAATCAATAAAGTTCCGAAAGTGAAGAAGCCATCTCTAATGGTGATTTACCGAAGATTTTGCTGCAACTCTGCGAGCGTATTACACCTTTGATCAAAACCTTGAGCTTAGCCACATCTGGTTTCAGAATCCTCTGTTTCTTGGTCTCATTTGACATAATCTGCAAAAGCAAAAAGGGCATAATAGTTTTTCTCTAAGAGACTATCAGCATATTCAACTTCAAAGCCAAGCCTTTTACCCCTGTCGAATGCAGTCCAGATTGGCACACTCCATCTCTAGGATGGACCAGAACTTGGATACTGTTGTGTGAAATCAGTAGCTTTACCACAACCTTTTCTTATTCTGACAGCAATAAGTTCCATGTACTCCGGAGATTCCCCCCGTGGAGTGTTTTTCAATGCATTTGAAAGCCTTTGAAATCTGAAACATCCACTTTTGCGTTGTCCCTTCCATAAAGTTGTTTAGGCAAATTATCAAAATTAGCCTTTTCATTCTTCAATTGTTAGGGGCAAATCTCCTTGATCTTGATCAGGGGTAATAGGCTCAGTAGTAGCAGATTCTTCTGAACAAACCAAGTAAAGGCTGCAGAGAGCTAAAACAACAAAAACTAGGCAAGTGTTGTCAGTTCGAAGTGATAGATATCGTAGGAGAGAAACTATACCGATACCTCATTTTTTCAGAGTCTAGTTGCCAACCCTTGAAATGTAAGAGAATACGAATAAACAATCGAAATGAAGAACCGGGCAGAAAGGCAACCTCAGACTGATCACTTGAAAAATTAAGAACCCTTGATATTGCAGAAAATAGAGATGCAACTGAGATACAGATGCACCACATATTAATCAAGTAAGGTTGATTTTCCAGATCAATTTGTTTTGCCATTGTCATTAAGTTGGTTTTGATCATGATTTTCCAAAGCATAAATATAAAACTACGTACCAATGTATATCATACCCCTCTTCTTAAGGGCTCTAAGAAAGACTCGAGGCATTGATGCCGGATATATACAGCAAAAAAACAGAGGTCAAGACATGCATTTTCAAGTTTGTAGCTTCAAACGTATAAACATGCAAAAGCGTATATGTATATAGTGCTTAGAAAGATTCTAACAATATATACAGTTTTCAATGCAAAAGTCCATGCAGAATTGGGGAAGCAGGGAGAGTCCTAAACATTAGGTTATCTGGTCTGATAATAAGGGCTAGTTTAGCAATGCTTTTGAAAAGTGCTTTTGAAATGTTTGATTTAAAATTTGAGTGTTTAACATTGCTGTCAAAAAGTACTTTTAAAAAGTAAAATATCCATTTTAGAAATATTATTATCAAGTAACAAATATGCATTTAAATACTATTTAAATTAGTTAATAATATTATATTTTAGTAAGAATATAAAAAAATTATTATAACTTGTTAATATTTTAATATATGAAATATAAATTTTAAATATTTTAATAAATAAATATCAATTATTTATAAAATTTAATTAGAATATATAAATTATATTTTAAAAAATATTTTTTTATTTTTAATTAATAATTTTAACACATTTGTAATTAAGCACCAAGAAAACAAAAAGCACTATATTATTAAAGGGGTGAAAAAATAATTATGCACCAAAAGTATTTTTTTTAAGGAGAGAAAAAGCTAAAAGCTTTAATTTCTCCTTTTCAGCTAAAACTTTTGGAGACAGAAGTGCAATTTTTAATACACTACTAAACAGGCACTAAAACTCTAGGTTGTTCGGTTTCCACAGTTTGCTTAAAGTGTATGTTTGACGCATATTGTGATGTGGGTATCGAATATGACCATCAAAGATTCTTCTAAATAAATTAAGAAAGCTAAAAGAACTAAAAAAGTTGA
Source organism: Gossypium hirsutum (assembly GCF_007990345.1). Taxonomy (NCBI): domain Eukaryota; kingdom Viridiplantae; phylum Streptophyta; class Magnoliopsida; order Malvales; family Malvaceae; genus Gossypium; species Gossypium hirsutum. The sequence continues at coordinate 72,017,678 of NC_053447.1, read as the reverse complement.
ACTAAAGATTCACTGTCAGGCATGAATCCTTTTTCGAAACTCACTACGACCAAATCAAAGTACTAATGTGATTTATAAATAAGATGGGTTTATAGTATTATCGTATAATGTGCATACCATATTATTAGTGAAGGTAGGCATAGCTCTCTTGCTTCTTTTTTTTCAACTCCTGAAAATTTAAGTCAATTAGAAAGTCAAATGAAGATACATATAATGAAATCAAACTAGGTAATTAAGATTTAGATTTAAACATCGACTGTCTCTGACCACGGTAGATCAAATTGTTCAAACTTCTAGTGCTTTTCGAACAATCTCCACTTCGACTCAGCTTCTGATAAAAAATGAAGTCATTGAACTTGTTCTTGGAGATTAGTAGACCCACAAACAACTTCAAACAGCATGGGAGAGACATCTAAAGTACAAAGGAGACGAACTATCTGACCGACAGAAGCAAAAAAAGAAACCGGGAAACGATCTTGCTTCCTTCCAACACTAAGTTCATCGGGTATCAATGGAAGTTCGTTCGTCATTCTGTACTTCAGATGCCCCTCTCAAGCTGTTGAAGATCCAATCGTAGTTCCCAAATCAAAATCCCAATTGTTGCTAAGAGGCCAATCCGTGTCATTCAAAAAACTGCGAAGTTTACCATTTTGTACAGATCTGGGAAATTTAACTCAGATCAGATGATGAATCAGGAAAAAAATCAAATGAAAATCATAGAGCAAGCAAATCAACGACACCAAAATGTTTTTTTTTTCCAAACAAGTGATATAAAAAATTATAAATTAAGGAAACTCAAAGATTACGAAATATAACCAATTAAAAGAAATTCTGCAAATTTCAGTAGTACTCACTGGTATAGGAGAGGAGAGGAGAGGCAGCTGCCAAAGAGTAAAGCTAATGAAATGAAGCAATTTATTGATTTAGGGTTAAGATGGTTAGTTTCATTAGTTAGTCCCCGAACTATTAGTCAGATTCTAAATAGTCCCAAATTTAAAATGTTTAATTAAGTCTTTGAAGTATTAGTATCATATCAATTAAGTCCTTCCATTGGTCTCGATGTCTGCTTAAAGGTTAAATATCAGCTTGGATCAGATTCGGAGAAAGAAATACAACCAGCTACAAGTAAGGGATAATATACTATATGGTACATGTTTTGATTTAAATATACAGTTTGGTACTTAACTTTTTTTTTTCAATTCTTTAATGAGTTTGACTTCAATATTCACTTTAGCACCCAAGTTTTTTTTTCCGATTTTACAGTTCATCCAATTTATTAGCCTTTTTGTATAAATTTATTGAGTTTGAGCAAAGATTATGTATCCGATAAATAAATTTGGATCGGTCATTTATAAATATGAAAGAATTTGTATAAAATTTATGACATATATTTTAAGTCAAATTTGAGATTTAGTTCTTATATTTTAATTTGATATAACATGGCCCTTTATTTTTACAATGATATTAGTTAACCCCAAATAGTATCTTTACTATTCTTGTTAAAATATTAATGTGAATTATTATTTAAACACTTTTCTAATACACAAAAAAAAATCTATTTCAACATAGAGGTGCTCATGGGCTGGGTCGGGTCCAGAAAAATTTTGGCCTAGGCCCGACCTAAAATATAGGTTTAAAATTTTATTTAGGCCTAGTCCCGAAAAAATTCCTAAGCCCGAGCCTGGCCTGGCCCGGCAAAGTTTTTTAATAAACACCAAAAATTTATTTTAAAAATAAAAAATATTTTAAAAATATATTAAAATTTTAAAAAATAAAAATATATATTTATTATATTCGGGCCGAGCCAGGGCCCAAAAAGTAAACGGGCTTCTTTTTTTTCCCAAACCCATATTCCGGACCTATATTTTTACCCGAAACCTCCCATATTTCGGGCGGGCCGTCGGGCTGAGTTGTTTTTAAAAATAAAATTCAATGATAACCCTGATTTGCATAAAGTACCAGCATAAACTAGGTTAGAAAGTTAAATTGTGAGATTTAGATCATAAAATCAAATCTAATAATTATATTTGTAAACATTATCTTCTATTATTGATCGAATTGTTCGAACTCGGGTGTTTTAAAGCAATCTCTGCTTTGTCCCAGCTTCTGCTAAAGAAGTGCCCTTTAACTCACCCTTGAAATTCTTGATTAATGTCTTTGAGATTAGATCAACCTATAAAGTACCTTAAACAGCATGAGAGAGTGACATTTGAACCACACGAATTGACCCATTGTTTAAAAAGTTAAACAACCTCCATTGTTACCCGATGATAGCCAGGTGAACTCTATGTTAGCCGAAGCCAGAAAAGAAGCAAAGGAACTTCTCAGAAACATCTTCACGGTTACATTATTTTGCCTTTATACGGCATAGAGTTCACCCAGTTATCATCGAGTAACAAGAGGAATCCGTTCGCGTGAAAGTGTCACGCTCTCAAGCAGGCTGTTAGAGGTCCATCATAGCATATGTAACAAAATCCCCCCATTGTTGCTGTTGATCATCTTGTACAGATCTGGGAAATTTAACTCAGATCAGATGATGAATCAAAAACAATCGAATCGAAAACATAAAGAACAAGTAAATTAACGACACCACATCCTGAACAGATCTGGGAAATTTAACTCAGATAAGATAAACATCAAGAGCAAGTAAATCAGCGATACCGAAACGTTATTTCAAACTATGAATATAAAAATTATAAACTAACGAAGCTCTAGACGATTATGAAACGAAATTTACCCGAGTAATTGAAAAACCAATTGCTGCAAATTCAGTACGGGTAGAGAAGAGAAGTGAAAAGGTTAATCGAAAGAAATAAAGCAATTCATTGGTGAGGATTTAATTAAGAAGAAGTAGGACAAGTGTCATTAGAGAAAGCTCGAGATTTCAAGTTCGTCTATCTAATTTGAAGCCAAAAGATATGGCGATAATGAAGGGAAGTTAACAAGCAAGCTTAGGGTTTAGGAGCTGAATCGATTAGAAAACCGATGATCTTCATCGGTTGATTGGGCTTTTGAAGAATATGTCTTCTTCTTTTTTGGTACCTTTCAAAGTCCATTTGAGCAGCAAAGCAAACAAGCAACTTATTCACAGATATTGGATCATTACGCATGATAACGGGATTAGTTTGTGTTCATCGGACTGATCATTTAGCCCAATAGACTTTGAGCCTAAACCCAAGATCTGTCCTGAGTTAAAAGAAATAAAAATTGGATTTCAATTTCCAAAATTAAAACACAACTGAAATTATAACATCAAATTTGCATTACTGCCACCAAGGCACCAATCAAGGTTTAAACCCTTCTTTTTCTTTTGGCATGGAGAAGGATGACTGTTGCAGTTAAAGTTCATCGCTTCACCATGACGAACCCCCCCCCCCCAATTAAGACAAACAGTAAACCATCAACAATGAAAATGGGAAAAAAAAAGTACATAACACCATAATCATCAACCTTGTACCCCCATTTTCATGGACATGTCAAAGTTCTTTCCAACATATAAATTCAAGCCTGAAAGTTCGACCATTAAAGACTTCTTCTTGCCAACCCCATCTTCAACATCCTGCAAATGCATCTGTTTCATTGAACTCAATTCTATGTTGGAAGCACCATTGGCTACTGGACTTCCATTAATTTCAAGTCCAGACGTGTCTACACTTCCACTCAATCCCAACACTGTTATTTTCTCAATTTTCCAACCTTTGTCTAAAGCAAACTTACCCTCCTGAACTTCTGACCAGATCTTCACTGATCCCTGCTTCAATGTGGCGTATAAGTCAACATATGTTGAATACCCGTTTCCGAGTTTCATTTCTGGAAGCTCGTCATTGTCGAGATAAAGGTTTCCTTTGGCTTCTGCTTCGCTAGCCCCGGCAGGGAAGGTTACTATAAGAGTAAATGGTGTCATTCTAGCTTCCTTGGAGATCATTCCTCCTTGCTGCATTGGTAGTATGGTGTTTTGATACAAATGTACATTGACCACATGCAACGGCGCATCGAGCATGAAGTACTGTCCCTTTGACACTATGGTTTGTGTCATATCAAAGAGATTGTACCAAGAACCGGGTGGGAAGAGTGCTTTGACTGATGTTTTCCCCTGCTCAAGCACTGGAGACACCATAAGACTGCTTCCGAGCAAGAATTGGGTGCTCAACCCATAGCACTCCTTGTAAGCAGGAAATGAGAAGAAAAGTGGCCTCGCTATTGGTGCTCCGCTTGTATGAGCCAAATAGTTGAGTGTGTAGAGGTAAGGAAGAAGTTTATACCTCATACCTAGTGCATTTTGAGCAGATTTGGTTACAGTCTTCCATTGATAAAGCTCCTGCCTTGGAGAATAGTAATTTGCATGATCCCTAGAGAAAGGGTAAAAAGCACCGACTTCAATCCAACGGTTACACAACTCTTCAGTTGGGGCAGGATAGAACCCACATATATCTGCACCAACCATTGGAACCCCAAAAATACCAAAGTTCAACACTGTAGTTATAGAATACTTCAAATCTTCCCAAGTGCCCTTATTGTCACCTGTCCAATGAGCAGCATATTTTCCTGAACCAACATATGTAGATCGTGACAATATAAATGGCCGTTTTCCCTCAAGCCCTTGGAGTGCCTTGTGAGTTGCTATGGCTTGTGAAAAGCCGTAAAGACTGTGAGCATCATACTCTAGAACACCATTGTAGTGAACGGCGCTAGTGGCAATAGTTTTGAACCCAATAGGTACCTGCAAGCCTGAAGCATTGATCTTGTATGGGGGATCGTCCCATCTCGTCTTTGTTATGTTCTTGCAGTCCAAGCAACAAATCCAACCAGGGCCAGTCCCACTTGGGCACTGCTTGCCTTTCGGTATCGTGCACTTCCCAGAACAGAAGTTCGAAGCTTCATTCATGTCGATCCAGAGCCCATCAACAGGGACCAGTTCATGGAAACGTCTGATTTCATCACCCCACCATGCAACAGTTTTAGGGTTGAGGAAGTCCGGGAAATTAACAGCCCCGGGCCACACTTGGGCCAAGTAAGGCTCACCGTCATACTTGATAAATACATCGTTGGCAATGCCTCTTTGGTATACACCATAACTGGAATTAACACCAATTCCAGGATCAATGATGACAATGTATTTCATGCCTCTGTTATGTATTTTGTCCAAGAATGCAAGAAGCTTCGAACGAGGGTAGTTTACGGGGTTGAGGGTGAAGTCCTTATGGCCATCCATATGATCATCATCATTCCAGATCACATCAAGTGGGATCTGGGCCTTCCTGTAATTCTCAACTACATCTTCAACTACAGAGAGATTATGGTAACCCCATCGGCATTGGTGAAACCCTGTAAATCAAATTTATAGAAACAAAGAGAAAAATGATTATATTTTATTCATCTCAACGTCATGGTAAGATACTAAGATAATCTTCAAGCATCCTCCTCTTAGGAGTATCTCTAAACCAGACAGAGGAAGCTTTACGTTACACAAAAACAAAATCTAATAACCAATATTATATATGTTGTTCACTTCTTTTAACTTGGTTCCATTTTCACAAGACTGAGAAAAGAAGTCCATATCAAGTATTGGGGTGAAACACTGCAGCAAAAGTTCATGATGGCATCGAAATGACAAGACATAAATGCGAGGATTCCTCTATAACTCAAGTAAATATATTACTATTCTACCTATAATCCATGACAAGCAGTGACAACTCCACATGCTATTGCCATAATACAAACACGTCAGTCAAGATCATGGGAATATATAATATATCACATGTATGCTCTGTTTGCCCAAGCATTGTAAAAAACACAAGCCTCACAGGTGAGTCGTACCTGTTTATTATACGTTAAAAGGGTACCTTTGTCGAGGGAAAAGTACTAGTTTTTAACTTTGATCATGCATCTACCGACACAAAAGGTGCTACAACATGAAGGTAGCACACAAAAGTTCACTTTACATACCCCATAGGCTAGGGACCATAAACTGACCATGTGTGGACACCAGACACACTACTTGAGGGTGCACCTAAGGTTAGCATCAAGTCAGGGCCTAATAATTAATTGCCCAAAGCATTATGGTAAGATGTCATAGTGCCCATTTGGTTTCTATCTAACTCACGTAGTCGAGATGAAATATATATATAGGAGAAAACTGGTAAATATGAGAAAAAAAACACAGAGCCTCATGGGGGCTTTTACTAAATTATTTATCTAACAATTAAATACCTAAAATGCCTAAAGTCATTTCATCATTGATTAAAGAAAAAAGATCTCTTAGATCTAGAAAGTTGGTTCTCAATAATTATTAGACACATATTGATGGGGACTTTAAACAAAGAAAATAAAGTTAAATGTGATATGGGACCAATCCACCTAACCATATTAAAATGGGAACAAAATTTCTTCATCTTAAGCTGATTGATGAATGGATCATATCAGGAGTCTACATTGGCCAACAAGATATAAATCAAGTGGCACAGGTTTCCCTACATCTCCTAATCGTCCATCCTCATCACATTTAAATCTGTGGTGTTGTCTTACACCGACATATTGCCCTATATAATGATTCAACATTATGCAGCATATGGTTTATTTAATGCAACATTTATCATCAAAATCTAACCTTTTTCCATATAAAAAAGGGAATATTAATCGTATCATAAAAGATTGTTTTTGAGTCAATTCCATTAGATTTGGCTTGAGACTTTTTTTCTATTAAACCCAACACAATTTCCACAGTGAAGAACATAAACAAATACTTAAAACAAAATAGGAAAACATTAAACCTAACGCAATGCAAGTGAGAAAATGAAAAGCATACCTAGAGACCAATAAGGCATGGGAGCAGGCCTGCCGATAAAAGAGGTGTACTGATCAACAACGTCAAGGGGAGTGGGGCCAGAAAAGAAGTAAAAGTCAAAAACACCACCAATAATCTTATACGTCAATGAATTCCCTTTGTAAAACACATCCATGCCATTGCTGTTCAACAAGAGAACAGCATGTGCAAATGGCTCACCACCCACATTCCTCAAGTCCATGTAAACAGGGTGGGATCCGTACAAATCAGTGTTGAGGTTAATAGCCGACACATCGGTTGTGTATAACGTGTAAGGGTCATTGGGATACAGCTTAATGCCATGCAGTTGAGTGTTCTCTCCTAGTCCATACAGTGAAGCATCTTTAGGCAACTGTGTGGATATCTCCAAGTATTGGTCCTTAAACACCATTTCTCCGAAAGAGTCCGACCCACCAGAGCTGGAATTGAAAAGGGTCTGCCCATTTGATTTCCTTTTCACCGCAAAGCTAAAAGGGTCGGCTGTGAAGCTGAATATGAGCTCAGACCCTGCAAGCTCCGACACTGTTAAAAGGTTCTTTCTTGATCTCCCAATCGTTTGCTTCAATGCGGGTGGTTGTTCCCTTGGTAAAAGATTATACGGAACTTCCCATCTCTGCTTCTCAGCATCTGTTATGTGTACCCTCAAACGATCTCCCGTATCATGCCTTTAGAAACAAAAAAAGGAAGAAATTTTGATTAAGAGGAATGTAAATGCAAAAGAGGCAAAGATTAAGAGTAAAACTAGACTGATGACTTACTTGACATAAAGTTGCAAGAGAGGAATATCAGGACCATAAATGTTGTTCTTTTGCTTGACCTGAAGGTGACCCAAAAAGCCACCATCAGAGGTCTCCTCAGCTGAGATCAAACGGTACCCTTTTCCAACCTTAGTGGGAACAGAAGAAACCCCTCCATAGAAACATGATAATAAAACCAGAAGAACGTAGAGGGAACTCAAAGAAAGTAGTGAAGCTGGAGAGAACATTGCTTAAACAATGCAGAGAGCAAAGAGTGTTAAAAGGACTATATATAGGACTCACTGAATGAAGTAAGTGGCAATCATTTGATGCATGAATAGGGTGGTCTTAGACACGCTCAACAAAGCCTCCTCTCTACCGTTTTGCCTTCTCAAGAGAACCCAAAACGAAAACAAAAGAAAATCGAATTCGATACTGCTAGATCTAGCAGAAGAAAAAGAAGAAAAAAGGATTAGAAATCTATGGCTCTGATTTTTCTCTCTCGAACACTAAACCCCTAAGAAAAAACCAGCAAGAATAGCCTCTTATCGCATTGTTTCGAACAGTAATATAGAGCACCCCACCAGAGTGAAAAACAGTGAAAAAAGACCGACCAACGAGGTTAACAGAGAGACACAAACGTCAATGGAAGAAAAAACATCATAAACAATTATTTAAAAAATATCTTCAATTAAATAAAATAATAAAAACCTAAAAAACCAATTTCATTTTAGAGTGAGTATTCATTTGAGTTGAATTGAATCGAAATTTTTTTAGTTTATTGAGTAGACGAATCTTAATTTAGTAACCGAATTTAATATATATTTTTTTTAAATCATATCAAAAAATTTCGTGTCGAGTTAACGAATCATATTATTTATACTAATTTAATGGTTTTAAGTTTTAACTTTAGAAAAAAAAAATATTTATCAAAATAATGTAGTTTTGTCTTTTTTATTTAAATTTTTAAATAATTCAAATTGTAGAATTCATATTCGAGTTAAATAAATTATTTTTTTATTCAAATTTATTCGAATAACTTAATGAACTTGAAAAACTTAAATTATTTAATTAAAAATTTTAAAATTTTTATCGAATTTTTTAAATCAAATCAGATTTTTCTCACTCTATCTTATTTTCCTAAAATTGAGGAAAAAAATTAATATTTATTAGTTTACCTTCTCTCTCAAATCAATTACCAATCTTCCCATCTCATGCGGATCATGTTTCGCTGCCCTGATTTTTTTTTATTTGCACGGGGTTTTTTAACTAACACTTCTCACTCGCTATTGTGTATCCACGCTCGCATGCCGCCTTAGGATTGGTCTAGTTGATGGTATGTTGAACACACTCCTTATGTGAGAGAGTGGGGATAGAGCTTCTGATGTCCGCTTCTCTATTTTGGTATGAACGAAGCGCCGCGATTCGGCAACGTATTAGTGAAGGGTTCTTCAATTTTTGGCGTTTACAGCAGGATTCCCTTTAACATTTGGGTCTAGGGCTCTACAAAATTACGATATAGCCACTGACGAAGTGACGGGGTTTCATTTCTTCTACGGTCTAGGATTCCTTCGCCTTTTCCTTTTCTTAATACCCTTTTTATCACTTTTAATTCTTTAGGGAAAATCTCCCTGTTTTTCTGCTCTTTTACTGTTCTTAAGATGTATGTATCGTATGATGCATGTGATCATCACCGTCATCCACCTAAACAAGGTCATGCATGGTCACGTGACTTGTGATGATAATTAGCAAGCAATGGACAGTATGCTGTTTGCGTTCTTTTATAATAATTGGGGGTTGAATTTATTACGGTGTGGGCAGGCATTCACTGCTGTAGATTTCGATGCCAACATGATCACATGCCAAATAAAGTGATTTTTTTTGAAAATTTAAGAAATTAGGTCGATTTTAAAGAGAGAATATGGTTCAAAGGGAAAGCGTATTCAATTAAATCAATTTTTTTCGTATTCTCTCAAAAATTTTTTAAAAAATCAACTTATTTGACCAATAATTTTTTTTGGTTAGCCATTTATGCACATAAAAAAATATTTTTTTTTCATAACTTGCTTTCTTTTTTCTTTTGGTGTTAGTAAGGGAATGTTGGTGGCATACTTTGGTCCCAATTCTTGTTCTAATTGACTCGTTTTCTTTCTTGAATGGTTGGGAATTGATTTGTATAAACAAAGAGATGGCAAAAATAGGGAGGAATGGACACAAATATTTTTTGTAAAAAATCCTCAAAGAGAAAAAAATTACACGCAAAAAAAGTATCGACTTTTCACTAAATGAGTAAATAAACAAAAATACAATATGGAGAAAAATAAATATAAATATACTAAACGTACAAACCCAAAACTCAAAAAACAAAATCCTAACTCAAGAACAAAACTATCTCCATAGTTACCATGAAATTATCACAAAAAGCTTATCTGCAACTATATCTTGTTGCCCCCCAAAAGAAAAGCCCTTGTTGATTGGCACGTCAAGTTAGAGATGCAATGATCCATTTAAATAAGTTTAAATTAGAGTTTTAATCATAATAAAATATCCCTGTAATAATCAGAGTTTAACTAAGAGAAACAGTTCTGCTTGAAGTTTAAAACGTGACTGTCAAATAGGAGAACACGTCGTGATGTGCCGACTTTCCTTCTCATGATCTCAGTGCCGCATTTGCCTAGGGTTTACATCACGTTGTCCCGACGAGCCTTACCTGCTTGTCACGATACCGAGCCTGTTTCGACTCTTCTTCAACTATTCGCTATTATCATCTTAAGTACTTATAAACTTTTTGATAAATACGAAGAACACCTAACATGAATAAACAAATTCATTGAAATTGTTGTTGGTTCCTTTCTTGCTATTACTATTTTTATTTATTTTACTTTGATGAAAGAGATGAGAAAAGAAAAATGAGTAGGATGCAAGAAGGAAAATTTGGTATAATAGTAACCAATAAGGGCTTGTGACCCTTAAATCATGTCATTACTTGCCCAAGTATGTTGCATGTCATATAATTACTCTAATCTCATTCTATTTTGCCATTTTAAGGCATCCACATGTGTTTTCTAGCTATTATTATGAAGAAGGAATTAATAATTGAATTTCTTATTTGTTTTTTTTCTCGATATAATGTCTAGAATTATTTATAATCTTTTTTTAATCCATAAATAAGAGGATAATACATTTCAACGTACTCAAACCTACATTCTAAATGAACTAAATTTCAATCTACAATAACAATAGTAATAGTTTAATACTAATGATGAGGTGTTAATAATAAATAATCTAAGATATGAAGCATTATTATTTAAATGCAATTACGTGCCTCGATTGTTTATGAAGATTGAAGAGTTAACCCCCCCCCTTCCCCCAGATGTTTCGCAAAGTTCGATGTTTACTGTCAGCAAGAATCAAGCATTAGGATATTAGATGTGAGACAAAAATCTTCTTCGGCTTATGCACACTCCATTATTTTACTTTTTAATTTTAAAAATATTACATCAAAAGTGAATTCATTACTTTTATAATCCATGTCGATAGTAGTAATAAAAGAAATGATTGCAATAATAAAAGAAATGATTGCAAAGTAATAAGAAAGTAAAATAAAAATACACTGATTTTAAGTGAAAAACACTTATTGGAAAAAACTACGGGTAAAGGAGGAGAAATTCATTATGTTGAAAAACACATAATACAAGAGTTCGACTACATCTATTTAAGGGTTAAACAAGTCTGTTATAATCAATGTTTAATAGAAGAAGTATAGTCCTATACTAATTCAACCCTCAACCCTTCGTCCCCACAGATTTTCTAATTATGTCTCTCTATTTTATTTTCTTAACAAATGACTGGATTTCGGTCACGCAATTCTAACAATTATCATGTTATTTACGGATGAAATATAACATTGAATCGATTGAAAAAAAAATTAAAAAGAGTTTTGCCTTTTAGTTAATTTTTTTATCTAACTCGACTTTTAATTTAATTGAAGTCCAATATAATTATTGAACACAAAACGACATTATAAAGAATTATATTAATTAAATAGTTTATATTTTTACATCTATAAAATGAACTTGACCGTTAGAATGCAAAGAAGCAAAAATAAGAGGATAACAAGCTTTTTAATTTGTGATAATCGAGAATTGGGAAGACAAATTAGAACAGAAGATGTAGGAAAGTTGTCGAACATGTGAATATTGTAAGAAGATTAAGTAATTGAAGGGGGAAAAAGCAATGGAAAATTATGGTAGATCCAGTATCTTCGGATCCCACTCTTGTTTAATGGAAAATTATGGTAGATAAACATGGCGAATCTAACAGATCTGAAGAAGAAGGTAGAGGAAGAGTTTTGTGATAAGGGGAAATGGGAACCGTCTAGGAAAAGTTGTTGTAGATGCTGGGTGTGACGGGCTATCCGATTCTCAAGGGAGTGGGCGATTCTGTTTCTTTTTAGTTTCCTTTTATTTCTTTGTGGTTTTTATTTTAGGCCTGGGTTGATTTGTTTTGCTTTGGGCCTGAGTTTTTTTTGGTTAGTTTGTTGTATAAGTTCTTACTTTGAATTAATATATATTAATTTCAGTTAATTCGATTATTTCATCGTCTCCTTAAATTAGTTATGTGGCTGTGAATTGGTGTTTCCGACTCACACCTCGGAAAAGCACTATTATTAGATTTAAAATTTTATCTCTTACAAATAAATTTACAAATAAAATTTGTCGAGTTTTATTTCAAAAATATTATATTTGTTATATTAAAATCTTTGTCAAATTAAAACTTAACCTAACAACTTTCCCTTTTTTATATAACAAAATGTTTTGATAAATTTTATTTTTTGAATAAAATATTCCCCTTTCTAAAAATCAATTTCAATTAAAGACTCGATTTTGTTTTTAAAAATTGGTCACAAAATTGTAGAGAGTAATTATCAACAAATTTACTTTTTCTCTCCCTTTTTGTTATATCAAAACAAATCAAAGTAAAGCTTAAAGAGAAAGAATGTAAAACAATATAGCAATGAAGTAACATTTGAAATAAGAAAATAAACATTTAAGGATCTCAAAATAGTAAGTAAAACAATGTAAAACATCCAAATAAAACATGAAAATCCATGAATGCAAAATGAGTCCTAGCTATCTTGAGGAGGCTGTGGTGGAGAGAATTGAAACATAAGATAAGCAATATGTTTCTCCAATGTAGACATCCTAGTGTCACGGGGCTAGACCTTTCGTCTCGCGATCCGTGCGGCCTTAGGCGATTCGCTCGTCCAAACTCGCCCAAGTCAGCCTTTACTCGAATGAGGATTCCTTAAGAACTCCTCCAAGGCACCAACTCGTACAGCGGAAGCAAACTTATGCCAAAAGAAGCTTATAAAGAACAAAAGAAAGGGACGCACACAAAGTGTTTGAGTAAATGCTCTCTATTCTCTTATTCACAAAGAATAATGAAACAATGAATGGAGTGTGTACAAATGAGGGGGAGGCTCTCTATTTATACTTGAGCTCCCCCAAAACCGACGGTCAAGATACAATTACATCGACGGACGAGATTAAAGTTTACCTACCATCAAATCTCTAAGAATATAATATCATATCTTCTAAGATTCCATATCTTAGATAAGATATGTAATCTTATAAAATAATATCTTATAAGATTCCATATCATATCTAAGATCTCTAAGATTATAATATCATATCTTCTAAGATTAGTTACCATATTAATCTAAGTTGCCATCTCTTCGCTATCGGGCCAACCAGGCTTCAATCTGACAGGCTTCTTTAGTATCTCATTGAATCGGGCCAGTTCTCGTGAGCCAAATGATCCCCATCTGAGCAATAGACCTCCATTGGATGCATTTGGTGCGATGGTCACGGGCTTTGAACTGCGGCCCGTGACATTCTCCCCCACCCATTCTCGCAACGCCCTCGTTGCGACTTCTGAATGGCACTGGCTTGATTCGTCTCGATCTCGTCTCGACGCCTTAGCCTTTCCCTTTATTTGGGACTTTTGCCTCGACTTTCGTCGCTTCTTAACTCTAGCCGTCCTACTCGTTTGTACATCTCGACGACAAGGAGTTATGTCACTCCCTTGCCCACATTCTAACTTCCCTCGAACAGAATCCTCATGATTCGCGACACTTGGCTTCGCTTTGCCCACAGTCTCTCGGCCTCCTTGCTCAAGAACTTCGAAAGGGCCCCTACGTTCTCGCCAAGTACACAAGTTAGAATGCAAAACACTATCAGAGTGTTTCGAATGTACCTTTGCATTTACTCGGGTCAACTGTCCCACATGCATCACTTCTTTTTCCTTGAAGTCCGATGCACCACCCACCTCTCCCATAGGTGGAAGCCTTGTCGATGACTCGGCCAACTCCGACGCTTCACTCGATTCGAGCCTCATTGTTCCTAGCTTCACTGTTTTCATCGCAACTTCTTCCTCTAAGTTCGATGACAAACTCACCTCTCCCTTGGGTGGAAGCCCCTCCGACGACTCTCTATGCTCGGACGTTGCCTTTCCTTTGACTACGGCTTGCTTTGGACAGTTCCGCAACTCATGCGGACCACGGCACAAGAAGCACTTTACTCGCTTCTTTTTGCTCCTCTTAGCCCTCTTGGCTTCGGCTTTACCCTTGCTCGAACCAAGCTTCTTGGGCTCCGTATCTGCTCGATCATTCCCATCGATAACAGACTTCCTCGGACACTTCCGCAACCGATGCGGACCATGACATAAGAAGCACTCGACTGGCTTCTTCTCGCTTTTGGCCTCCTTAGGTTCAACACCCCTTGCGCTCGAACCAAGTCCCAAGGCCTTACCCACCGGCTTCTTCTTAAGCGCGGATTTCCTTAGACATTTCTTCAACATATGTGGACCGTCGCACAGAAAGCATTTCAGCTTGTCTCTTTTCCTCTTGGGTTTCTTCTTCCCAACTCGTGGTTTCCCATTACCACCATTGTCGCCGTTGCCATTGCCATCCACACTATCTTCCTTGTGATCCATTTCACATACGCCCCTTCCATCGGACTTGGAAGACCCAAGCTTGCCATTCCCTTGACCAAGCTTCACTATGGATTCAACTACCGTCATGGCTTCCGACAAGTTTTGGACACCTCTTTGTTCCACCTCCTGTCTGACCCACGGCTTCAATCCCTTTTGAAAAGCAAGCAATGCTTCTTCATCGGTCACATTTGCAACTTGGAGCATGAGTTCCTTGAACTCACGAACATACTCCCCCACTGTGCCCCGTTGCGTTATTCCTTGCAACTTTGCTCGAGCTTCTTCCTCGGCAAACTCTGGGTAAAACTGTCCCTTCAATTCGCATTGGAACTCCTGCCACGTCCCAATCTCACCTTGCCTTTTATCTGTGGTCCTACGTCGCCACCATAAAAGCGCAATGTTAGTAAGAAACATTGAAGCAGTATTTACCTTAACCGCATCATCCACGATTCCTTTGGCACGGAAGTAGTTTTCCATCCTCCACAAGAAATTGTCCACATCGTATGCAGATCTTATCCTAGCGAACTCTTTCGGTTTCGGGACATCCTCGTTATTGAGTGCTGCACTTGACACTCCTTTCCCCACGGCTGCTTGACACAAGGCTAACTCTCCCTCGAGCTCCTCTATCCTTGTGCTCAAAGCCCTCGTCGTGGCTATTGTTTCCTCCTTCAAAGCCATCATCATGGCTTCGAGAGCATTGTTCCTCTCCGTCAGCTTCTTCCTTTGGGAATCTAGCAACTCTTGCACACTATCCCTGTGGAAAGTGAGACACTCGGTAACAAAGTCCCTTGACTGCTCTCTCAAGTCATCAATGCTTTCCCCAAGCGCATTGCTCGACTCTTTGGCGTCCTCCATGGACTCCTCAAGTTTCCCCACGCGTTCCTCAATAGCCGACAACATCTCCCTCAAAGACTTCCTCGCCCACCTTTGTTCAGACTCTTCTCTTGACATCCCAACGGTGCCTTCGAACCAACAGCTCGGATACTTCTTGGTTCGAACTATAGCTCTGGTACCACTTGGTTCGAACTCTAGCTCTGATACCACTTGTCACGGGGCTAGACCTTTCGTCTCGCGATCCGTGCGGCCTTAGGCGATTCGCTCGTCCAAACTCGCCCAAGTCAGCCTTTACTCGAATGAGGATTCCTTAAGAACTCCTCCAAAGCACCAACTCGTACAGCGGAAGCAAACTTATGCCAAAAGAAGCTTATAAAGAACAAAAGAAAGGGACGCACACAAAGTGTTTGAGTAAATGCTCTATATTCTCTTATTCACAAAGAATAATGAAACAATGAATGGAGTGTGTACAAATGAGGGAGAGGCTCTCTATTTATACTTGAGCTCCCCCAAAACCGACGGTCAAGATACAATTACATCGACGGACGAGATTAAAGTTTACCTACCATCAAATCTCTAAGAATATAATATCATATCTTCTAAGATTCCATATCTTAGATAAGATATGTAATCTTATAAAATAATATCTTATAAGATTCCATATCATATCTAAGATCTCTAAGATTATAATATCATATCTTCTAAGATTAGTTACCATATTAACCTAAGTTGCCATCTCTTCGCTATCGGGCCAACCAGGCTTCAATCTGATAGGCTTCTTTAGTATCTCATTGAATCGGGCCAGTTCTCGTGAGCCAAATGATCCCCATCTGAGCAATAGACCTCCATTGGATGCATTTGGTGCGATGGTCACGGGCTTTGAACTGCGGCCCGTGACACTAGCACCTAAGCCTCGAACTTCACCTCTCAAAGAGCCAAGTACGTTGAGTATAGCTGAAGTGTCGGCAGAAAAAATTGGATATTGTGGTGGAGCTTGCGCTGGAGGTGGAGCCGAATCACCTCCTTCAACATCTTCACCTTTATTATCATGGGGTCCGGCTTGAACATTCACTTTGTTGTCGTTTTCGGCATAAATTTCGTTTTTCAACTCATTCATTTTAGACCGTAATTCTTTTTCCAAACTTCCATGATCATCCGTTGCAACAACTTCTTTCCTATGTGGACATATAGAATAATACTGAAATAAAAAACACGAAGAAACATGTCATAGTTTAGTAAAAGTACCATGGAGAGTCCTATACTAGGAGCGAAATTGTATTTTTCCTCTCTCTATTCAAAAAAAGAGCAAATTAATCATTATGTGTTAAATCCAAGAGCAAACCAGACATTTCAGTTAAAAATTCTATTTATTTGTACTGTTAAAAATTGACATAGCTAACGAAATAACCATAAAGTGACACATGACGTGCCACGTGTACCTCATACGGGCATATAGACGCTAGTTTTTAAAAATAGAAATTGATAAAATTTTTAATAGAATAGCCAATTTGCTCTTTGATCTAGCTATAAGGACTAATTTGCCCATTTTTGAGTAAGGAGGCAAATTGTAATCCAACTCACACCTCTATGATACTTTTACTATCAAAATTTAAAAAATATGATAATACTAGTGTTACCTTTTTGGGAATATGGATTTTGTAGTTTCGGATTTCTTTTACTACATAAATTTTTATGGGAATATGGATTTTGTAGTTTCGGATTTCTTTTACTACATAAATTTTTATAATATCGTTGTGTATATGATTATGTACAAATCAAGCGGGATTCAATGTGTGATTTTGTACTTAAAAAAAATAAAAACATGAAATTTTAAAACAATTCATATTATGGATTTTGAAAATATACATAATTTGATACTTGAATTTGACACATTTTTTCAATATAGAATTTGTGTTATTTTTTAGTCCAAATTGATACTTGTATTTGACAAAATTTATATATTTTGGTACTTGAAAGTAATGATGTTAACTTTTTAATCTTTAATTCGGATTTTATGGTTAATTGATGAAATTTAATTGCTAATTATAAAATTTTATCAAATCATCTCTAAAATCCGAATTAAGCACTAAAAACTTAACACCATTACCTTTAGTACCAAAACATATAACTTCTTGTCAAATATGATATCAAATGCATCAAAAAATAACACGAATACTATATTAGAAAAATAATTTTAAACTTAAGTATTAAATTATATATTAAATCATTTAATAAATAATATTTATGTCTAATGCTATTTTCGGAATTCAAGTTTTCAAATCTACCGATCATCACCTACCAATTTCATTTATATATATATATATGCCATACCTCTTTTGCAAGAGTTTCCACGTCATATTCCTGAAATTTAGGAGAAATATAAACAAATTATTAAAGATGCAAATAAGGGCAAGTAGATATTGAAACCTGAAAAAAGAAGATATGGGTAGACAACAAATTCATCAAGAAATATGATTCAACATATATAGTCTTTTCAAGCTATGTGACTTGATGTTGGTGTTTGCCACATTTATGAATATTGATTAAAAATATAACTTTTGAGGTTTTCTAAAATGTATGACTTAAAAAATTTTAAATATATCAAGATTAAACGTGAACCCATATAAAAATATTCATACTCGAATCCAATTAATATAATTGAAAATGACTTTTTATTAAATCTAGAAAAGAAGTGTAGTAGATGAGAAAACATATTACATTGTGATTGGATTTATAGACGAAGAATGTACCAACACATATTTGAATATAGGTATATTTTCAAATACACAAATATGTATCCAATGCATAAACCCGAATCCAAACAAATAGCTGAAGAAAAATACTTTTTGCTATGTCTAAAAACAAGTTTAGTGGATAAGGACATGGGACTTTATTGGTACTATGCCCTACTATGTTAGTTAATATCAATGATAAGAAATGTGCTTACCTCATTATTAAGGAATACTGTCTCAAGTTTCTTTACTTTGTTCAACTCCTGAAAAACCAAGTTAAATCGTTAGATCAAGAGGATATCGAACTTAGTAATTATATTTTTACTGTGCTTACCTCAAGGTTGTTTGCTTTGTGCAACTCCTGAAAAACCAAAGTTAAATTGGACAATTAGATCATGAAACCAAACTCAGTAATTCGATTGGTAAACATTAGCACACCTGTAGTTGTCCATCTACACGATTGAGCCTCTCTTTTAGTTCGTCCATTTTCTGCATCGCCTCATCCTCTTTTAAACGGCCTGCCTTGAACTCGGTTTGGATTTCACTATTTTTCTCCTTAATTTTTTGGAGATCAGATAGCAGTGGCCATTTCTCTTCAATTTGATTGATGATGGATATAACTTCTGGACAGTTCCTTAGCCAATCCAAAAGTTTTTCCTTCACCTTTATGCCACCAAATACACACAAAGCAAGTGTCAAAGTAAGAGACGAGAAAATCTTTCTCATGGTTTTTGCTTCAGTTGATGTGAATGGGTAAGTTCAGTTAAGAGAAATTACTTTACATATCCTTCTGTTGATTTGGTCAGTGTAGATTTTCCCACTATGCTGTACAGTAAGCTCTCCCACACTCTCTTCTCCACCGGTTACCCGGGGCAGGCACTGCTTCTTGATGCCTCTTCCTTTTCCTTTATCTTTCTGATTTCTTTTCTTTCCTCTGGTCATCATCGAGCTCGAGGAATTCACCTGATAATGATCGGCCGATGGTTGTCCATCAGCACCATTTGGCGCTCCAGGTGTGGGTATCATAACGATATCCCTATGGCCACTGAGACTAGACCAATTCGTCATCTTACACGGATCTGAAAATTTTAACTCAAATCAAATTTCTGAATCTAAAACAATCAAAAGATTTTCCTAATTCAGAACAAAAATAGAAACAAGCAAGCAAGTCAAAATCATAAACTAACAAAACTTAACGGATATGAAATTATAAATTTAGCAAAAATCAAAGCAATACATGTACAGAAAGTGAGGGGAAATGAGTTAAGTGAATTGAAATAGCAACTCACTGCTTTGATGTAGTGTGGAGAAGAGAAGAGAAGGAGCTGCTGCTGCGTTAATGGTGAAGAAATGATGAAATCCATTGGAGAAGTTCTCAATTAAATAGAGGCTTAAAGTCGAAAGCAACTCGATTAAAAAGTTGGATCGAGAGAAAGAACACCAGGGATCGAGAGAAAGAACACCAGGGATCAAGAGAAAGAACACCAGGGAAGTGTCACATTTGACTTTTGGTTAATAAAATTACCATTAACATCCCTTTACTTTTTAAAATTTAAGATATTGAGACCTGAAAAAAGAAGATAAGGGTAGGCAACAAATTCATCAAGAAATATGATTCAACATATATAGTCTTTTCAAGCTATGTGACTTGGTGTTGCACATATTTATGAATATTGGTTTAAAATATAACTTTCGAGGTTTTCTAAAATATATGATTTAAAAAAATTTAAATATATCAAAATTAAACGTGAACCCGTATAAAATCGTGAATCTATCTAAAAACATTCATACTCGAATCCAATTAATATAACTGAAAATGACATTTTACTAAATTTAGAAAAGAAATGTAATAGATGAAGGAACATATTACATTTAGATTGAATTTATAAATGAAGAATGTATCAACACATATTTGAATATAGGTATATTTTCAAATACACAAATACATATCTAATGCATAAACTCTAAACCCGAATCCAAACAAATAGCTGAAGAAAAATACTTTTTGCTATGTCTAAAAACAAGTTTATTGGTACTATGCCCTACTATATTAGTTAATATCAATGATAAGAAATGTGCTTACCTCATTTTTAAGGAACATTGCCTCAAGTTTCTTTACTTTGTTCGACTCCTGAAAAACCAAGTTAAATCGAACTTAGTAATTATATTGTTACTGTGCTTACCTCAAGGTTGTTTGCTTTGTGCAACTCCTGAAAAACCAAAGTTAAATTGGACAATTAGATCATGAAACCAAACTCAGAAATTCGATTGGTAAACAGTAGCACACCTGTAGTTGTCCATCTACATGACTGAGCCTCTCCTTTAGTTCGAGCAATTCCTGCATCGCCCCATCCTCTTTTAAACGGCCTGCCTTGAACTCGGTTAGGATTTCACTCCTTTTCTCCTTAATTTTTTTGAGATCAGATAGCAGTGGCCATTTCTCTTCAATTTGATTGATGATGGATTTAACTTCTGGACAGTTCCTTAGCAGATCCCAGTGTTTTTCCTTCACCCTTATGTCATCAAATACACACAAAGCAAGTGTCAAAGTAAGAGACAGAGAAAATCTTTCTCATTGATTTTGCTTCGGTTGATGTGAATGGCTAAGTTCAGTTAAGAGAATTTACGTTACACATCCTCCTCCTGTTGATTTGGTCAGTTAACTTTTTCCCACTATGCTCTACAGTAAGTTCTCCCACACTCTCTTCTCCACCGGTTACCAGGGGCAGGCACTGTTTCTTGATGCCTTAATTTCCTTTAGCTTTCTGATTTCTTTTCTTTCCTCCGATCAACATCGAGCTTGAGGAATTCACCTGATAATGATCGGCCAATGGTTGTCCATCAGCACCATTTGGCGCTCCAGGTGTGGGTATCATAACGATATCCCTATGGCCTCTGAGACTAGACCAATTCGTCATCTTTCACGGATCTGAAAATTTTAACTCAAATCAAATTTCTGAATCTAAAACAATCAGAAGTTTTTCTGAAAATGTTACTTGGGAGGATTATATTATAAAAAATCTCAATTTTCAGACTGACAAAAATCATTTGGAGACAAGGATATTGTTATGGATTTATGATGAAAATAGCCTATCAAATTTTTATTATTTTTAAGAGGATTAAAGTGAAATTTTATCTTTACTAATTTAAAATTTTAAAAAATTTAAAGGATATAAATGAAAAATTTTCCATTTTAAGGGAAGCTGAGTCTGCCAGCCCTCTGGCTATGCCCGTGACGAAGGTCTTTGTACCAGGAGTTAGATTTACTCATGGGTAAATTAATCAATATACGTTAAATCAAAGATTAAATTAGTCATTCTGTTAAAAAATTTCATTCATTTTTTATTGTTAAAAATTAGTCATTATACGTTAGTATGAGGTACACTTGGCACGCCACGTGTAATTGCATGATTATTCCATTTGTTATGTTAGTTTTTAATAATAGAAATGAATAATTGTTTTTATAAAAATGACTAATGTATTCATTTTTCGAGTAAAGATCACCGATACCCCACCTAGCAATAGAGGTTTAGGAGTTGGTTGAAACTAGGATGGAAATTAGCTGAGAAATTGGAACTGAGCCATGGGGTTAATGACAGAAAAATCTAATTAGCTGAGGAAAGAAATTGTTAGTGCATATGTGGAGAATTAGCTATATTTTAGAGCTATCAATTACCCCAAATGTCTCTCCATATTATGTAATGCAAATACCATGAATTGCATTATGAATGAAATTCTAGAAATCGTACTCTTTATAGTTAAAATTTCTGTTATTTTGTTGAACACTTCACCTGCACCATAAATTATGTGACAAAATATTAACCCATTGTAGGGTGACGAGCATCAAAGCCAGAACGCAAATGTTACAATCCAAGATCAAACATGCTATCAATACTTGGAAATGATAAATTTTATAATCAACCATTCAATTTTTCTAGCCTAAACCTGATAAAGGAAATAACACAAACATAAAACATACCAATTCATTAAAATTTATATAAAAGACAACATTCCTGACACAATACAAACTCACTGAATTCGAATACCGAAACCATTCACTGAGTTCTTATAATAAAACTAATTATAGAAATATAGAAAAACATATGAGCATCACACCCTTCCACTCGCAACCTTATGAACTGAACCATCCTCTCCATAAATCATTAAGTAAGCATAACAGGCAAGACAAATATTATTCAACATGTCATCAGCAAGTTTCACTTCAAAATCTTGTTCCTTACCCATATTGAGCGTCGCGGCCCACTTTTTCAACTGGTTATAGCCGGAATCCTTAGGTGTACGCCAGTCTTCCATCTCTTTGATTGCGGCACAAACCAAAACTTCAATATTTTTATGGCCAAACTTAGTAGCTTTTCCACGATCCACTTCGATTAGAGCCGCGATACCTTTGAGGTAGTCTGGTGTTTCCCCATAGCGAGTTTTGTCCAATGCTTCTTGTAAGCCATGGAAGTGTGCAACTTCCACACTGTTGTTGTCTTTGTTAAAAAGGCCGGATAGCCAGGAACTATAATTACGCTTCAATATCTCCCCAGCCAGCAAACTTCCGTGGTCTTGATCAACAGTAATAGTAACATCATTCATTTCAGTACCTTGTACTCCAGCTTCTGAAACCCCGTCTCTTTTGTTGCTTCCACTGAGCATTAAGTTCATCTGATTATCACTGTGCGACAATGGTGGTGTGTTTGTATTGTATTGTGCTTCAGACGCCTCACGCCCACCCTTTTGAAGCATTCCACTAGTAATAGTGTTCCCCAATGGTATGAACTGAATTGAACCATCCCCTCCATAGATCATTAAGGAAGCATAACAGGCAAGACAAATATTATTCAACGTGTCATCAGCAAATTTCACTTCAAAGTCTTGTTCCTTACCCATATTGAGCGTCGCGGCCCACTTTTTCAACTGGTTACAGCCGGAATCCTTAGGTGTACGCCAGTCTTCCATCTCTTTGAATGCGGCACAAACCAGCACTTCAATATTTTTATGGCCAAACTTAGTAGCTTTTCCACGATCCACTTCGATTAGGGTTGCGATACGTTTGAGGTAGTCTGGTGTTTCCCCATAACGAGTTTCGTCCAATGCTTCTTGTAAACCATGGAAGTGTGCAACTTCCACACTGTTGTTGTCCTTGTTAAAAAGTCCGGATAGCCAGGAACTATAATTACGCTTCAACATCTCCCTAGCCAGCAAACTTTCGTGGTCTTGATCAACAGGAATAGTAACATCATTCATTTCAGTAACTTGTACTCCAGCTTCTGAAACCCCATCTCTTTTGTTGCTCCCACTGAGCATTAAGTTCATCTGATTATCACTGTGCGACAATGGTGGTGTGTTTGTGTTGTATTGTGCTTCAGACGCCTCACTCCCACCCTGTTCAAGCATTCCCTGGTAATAGTGTTCCCCAATGGTATGCCATGGGGACTTTTGTTCGATGCCAGAAATTGGGATATCCATACCACCAAAAGTTGACAAACTTTCATGACCACCAGTTGCAGCAACTCCTTGCGTACTTGGCACTGCAGAAATAAACTAAAACAACAAACATGGAAAACAAGTCAAAATTTCAAATTTCATTTACTACATTAATTGTCACGAAATTGTTGTGTATATGATTATATAGAAATCAACTGAGATTCAATGTGGGATTATGTACTTTGAAAAAAAACATGAATTTTTAGATTATTTACTAAACAACCATCCGATAATTTCAAATTATGGATTTGAGAAATAATTAAATTTATATTAGTGTGTAGAAACTCCATACTTAACACATAAATATTAGAAAAAAATATTAAACTTAAATATCAAATTATGTATTAAATCATTTGACAAATAATATTTATGTCTAATGCTATTTTCGAAATTCAAGTTTTCAAATCTACCGATCATCACCTACCAATTTCATTTATATATATATATATGCCAT
The DNA here is from genome assembly GCF_007990345.1 of Gossypium hirsutum. Taxonomy (NCBI): domain Eukaryota; kingdom Viridiplantae; phylum Streptophyta; class Magnoliopsida; order Malvales; family Malvaceae; genus Gossypium; species Gossypium hirsutum. The sequence continues at coordinate 71,993,612 of NC_053447.1, read as the reverse complement.
ACCTCTTTTTCAAGAGTTTCCACGTCATATTCCTGAAATTTAGGAGAAATATAAACAAATTATTAAAGATGCAAATAAGGGCAAGTCTAAGATAACTTTAGATATTGAGACCTGAAAAAGGAAGATATGGGTAGACAACAAATTCATCAAGAAATATGATTCAACATATGATGCAAATAAGGGCATATTTATGAATATTAGTTTAAAATATAACGTTCGAGATTTTCTAAAATATATGATTTAAAAAAAATTTAAATATATCAAGATTAAACGTGAACCTATAAAATTGTGAATCCATATAAAAATATTCATACTCGAATCCAATTAATATAACTGAAAATGACATTTTACTAAATTTAGAAATGAAGTGTAGTAGATGAAGAAACATATTACATTGTAATTGGATTTATAAATGAGGAACATACCAACATATATTTGAATATAGGTATATTTTCAAATACACAAATATGTATCCAATGCATAAACCCGAATCCAAACAAATAGCTGAAGAAAAATACTTTTTGCTATGTCTAAAAACAAGTTTAGTGGATAAGGACATGGGACTTTATTGGTACTATGCCCTACTATATTAGTTAATATCAATGATAAGAAATGTGCTTACCTCATTTTTAAGGAACATTGTCTCAAGTTTCTTTACTTTGTTCAACTCCTGAAAAACCAAGTTAAATCGTTAGATCAAGAGGATATCGAACTTAGTAATTATATTGTTACTGTGCTTACCTCAACGTTGTTCGCTTTGTGGAACTCCTGAAAAACCAAAGTTAAATTGGACAATTAGATCATGAAACCAAACTCAGTAATTCGATTGGTAAACATTAGCACACCTGTAGTTGTCCATCTACACGATTGAGCCTCTCTTTTAGTTCGTCCATTTTCTGCATCGCCCCATCCTCTTTTAAACGGCCTGCCTTGAACTCGGTTTGGATTTCACTATTTTTCTCCTTAATTTTTGGAGTTCAGATAGCAGTGGCCATTTCTCTTCAATTTGATTGATGATGGATATAACTTCTGGACAGTTCCTTAGCCAATCCAAAAGTTTTTCCTTCACCTTTATGCCACCAAATACACACAAAGCAAGTGTCAAAGTAAGAGACAGAGAAAATCTTTCTCATGGTTTTTGCTTCAGTTGATGTGAATGGCTAAGTTCAGTTAAGAGAATTTACTTTACATATCCTTCTGTTGATTTGGTCAGTGTAGATTTTCCCACTATGCTGTACAGTAAGCTCTCCCACACTCTCTTCTTCACCGGTTACCCGGGCCAGGCACTGCTTCTTGATGCCTCTTCCTTTTCCTTTATCTTTCTGATTTCTTTTCTTTCCTCCGGTCATCATTGAGCTCGAGGAATTCACCTGATAATGATCGGCCGATCGTTGTCCATCAGCCCCATTTGGCGCTCCAGGTGTTGGTGTCGTAACGATATCCCTATGGCCTCTGAGACAAGACCAATTCGTCATCTTTCACAGATCTGAAGATTTTAACTCAAATCAAAAGTTTTTCCTAGTTCAGAACAAAAATAGAAACAAGCAAGCAAGTCAAAATCATAAACTAACAAAACTTACTCAAACGTATATGAAATTATAAATTTAGCAAAAATCAAAGCAAGAGATGTACAGAAAGTGAGGGGAAATGAGTTAAGTGAATTGAAATAGCAACTCACTGCTTTGATGTAGTGTAGAGAAGAGAAGGAGCTACTGCTGTGTTAATGGGGAAGAAAAGATCTTAAATAAGTAGAGGCCTAAGGTCGGAAGCATCTAGATTAAAAAGTTGGAGCGCGAGAAAGAACACCAGTGAAGCGTTGCCACATATGACTTGTGGTTAATAAAATTACCATTAACATCCCTTTACTTTTTAACATTTACAATTTAGTCTATACCTTATTTTTAAACTTTGAGATACCACAAAATGTAATACCTACCAGAACATATACGGGTCAAAATCCTCAAAATCATTGAAGACTTGTAATTTAAAAATATTTTAGTTAAATCGTTAAATCAAGTTTGGATTTTTGGATGGTTTTATAAATAATTTAAAATCATTTATTTGTTTATCCACATACAAATAAATTTTAAATTAAAATTTGACTATAAGACAAAAATTTATTTGTTTAAAAATGTTTTAAATAGAAGTAAAAGAATTAAAAAAGGTTTTAATGTCTACATTTGATTCTTTTTAATTATAATGAATGGGCATAATATAATTTCAATCTTGAATCCAGCTCAATATAGATAAGTTGATACTAAACTTCATGTAACTCAACTAAGCTCAATTGTACAGTTAACTCAGGAATTTTTTTTTTTAGGAAAAGTCGAAATTAAATTATAATTTTTACTATTTTAAAAAATTAAATTAAATTTTTATCAATTTTAAAGATAACTAAAGTCTAATTTTATTTTTTTAATTTAAAATTTTAAAAAGTAAATAAAAGATTTAAATAGAAAATTTCCATGGCTGCCCTTACTCATAAATTCTTCATTTTTTTTATTAGATTTTAATTCCACAAAGTTAAAACCATAGAGTGTCATAGAGAAGATTAAAAATATATCAAACAATCCTTCAAAGTTGATTGTGTTCTAAAAGATAACAAAAGATGAGTGATAACAATGATAAGTTATCCTTCACAAGCTGCCAAACTTCCATGATCTTAATCAACAGCATAAAGATCATTATTTACAGTAACTTCTTCATATCAATCCATGGACATGCTGAAAGAAGCTACAACAACAACAAATATAGACAATAAATTAAAATTTCAATGTAAAGTTACTTTATGGAAACGTGAATTTTAAAGATTTAAATTTGTATTTCATTTACTATAAATATAAATTAGTTCTCATTATTATTTTTAAAATAATCATAAATATTACATTTATGTAGTAAAGGTTACAAACCAAAATTCATGTTTCGAAAATTGAGTTTCCGAATAGGTATATATAGAAGTGTTTATGGGCTGAATTGAATTTAAACATGTTATTAATACGTATTATGCTTGTTTAAAATTGGTCCAATGCGAAATATAAACCTAAAAATTTAGGTGAGGCTGTCATTATTTCTAAACAGCTAATCCAAGCTCATTTTAATAGTTATCTTAACTTTTTTTTAATATTTACATTATAAATTTTATAATATAATAAAATATTACAAATTTAAAAAACAAGCTTTGGCCTTAAATGTTCAAGCCCGAGCTCGACCCATTTTTAAAATGAGCCTAATTTTTTTTGCTCAAACTCATTTTTCGACTTAATATTTTTGTCCAAACCTTCCCATTTTTGAAATGAGTCTTTGGACTTGGATAGATAATGCAACTTATATATAGATCTAGATACACCGTACCTCTTTCCTTAGTGTCTCCACGCTGAAATACTGAAATTTAAAAGAAATAAAACTTAATGATCAAGAAGAGATTCAAACAGGGGCAAGTTTAAGAATTAATTGGATATACTGCAAAAATAAAAATAAAAAAGACGAGATACAAGAGAAATGGACGGTGAACAAATTAATAAAGTAAGATATGCACTTTTTTTCATTCTCAAGTTTATAGCTTCTAATATATCATATGCTTAGAAAGATTCAACCACATGTATTATTATCATTTTGCTTGAAATGTCCATGTTCCACATATATTCAGATATGGGCATGGAATATGACCGTCCAAGGTTCACCTAAATACATGAAAAAAATTTTTAAAAATTCTTACTAAAATATATAGCTTAAAGTGGTCGGGTGCGTGAGGAAAGATATTGCAATTGTAAATTGATTTTTAAAAGATTAATGTAGAAACACATATTCAAATGTAGTAGGTATCACATATGATCACCAAGGATTCCTCTAAATGCATAGAAAAAAATATATATGAGACGGGACATGCAATAGTACTCTCTAGTCACACTCAAATCCAAAAAAAAAAAATTGAAAATGACCTTTTTTTTCTAAGTAAAAATATTATAGAGACTTTTGTATTATAAGTTAGATTATGTTTTACTCATTTAATAAAAAAATAAGCAAACTTAGCTTTTCTGTTAAAATTATAGTCTATTTCTATAGTTAAAAATTGATGTGGATAACAGAATAACCAAACAGGTATATGTAACGTGTTACATATACCTCATGCTAAGGTATAATGACTAGATTTTAACAGTAGAAATTAATAAAATTTGTAATAGATGGAGCCATTTGCTCTGATATTACATATAAAGACTAACTGTCCATTTGTTTTTAGAGGAGACAAAAAGTAATCTAATTTTTAATACAAGACCCTCCATGATATTTTTATCATTTTTACTATCTAAAAAACAAGTCTAATGAATGAGGAAAGAAAAATATAATTATAATGTGATTTATAAATGAGAAATGTTCATTTTATTCAAGAATAATAATCTAGGTTAATATCAATCATAAGAAGCGTTTATGTGCATACCATATTATTAGTGAAGATTGCATCAAGGTTAACAGCTTTTGTCAAGTCCTGAAAAACCAAGTTAAAAAGTCAGAATAATATGTTACATCATGAAACTAAATGTGGTAATTAAATTTGTAAACAATACCATACCTTCATCCATTTTTTATCCAATCTCTTAAACTCCTCTTCTAATTCGAGCAATCTCCACTTTGCCTCATTTGTCAAACCAGTGTCCTTGAACTCGAGCTCGATTTCAAGGACCTTTCGCTTAATGTCATCAAGATCAGATCGAACTGGGCATTGCGATTTGATTTGCTTGAGGGAGCCGAGAACTTTTGGCAAGAGAGCAGAGGCTTTCATCTCTATCATCTGATGGAAAATCCAGATCACAGATTCCATATATGCCATGTCGTCCTACATTTCACCAAATATAAACAAGTATTAAGAAACATGTAATACGAATACACATTTCAAGATATTGCTTTTTATGGAGATAAACAATTCTTACAACTTTTTCTTTGAAAAAAAAAAGGGTGACTACTAGGTATTGTTAGTGTCTTCTACGGAGATAAAAACCATTCTCATGATTTTATCACCATTGTTAATGCAAGGGTTTTCGGACCGTACCCAGTATTTTTTCTGAAAATGTACTTAGCTATATTGTCAGTTGAGAAAAGGCACTTCAAGGAAGGTGTAAAGGGTTTTGTTAGTAAAGTGAGAAAACGTTACAATCTAACAAAATGAAATATCTTTAGAAATAGTGGAGAGGAAGATTAGGGCAAGCTCTAAACTGGTGGAGGTAATAGACTGAGAAAAATGAGAGTTCTAAATTTGCCACAAGGTCCAAAAGTCCCCTAACAAAACATTCAAACCCTTATAAGCTTTAGGTAAAAAGTTACTAAAGGACTCTTAAAATGAGAAAGTAAGAATGAACATGCTAAATAGGGTAGTGAAATTAAAAGGGTTGCTTGAACATGGAAAAATGGAAAGCAATAATTGTATAGATAATGAGTATAATGGTGGCTACATAAAAGTTATAATCACTTAAAGCATTTCAGCAAAAAAAAAGTGTTTATTCAATAAAGAAATGGGTAGCAAAGCACTTGTATTAAAAAAAAAGTAAAAATTAAACTTATTGAACAATGATGCTCTCTAAAATATTGGTAAAAGTATTACAAAGTTACCTGTATTAAAATTTGGATTGCACTTCATTCCTTTTACTAAAAATTGAGTAAATTAATTTACGTATATTAGTTTAAAGTAGATTAAAGAATAAACAGTACTTTTGTTAAAAATTTTATTTATTTTTATTATTAAAAATCGGTCATTTATATGTTAACTATGCCAATTTTTCATAATACAAATTAATGAGATTTTTAACAAAAAAAAATAGATTTTCTCTTGATTTAATATACAAAATTTTAATTTATCTAATTTTTTAAGTAAATAAAATAAAAAGCAAGGATAATTCTTCTTCATCCAAACTGTTGTTTCCCATCGTAAGAACAGATTCCTAGTATAAAAAAGAAAAGGCATCTACAGAAGGCTAAAAGCAGGGTTCAAAGCAGGGTTCTTGGCAGTGGATGCAGTATTTATCTAACTTCAACATATACTAACGGTGATGAGTATTTAATACTAATTTTTTTAAATTCAATTAAGAAACATTACCATCTTTATCTGACTGTTAATACGATCCTTGAAAGCTTTCGCCATTTCCAGCTCAGATAAATCCTCTTCTTTACTTCCCGCTCCTCGTTGTTGCTGCGGATTTGATGATTCACCGATATAAAAGCCTCCTCGGCGCTGCTTTTTTTCTTCTCCTTTATCTCCCGAGAAATTATCGAAAACAAATTCCAGGTTTCTTTTCGTTCTACTACTCGACATCAAGCTCAAAGAGTTGACCTGGTTATCATCGCTCGGCAACGGCGGTACGTTCGCGCCAATTTGCGCTTCAGTTGCCGGAATCCCAACCTGTCGAAGGTCTTCTCGAAGTTCCAGGCTATTTTCCGGCGAGGGATCAACAAACGTTCCTTTTATAAGTTTGTCCAAACTGTCATCGCTGCTCATCTTTCACAGATCTACTGACATTCAAATTGAAAACAGGTAAAAACATTACAGATATAAACTAACAAAAACGAAATGATATAAAGAAAGAGATTTCTCCAAATGAAAAACAAAACTCCGCAAAATCAAGTTAAGATATCATAATCAATTAGTAATTCAGCAATACTCACTGTCAGGGAAGATGAACGAAAGCTTTAGTGGAGAGCTAATACAGAAACGGAAATAAGGCAAGTGCTGCAGCCAAGTCCTTGAAGAATGAAGATATTATATATAACAAGGTTAAACTGTGCTATTAAAAGTTATGAATTTGGTCCTTATTCTTTTCAAATTTTAAAATTTCAGTACTCACCAAATGATAACAGTAAAATTCATCGAGTTCTATTACTTCCAAAATTCGATGCGGTAAACATATTATCATGCGTGTAATGTCAAAATCCAGTTAATGGATTAACGACTCTTATTTACATCAAAACTAAAATTTTAAATTGGAAACAAATATAGAGACTTAGAATGATCCAATTGAAGACCATAAACTAAACCTACAATTATACGCGTAGTACATGACTAGTAATTGATTTTAACCAAACAAATTTAACTTCTACTGTTTGGTTCAAAACTAAAAATTAAAAGTATAGGGACTAAATTTAACTAATTTAAAAAGTATAGAGACCAAATTTAATTAAATTAAAATATAGAAACTAAAGCAGCAACTTTCACAAAGTATAGAAACTAAATTAAACAGCAGAATTTTTACTTGGAATCTATATTAAGTGAAATTATGAATTTTTATTTCCTCCGTAAATAAATTATAAATGAATTTTTTAAGGATTTAATCCCTCTATATAATTTATTAATTTCTAGTCCCATTAATTTTCGAAACATGTATTTTCAGTCCTAAAGCCATTTCTGTTGTGCATTCTATATGTATTTTTTTTTGTATAATTAGAAAAATATTATACAATTTTCTTTTGTTTTCTAAATGTAAAAAAATTATCTAGATATATAAAATAATAAATTATACATTTCATCTCATCTCATCTCATTATATGTTTTAAAAAAAATTAATCTCAATGTTGATTGAAATTACACATTTTAAAAAGTAAAAAGGCTGGAAATGACCAAATTATAGAGGAGAGACTAAATCAAAAAGAAAAACATAGTGCAGGTACTGAATATGAAATTTGACCTATTTTGATCATTGCTTGGACCAAAGGAACGGGAAATATTGGTTCAAGAAACGGGAGATATTAGGTCCCAACAAGGACAATACCTTTAATTAAACCCTAAAACTATTCATGGGTTTACAAATTACACCCCAGAACTATTCGTTGGCGTAAATGTACCATTTAGCCTTTGAATTAACCATTTTTTCACATTAGTACCTAAACATTTTTTTCTTACTTTTGTAATTAAAAATTTAATTTCTTCCATCGATTTGGTACACATATTTTTGTTTAATTTCATTACAATTTTAATGGTAGTTATAATTTATGATGGATAAATGTATAGCTAAAGGGTAAGACAAACAAAATATTGAATTTAAAAATACTAAAACCATAGGCTTTAGAGATATAGAAGAAAAAATACCATAACCATATCGAGTTAAAATAAAAGTAACTATAGGCAGAACTTCGAGCAATTGTTGATGGGCTAGAAACGGCTTGGGAGAAGGGGGTGCGTTGGCTGCTAATTGAGAGTGATAGTAAAACAATAGTAGACCTAATACTTGGAGCCGAAGTAATGGGATCGTTGAGATTGGCATTGGAGGTTCACAGCTGGATGACGAGGGATTGGCAAGTGAAGATTCAACATGTACCACGAACAACGAATATGGTTGCTGATGCTATACACAAGGCGATAAGGTGTTGCCAAACGAGTTTTTATTTTCTCACAACTGCCTTCGGCAATGCAAAATGTAATGTCAATGGATAAGTGTTAAGTAACTAGTCTATTGTTATTGATAGCATTATAGTTCAACTTCCTTTTGTAACTAAAAATAAATAACTATAGAAACCCCAAATTCTTTGACTGAGTTCAAGTACCAAACCATTGTGAGTTCAAACAAAAGTATCCTTAGAAGCCCAAGTACAGGACGACAACTAAATTGAAGCTCATCTCCGACGGTAACTGCAACAAAAACATACTCTTCCACTCATAACTTGATTTCGCAAACTTTTTTTTCTTTGGTCAACCCTCTCCAACAGTTTCTGACTAAGCCCGATCCCAGCCCGGGAAAAAAATCCTAACAATAGATTATTAGGCCCATGAGCACCTCTACTTGTAGGTTCTAGGTCTTCTATAATAGGTGTGTCAGGCTCATCAAGTTCCCAACAACAGATTATTAGCAAATCCCACTACAAAGCAATGTTCTTAGCCTTGCCCGGCCCGGCCTATGAGCACCTCTACTTGTAGGTCCTAGGTCTTCTATAATAGGTGTGTCGGGCTCATCAAGTTCCCAACAATAGATTATTAGCAAATCCCACTAGAAAGCAATGTTCTTAGCCTTGTTGAGCATCAGCCGCCCACGTTTTCAACATGCCCCAGTCGAAATCCTTAGGTGTCACCTCTTCCATCCCTTGGATTGAGGCACAAACAAGAAGTTGAATATTTTCATGGAAATTACTCAGTAGCTTCTCCACGAACATTTTGGATTTGTGCAGCTATATGTTTGAGGTTGTCCAGAATACAAACATTTTCTTCTGGTGCTTATTTTTAAGGCAAGGTAATTTGCAACATCCACTTTGTTGTTATTCTTGTTAAAAAGTTGGGATTTCAAGGAACTAAAATTACGTTGTAACTTCTCCCGAGTAAGCAAACTTCTACGGTGTTGATCAATAGGAATACCTTGTCCTCCAGCTTATGAAAAGTTAATGATAACCAATTCCTCATTTCTGTTCTTGCTTCCACTCAACGAGCTCATCTAGTTATCATTGAGCCAAAATGGTAGTCTGTTCGCACTATATTGTGCTTCAAACCAGATCTGGTTTTCCAAACATTCATGATCATCAGTTGCAGCAACTTCTTTCACACATGACACTGCAAAATAAAGCTAAAATAACAAATATGGAAAACAAATCAAAATTTCAGAGATATGATACATTAGTGCTACCTTTTCAAAACATGGATTTTGAAGTTTCAGATTTCATTGACTACATAAATAGTAATATGCTGTGTATATGATTATGTAAAAATCAAAAGAGATTCAATATGGGGGATTTCATCACTAAACAACCATTTAATAAATCCATATTATAGATTTGAGAAATAATTACATTTATATATTACATTATTTTTGAAATTCAAGTTTTCAAATGCTACTTGGAGAAATTGTTATCGTTTACCACCTACCAATATCATACACACGTATACCATACCTTGTTTTTTAGAGTCTCCACATCGTATTCCTGAATTTTAAGAGAAACATAAACAAATTACAGAACAAAGTAATCAAGAAAGATATGCACTTTTTTTCTTTCCAAGTTTATAGCTTCAGCCATACATGGTATTTTCAAAGCATGGAAAGTAACACTATATTGTTCTCAATGCAAACGACCATGGGAGAGAATACCAAAGCAATATTAGGTTTTTCGATCTAATCATACTGAAATCTATGTCGCTTGAACTATTCATTTTGATTGAAGAATTAGTAGTTGATATGTGTTCGAACATTGGTTTAGAATGACCTATGAGGTTTCTCAACATATGTGAAAAACTTAGAAAAATAATTAAACATATCAAGGTTAAAGGTGATCCCACACGCGTCACTTAAACCAAATAACTGGCCAAATCAACAAAATGATGACTAGAGTAAATTATCTTAATTGAACCTAGTCATTCAGAAAAAAATAATGAGAAAGATTCTCTCTGTCTGTTCCTTTAACAGTTGCTTTGTGTGTGTATTTGGCGACATGAAGGTGTAAGGAAAAACAATGAGATTAGCTACATAACTACCCACAAGTTTCAGCCGCTATCAGCTAAATCTTAAGAAAAATGCCAACTTCCCAAGCTCGTAGTTAGGGGTGAGTATTCGATCGAGTCGAATCGAGTAAAAAAATTTCTAGTTAGTCGAGTTGACGAATTTTATTTTAGCAATCAAACTCAATTTGAATTTTTTAGAACCGAGTCAAGAAATTTTGAGTCGAGTTATATGAGTGAGTAAAATGGTCTCTCTGTTCAAATTGTACCATTAAATGTATGCTTTGGTGTTTATATATGGTATAATAACAAATTTAGTCTTTTAACGTTTACATATTTATTCAATTTGACCCCTCCTCTTTTATTGGAAGTAAATTAATTTTTTTTGAAACTAATAAGACTAAAGAGCCAACAAAAGCACTAAATTTTAAAAAATAAATTAAGTACTTTAAAATTTTAAAATTATTAAAAACTCATAAAACTCATAATAAAATTATAAAAAAATTATAAAATTATAAAATTTTTATTAAAAAAATAACAATACCTTATTAAGACATATTTGATTACCTTATTTACCGCAAAATAATAATAATAATAATAATATTATTATTATTATTATTTTGATAATAAAAAAAAGAGTTAAAAAATTACCAAAAATTAATTCATATTTGACTACAATATACATGTTAAGAATTGGTAATAACTTATTTATGGAACGACAATTAAGGCTATTTAAGTTAAAAAAAATTTGTTATTTTAGGTAAAAGTTTGATACTTTTTTTTGTAAAGGCGAAAACAAGCTGACAACTAAGCTAATTACACAAGAAGACTCTGAGTAAGATTATCTATTTTATTGCCTTGTGATTTAAGAATGTTGCTAGCTCTGATTATTACAACCCCTTCTTACTCTTACAAGTAGGGACAGGTTCAAGATTTTACTTCAAAGAGGAGTAATTTTTAAATTTGAATGATTTTTTTCGTAAAAAGTACCGATTCTTCTCGGATACTTTTTATTCTCTTATCAAATAAATCAATTTAAATCATCAATGATAGAATCTGTTGAAAATTCTTCTCAAATACTTTTCGATATGCAAAAAATAATAACTAATATTATACTAAAAGTTTCATAAATATCATTATAATTCCAAAAATTAAATTAAAAAACTTATCCTTAGTCGTATTTCTCGGTACTAGGCATCTTAAATTGCACACTCCGCTTTTTCATAAGATTGAACTCATCAATAATAGAATTTGTTGAAAATTTTCGAGTTATCTCTTTTTCGATGTATGCCATCAAGTTAGTTGAAAGAAAATTATCCTCCATTTTGTTGTGAAGTTTTGTCTCCACAATTTTTATGGTTGAAAATGCTTGTTTGGTTATTGTAGTAGACATAGGAATAGTTAGCACAAGACGAATAATTTGTTGACAATAATTTAATTGAAAAACTTGAAAGTTGTAATAATATTAAACAATAACATATTAGGAAAAAAAAGTCAAATAAATAAATAACATAATTTATGCAAAAATATTTACCGAGAGATTTTTTACGCAAGGAGCCGAGAGTAAAGATAATTTTTATTTTTTTACTCTATGACATCAAACTCCTTTCTTTTTCTTTTGGCAGTGTCGGTACCTTACCAAAAATACAAATCAAAATACAAGAAAGTCACTAATCTAATATATATGGGTATGGGTCAAATCAATTAATTCTAAAATTTAGCTTTAAAGTCCACATTGGGCCTCTAAGTTTAGTCTCCTAAGGCCCATCACACATTAATATTAGATTTATATTATTAATGTTATATAATTAATAATTAAAAAATACTTTGTTAATATAAAATATAACCTTATGACTTAATGAGACGAAATTATACGAAATACAATTATATATTAAATCATTTTAGAAATAAAAAAACTTAATTACGATATAATAAAAGAAATTAATATTATGAGGTGACAAATTTGAGAAAATAAATGAATTAAATAAATAGAAAAGACAAGGAACATATTTTTAACTTAAAAGATAAAAAATAAAAGTCAAACTCTAAAAATAATGGCCCGACCCCACTTTTATCCCTTATTCCTTGTTTCCATTTTGGTTTTTTTGTCTTATCTATTCTTTCATGCCCTAAAATTAAAATTTCCATTCCTTAAATTCCTACCCTTTTTACCATTGCCACCCTCATCAATTCTGTGTAAAAATTCCCAATAAGAAGCCATGCAACAATGTCTAGTTGACAACTTTTCAAAGTTAACTGTTAATGTCGAAGCAAAGACACCACCACCAGCTGATGATTCACTTTTCGACCCTGAAATTTGTCGGACTCCAACTTCTGAAGAACATCGGATCCCTGAACTCTTGTCTTGTCCTCCTGCTCCTAAGAAACGTAGAGGTTCTTTCTCAACAGACGTGAATGAATCCAAGAAAATTGTGGAAGATAAAGAGATTATTCAGATTATTTTTCCACCCCACCAAGATTCATCGTCTTCTACACTACCACCTAAGCCGTCTTCTTCCATGGAGTGATGATGGGGTTGGCTTCTGTTTCTTTTTTCCTTACCTTTTAATCTATTAGAAAATTGAAGGAATTTTAGGGATGTATATTTGATTGTTTTTTTATAGAAAAAAGAAGCAGCCAAAAAAAAAATCCCAATTATGAGATATATTAATCTAATTGAATAGTTTTAGGGTTTAGAGTTATCCACAATGAATCTAAGATTTTATTTGATACATTGGCGGTGAGATTTTTTAATTTTATAAACATAGTCGATCTGATTAATTAATATTTAAAAATTTAAATGAATGAATGAAAATTTCAAATCTATTTGTGAAATTAAAAACTGTCGTTATTAATGTATCGGATAATAATCTATAGTAATATAAGTGTTAAATGATTTAATAGATACAAATGTTTGAATATTGGTAGCCTTATGTCAAAAACTTAATAAAATATTTTGTTAATTGATGCCCCATAGCAGTTTTTGTATATTTTATGATGTTTTTTTTGTTATGGAATGTCTGTTCTTTTGTTATTCTTGTGTATGATTTGTATGATTTTCATAATGATATCATTTTGGTTGGTTCAATCTTCATTGGCTATAAAGTAGTTGGGACTAGAAAATTTGTTGGTGAATATATATTAGAAAGACTTTTTGGGAGCAGGACCATGTTATTTGGGAATTAGGAAGTCAAAAAAAGGTTTGTTTTTGAAAAAAAAATAAAGTATTTGCTTCATTTTAAAGGAATGGAACGTAGATTCGGATTTTAAAAATAATATTATTGTCTAAATATATTTATAGATGTTTTTAGATATGTGAAAGATTTGTGTATTAATGATTTTAATGGTTATAAGGAATTTTTCATTTAAAATTCTCTCTCAGCAAAAATATTACTTTAAATTTATTTTGTATCGTATATACCAATATTACGTGAAATGAATTTGGATTGATTGCCTTTTAGTATGTCCCAACAAAATATTGTTCTTAATTTATCTTGTATTGTACGTACCAATATTACACAAATAAAGACATTTTTTACCAATTTAATTACTTAGTTTACTTTCATGATTTAAATCTCTAATTTAACTCTCTAACTTTGTTCAAATGCATGTTGGTTTTAATTAACATAATATAATTATTATTTATTAAATAAAATAATTTTTTTATTTATAAATTATATTGCACTAGAGTTGTTATTGGACATAGCAAAAAAAGTCTTTTTTTTTTCACTATCATATGTATATATAATCTACTAGGTTCTTTGTAAATGGTAAGAAGCAACATTTTCACACTCTAATAATTTGACATTTAGTAGCATATTCTGTTGACACGTGGAACTATAATAAAAATAAGAAGGTAATAAAAAATCGTATTATTTGATAGATTTTGCTCAGTGTAAAGCTTAAATAAAAGTACCACAAACTTTATTTAGTTATTTTATTTAAATAATACTAAATTAGTCCCTACATATTACATGAGTGAGCAAAACAGTCTCTTTGTTAAAAGTTTATATATGATATAATAATAAATTTAGCCCTTAATATTTACACATTTATTCAATTTGACCCCTACTCTTTTATCTGAATTAAATTTAAAAATTTTAAACCAATAAGACTAAAGAGTCAAAAAGGCATTACTACCAAAATTTTTTAAAAAAATCAATTAAGCACTTTTAAAATTTTAAATTATTAAAAATTATAAAAACATTATAAAAATTTTATAAAATTATAAAATTTTTTATTAAAAAATAACAAATTAACAATACCTTATGAAGGCATATTTGATTACCTTATTAAGGCATATTTGATTACCTTATTTACCATATATTGAACATAATTTTTATTATTATTTCATATTTGAATACAATATACATGTTAAAAATTGGTAATAACTTGTTTATGGAACCACAATTAATGCTATTTAAGTTAAAAATTTTGTTATTTTAGGTAAAATTTTGTTATTTTGTTATTTTAGGTAAAATTTTGTTTATGGATAGACAATTAATTTTTTTTTAAAGCAAAAACAAGCTGGCAGCTAAGCTAAGAGCAAGACTATCTCTTCCCTGAACAACAACAGAAATAGCTATCACCTTTCTTGAAATTTCTGTGAACACCTTTAAGCTATGTTCCGTATCAAATGCCATTCTAACAATACAATCAGCAATTTTATTGTAGTCCCAGGGAATATCCTATGTTAGCCTACAGATAATGAATAACTCATCAAAAATATTGATTTTCTTAAAAGCTAGCCGAGAACCAATGAAAAATGTGATCTAAGCAGGGAGATAAGGAGAGAAACAAACTACTGATTTTTCTTAAAAGAGATGAGTGAGAAGCTGTATAAGATTAGCAGCTCTATCTGTAACCTTCAAAAATATGCAACCAGTCCAACAATTAAGGATGCCCCAATAACAAACCATTAGAAGGTATCCAAGCCTGCTATTAACACATGAGAAATTATGAACAGTATAAGAACAAAATAAGGAAATGAACTCATCATTATGTACAAAAACCATGCTACAGAGGAACAAGCGTGGAGGAGATTCTTAACATAACAATGAACAAAGAAGATTAAGCCAATTAACAAAATTCACAAACAAATATATGAAGATCCATTTACTAATTCTTGAAATGTTCTTTTCAAACAAAATTATCAACTAACAAAAGTAATTAAAGAAAACGGATATGAAATTCTAAATTTAGCAAAAATCAAAGCAAGAAGTGTACAGAAGGTGAACTGAAACAACACTTACTGCTTTGATGTAGTGATAATGAAGAATGATGGAATTCATTGCTGGTAAAAGTAAATTTGATGCGCGAAGAGCAGGAGTCCGCCCTATCCAGGGAGAAGCTCCAAAGTGGGAATCTCGTATCCTTTCTTATTAATACTTTGGCACATTGTTGATTCACTCACCCAACACTTCCTAAACCTTTCTTTCCCAATCAATAACATGACAGTGGCATTATAAAAAATGGTTGTTCCTTGAGTTGGCTTTAACAATGTAGATATAAAGAATTACAGACGAGGACAGGGAGAGATGACAAAAGACATCTTCAGGAAGAACTTGAAAGCTTCTCAACATTTTATTTAGTACCAAAACACATCTAAAGGGCACAAGCTTGTTCCAAGAATAAAGAAACCTTTAGTACTAGTACTGGAATGGAGGCATTCAACTAGGAATACCCTTCCAAAAATAGGCGTATGCCGCTCATAGTGACGAGCACACGGTATTCTTTAGTAAAAGGCGAAAGAATAGTTCGCTCTGTGCTCATCACACGGCTCCGTGAATTGTAGTCAATCTACAAGTTGCTTTATAAATACGAGGAGAAGCTGCTGCTTGCTTTTCCGGTGTGATGTGGGACCTGACTTTATGGTAGCTTTATCCACTGTAATACTGAATACATTCTGCTCTCACTGATACTAGATATGGGAAGTCTCAGATTTTTCACTAGATTGGTATTTTTTTTTAATCAATTTATAATAGACAGCTGAGAGTCTAGATATTATTCAATGATTCCTTTTGAAAAGGAAGAGAGTTAAGAACCTGGAACCAACTTTTGTGCAGGCTAGAGGGAAAATTTAACAGTAACCAGTTCTTTACTTTAATACTGCTGATGTCTCCAAAATAGAATGGCAAATAGCAATCAATATCCAGACTGGGTACAACATCTAGGGTAGCAAACTTCATAGATTGAGAATGCAAAACTTGCACATCAGGAATGAATAGAGCAAACCCAATCTAATCCACTTATAGATAGTAGCAAACATGGTTCAAAAACTTTATTTGTTAGATTAAGAATTGTTAGGATAATTATCATTATTGGCCCAAACTTGTCTCAGATTTGGGTTTGGGTCGACCCTAATGAGTTCGTAGGCTTGACCCAAGTACTAAGCTCGCTGGTAAGTTAGTCAGACTGGACCCTAACGAGTTTGCAGACTTGACCCAAGTACTAAGCTCACAGGGTAAGTGCGCAAACCAATCAGACTTAGTCTCTGTATTACAAAGTCCTATATTACGAAGCTGCATTTGTATGAGCTCAGAACCATGAAGACACATGTCTAGAATAGAGTATCGATATAAATAAATAGATCACATCTGAAGGACACATAAAAATTACTCAACAATTTTAATTTTTATTACTTTTTTAAAAAACCTACTTACTTTATGCATTTGGTTTTCAAGTCTATTAATAGGACTATTTATACGATGCTTTAAAACCTTCACCTTTCCTAAGCTTGGTAAAGAACTTTCGTTGTTCTGTTCAAGTATTCGCTTGTTAACTTGAAAGCTTCTCAACATTTTATTTAGCACCAAAACATATCTAAAGGGCACAAGCTTGTTCCTAGAATAAAGAAACCTTTAGTACTAGTATTGGAATGGGGGCATTCACCTAGGAATACCCTTCCAAAAATAGGCGTATGCCGCTCATAGTGACGAGCACACGGTATTCTTTAGTAAAAGGCGAAAGAATAGTTCGCTCTGTGCTCATCACACGGCTCCGTGAATTGTAATCAATCTACAAGTTGCTTTATAAATACGAGGAGAAGCTGCTGCTTGCTTTTCCGGTGTGATGTGGGATCTGACTTTATGGTAGCTTTATCCACTGTAATACTGAATACACTCTGCTCTCTCTGATACTAGATATGGGAAGTCTCAAATTTTTCACTAGATTGGTATTTTTTTTAATCAATTTCCAATAGACAGCTGAGAGTCTAGTTATTATTCAATGATTCCTTTTGAAAAGGAAGAGAGCTAAGAACTTGGAACCAACTTTTGTGCAGGCTAGAGGGAAAATTTAACAGTAACCAGTTCTTTACTTTAATACTGCTGATGTCCCCCAAATCGAATGGCAAAAGGCAATTAATATCACAACATCTACGGTAGCAAACTTTAGAGATTGAGACTGCAAAACTTGCACATCAGGAATGAGTAGAGCAAACCCAATCAAATCCACTAATAGATAGTAGCCAACATGGAAGTTCATCATAGCTCATGTATATCATCCATTCAAAAACTTTATTTGTTAGATTAAGAATTATTAGGATAATTATCGACTCAGACCAGTCTCAAGTTTGGGCCTAGGTCAACCCTAACCAGTTTTCAGGTTTGACCCAAGTATTAAGCTCACGAGGTAAGTGCGCAGGTTGACCAATTAGACTTGGTCTCTGTATTACAAGGTCTTATATTGCGAAGCTATATTTGCATGAGCTCAGAACCATGAAGACACGTGTTTAGACTAGAATAGGGAACGTATCTTATATGCATGGAGCCTACCTAATATGTCTTATCAATGAACATTATCTTATCGTATAAATAGATAGACCACATTTGAAGGACACATAGAAAATACTCAACAACGTTAATTTTTATTACTTTTTAAATTTAAATTAGAAGAAAACTACTTACTTTATGCATTTGGTTTTTAAGTCTAATAGAAGTATTTATCCGATGCTTTATCATATAGTTTATCTATATAAATTATTAAAAATTGAAATGTGTGGCTAAAATCTTTACCTTTCTTAAGCTTACTAAAGAACTTTCATTGTTCTTTTTAAGTATTTGCTAGCAAACGCTGGCTTTCTTCCTCTAAATACATCCTTGATTTCGTATACAGAGAGTAAACGTTGGCAAACGTTGGCTTTCTTCCTCTAAATACATCCTCTAAATTAGGTTATATATCGTTTTCAAAATAAAAGTTGTTCATGTGGCCAATTTAAAGCTACGTGAAAACCATGTAAGCAAAGACAATGTATCTACCTTCACTTCTTTGTAATAGTGCTGAAAAATCTTCCAACACTCAGTCGAAAACCTTATGACACCAACTTAACATTTTATTTGCTTGACCTTCCATGCTTATAATATTGATCACGTGAACAATTTTTTTTAATTAAAAAAATCACATCATCTAATTTAACGAAAGATATTTGACAATATCAATTAAAACTATATAATGTAATTCAAATTATTTAATATGTAAACATAAACCGCAATTGAATCCACACCAATGGTTAAAAGAGAAGTTTAGGTGAAGACCTCACTCACAAAATATAACAGTTAGATTAGATAATATTCTGATTGTATAGCATCATGTAACTCATCCACAATGTTTAGGGATGTAAGAAATGGCATCTGTGTACTCAAAATATCAATGAGACAATCAGGATGCAGGTGTCCTTTTTATCTCTCAACTGCACTAACTCATATACTTTTTATCATGCTGCTGAAAAGTAGGTTTCTTGTCAAAATTTTCCCAATAAACTTCGATTTTGTCTAGCATTAATATCCGACACATTCAAACATGATCCTACTTTAAATATATGAAAAACCCGTTTCGAAATGATTAAACAGGAAAACAGAGAAGCAGAAGAAACAACTCAGGAAAGCAATAATCCTCTCTTATTTCCCAAAATGTTCAGTTGAAATTAAGTGTTCAAAAAACAGTCATTACTAAAGACACCAAAAACAGGTAATTATACATTGATTGAAATATCTGCTTTTCTTGTAGGGAGCACAACATTTTTATTTCCGGGGAAGGCATTCCGGGAAATGTCTACGAGAGCCTTAAAACTGTATGGTTCATGCATAGATATTTCAGACAGTACTTTCCTGTTCAATTGTATGTTCTCTTTCATCAGTCCATGCATGAAGTTACCATAGTTTACCTGTAAACAAAAGCAAATCACAAAAAAAAAAAAAGCATTAATGCATGTGAGCAGTTAAAATTTACCAATTGTAATTAGTTTATTCCTAACTCATGTACTAAAACATGAGAAAAAAGTATAGCATTCATGCACTCAATTTGGTATTTGTTAAAAGAAAGATAACACATTGGATACAATTATAATTATGGTTGAAAGTATCCCAAAAAAATAACTACATACTGATATTAAAAAAAACTTCATAGATCAAATAATATGTTAAGACTTGACACTCCAGCAATGACAGATTTATGTACCATAGAGAAATAAAGTTCTGGTCTATGTTACTGGGCTTGGAGGTGAGGTCAGGTAGAAGTATGTATTCGATACCGGTATGCACAACCTTTTTAAAAAATTCCCCACATTTGAAGGATCATACCCCAAGAACAATGTCTGACTACGTGTCAGAAAAAGGTAATTTAGGAAAAGTGAAGAGCAGGAGTAACATTTTGTGGTTAACTTTTCTGTACTATAAAGTTATGGGCTTATAAATTTGACTTATATACGGATGAGCGTGAGTGACAACATAGAAACAGGTATAAAAGGGCATTGTACTCAGCAGCACACGTCCATAGTCAACAACCAAGGCAGTACATGCATAGGCATCATTTGAATGACACATCAGGCCAAGGTGCCCAACAATCATGCTTACAGCAGCAAGCTCATACCCCCAAAATATAGCACACTAAATTCATGCAAGGCAAGCAAAATAAGGAACTTCAAATTCAATAGATAATCAGAAGATAAACCAACAACAAAGCTGGCCTAGTACTGGTAAATCGTTTTAGCATTCCACACGCAGTTTATGAGGGGTATATTTAGACTCCAAGAAAACTAAAGTTTAACAATCCAAGAAATCTCATGAGAGCATATCGGATGAAATGAAGCAAGTGCATCCATGGAAGAATATTAAAAAATAAAGGTAATTATGGTTGATATTAAGCGAGCAAAACTTTTGGAGAGAATATAACTTGCATGTGTGAAAGGAGATGTGATAATTAAAAAACCATTCATGAAATCATTATTACTTACTCATTTCTCTTTTTCTTTTCCAGTCTTTTCCAGATAGCATACATGAGAAAAACACGAAGACCAAATCTATGATCATAATAAGCATTAATCTATCTATTATCTTTACGCAAACCCTACACCCCCAAACAACTAGAGTTAAGCTGTGGTGTTGTGATTACTTCCAAATTCATTTCACCAATACAAACTTATTTCCGCAGTTGTATTATATACAAAAAGGTCTACTATGTCTTGGTCAGGGGAACCTTTCTTGTTTTCAAATATTATAATCATGAATGAGAGGAAAGAAAAATGGTTAAATAATAAAATTCAATTGCTGGCCTCTTTTGATATAACAGACCTCCACAAAAGGTAGTATAGAGATTCCAAAAGATTATGTTAAACGAAATGCTTAGATATCTTTATTGACAATCATAAAATATTAACTCAACCTACTAGAATTCCTTTAACGATCAAATGCAGGTTTCTTGTGTAAACTACTTGAACACTGGCTATATAAGATTTTGATCCTATATGATTAATCATATGGTGTTTTTATTGTCACCAAACCATAGGCACCAAAAGAAAAAAAAAACACTTATTTATGCATTCTGTTACATGATATAAATACAATATAGTATGCTCATTCCATTCCTAGCTTTGTGAACTTCAAACAATGGATCAAGATGTTAGAATCTATTAGAAAAAGCAAAAATCACACATGCCATGTGAAGAAAAAACCAGACTGATCAATTAAACCCGGAACTGGTGGCCTGTCTGGTCTGGTACATCCCCAAGAATTGAGGAAGCAATGAACCGGGAAAAGACAGGTAAAAAACCAATCTCTTTCAAGATTTGAACTTTTAAACTCAAGATGATATATTAAACAGCATATCATTAAGCCAAATACATATTCTTATTAACATTTAACTTATATTTTAATTGCATAATCCCGTTTAACTTGTTGTTTGAACTCTAATCCGGTTTTTCATTCATTGATAAGAACTGGTTGGTGTGCAAAAATGGCATCTACAAGTCACAACCTATATCAGTTATCTTTCAGTAAAGCTAATAAAATCAAAACCATAACAAGATCCAGAAGGACATTACAAAAGATGATTCATAAAATGAAGGAATAGCAACATCAAGAAAGTTTGAATTAGAGGAGGAATACGGTAAGCAAATAGATATTTCAGATTCAAAAAGGGCAAGGGGAGGAAAAGAGAGATTACCCCATGTTGACGAGTGCCAGCATTGATGCGTTGAATCCATAAAGAACGCATGTCACGCTTCTTGTTTCTGCGATCTCTATAGGAATACTGCAAGGCCTTCTCAACCCGTTCTCTTGCTATCCGTATACAGTTCTTTGCCCTTCCCCTGAATCCCTTGGCCAACTTTAATATCTCCTTCTTGTTCATTTTTTCACTTTTCAGCTATCTGTACAAAATTGTATACCTCTATTTTCATTCTTTTCAACATGATATGTGTTTATAATAAACTAAAAGACAGACATGAAAATGATACGATTATTAGTAACCTTGACTTTGACTATAATTCTATGATGCTCGTACTCGCCTGAACGACGGCCACACCAGTTTCGACACGACGCCGATAAGGACACTGCTATTGGCTTTTGAAGAAGAAGTGGTGGTGGCCGATCAAAAGAAAAGCACCGGAAAAGAATAAAAAATTAAGCTGTGCGGCTGAGGAAAAGAGAAGAGGAAGAAGCTAGGGTTTATGGGCACACTTGTATGGGCTGAGGGTTTATGTGCTTTGGTCTGAGCCATATTTGGATTTTAATTAGATAACAAGACATTAGCCCAAATATATTTCAATGTTTAATAAGAAAAAAAATACTAAAATAATCACTTTTGTACATTATCGCATTGTAATATTTTAGTTACTAAGCTATTAATTATCACTAATGGTGTAATGGTAAGTTGATGTTACACATTAAATCGTCGGTTTAAACAAAAATTTTAAATTAATTTATACAATTGATCCCCATATTTTTTAGTTTTGAGCAATTTAATTTTTTTAAATTTTTTTTAACTTGAGTTTCGAGTTTGAGTCGAGTTGAATTTCATAATTTGAATCATTCAAATAATAGATTGGTGTAATTCCCTTTGGTCCCTGACAACTTTGAAAGTAAGCAAATTAGTCTCTCTCAACACAAATTACAAAATAATCTTCTTTTTGAGCAATTTATTTTTTTCTT
Source organism: Gossypium hirsutum (assembly GCF_007990345.1). Classification (NCBI taxonomy): domain Eukaryota; kingdom Viridiplantae; phylum Streptophyta; class Magnoliopsida; order Malvales; family Malvaceae; genus Gossypium; species Gossypium hirsutum. Next base: position 71,970,791 of record NC_053447.1, on the reverse strand, counting down.
TTATGTTCTTTTAACTTTTTTTATTATTTATTTTCCATTCTATTCTGCTTCTCCCTTTATTTTCCTCCCTTCTTCATCTCTTTTAACGTAAAAGAAAAAAAAATTGCTCAAAACAAAAAAAGTATAAGGTCCAATTGATAATTTAACCTAAAATTTTAGTTTGAAATGATGATTTAACGTGCCACGTCAACTTACGTTACACCGTTAACGACAATTAACGCTCAGTGACTAAAATGTTACAATACCATAACGTAAGTGACTAAAACATAACATTTCAAATATAAGTGACTATTTTGATAGTTTACCCTTAAATTATTTAAATTGACTTATTAAATAAGTTATTATTCTATTCAAATTTTGTTTGATTTCCATACCTATTAGGATCATAATTAAATTGTACACTGAGCTTATACATCACAAAGATATGAAAAGTAGTATCATATATTTTTATATATATACAAATACGTACTTTTTTTTAGAGTCTCTTTACTGAATTTTTAAAATGTAAGAGAAATATGAACAAACGATCAAGATATTGGGAAAGTCTAAGAATGAGAAATATTCCGTTGCTTAATATCAGTGATCAAGATATACACCATGCCTCACATTTTTCACCTCCCATATATTAACCTTTCTATTCTGGCCTGTGACAGATATCAAGCTCGATGAGTTCACCTGATTAACGTCAGCTAGCAACCGCGGTTGGTTCCTACCATATTGTGCTTCAAATGTCAACATAGTTCATCTTGAACGGATAAAGGGAAATGTAAATAAACAATCAAAAACACTAACTAGTTTTCCCATTTCAGATCAAAAATAAAAGTAACAAGCAAGTCAGCCACACCATAATTCAAACAAGAAATAAAATTTTGCTCAAGTAATTAAAGGAACCTGCATTAAAGGGAAATTATTAATACGTAATAAAAAGCTTTAGGGTTAAACTAGAAATCAAAATCTTTTTTAAGGAATTCGAAATTAAATTGTAATTTGTACGATAGTAAAAATATAATTTTACCATAGTTTATATATTTATAATTTTTAAAAGAATAAATCAAATTTGTATATTTTTAAAGGGATTAAAGTGTAATTTCACCTTTATGTTTTGTACTTTACGGTGTTCATTGTTCACGTTCTCTTTGTGGTATGAACTTACATTTTAAACCCATGTATATAGAAACTTCTTTTTATATGTAAGGGTAAACACGTAATTTTATTTATATATAAGTAACAACAAGCGTAGAGACCGAAAGCAACATCATTTCATCGACTGAGCAGCGTTGAAGATTAGTAAGCTGCTATGTCAACTTACTTTTTTCATTTGGACTCAGTTTCTGTACATTTATTTGCTTTGGTTTTTGCTGAATTTATAATTTCATATTTATTATTGTAAGTTTTGTTAGTTTATGATTTTCATTTCCTTTCTTTGAAAGAACACTTCGGTCGCCGTTCACTTGCTTGCTTGTTTCTATTTTTTATCTGAATTAGGAAAAACTTTGATTGTTTTAGATTCAGAAATTTGATATGAGTTGAAATATTCTGATCAGCAGACATCTGAATATCGTTATGTTACTTACACCTGGAGCATCTAATAATGCATCAGCAGATAATAATCAGGTAAACCCGTCAAGATCAATGTTGACTGGACGAAAGAAAAGAAATCGGGAAGCTATAGGAGAAGGCATCAAGGAACCGAGCCAGCTCCAGCTAACCCGTGAATCACCAAATGTAGGAGAAGAGAGTTTGGAAGTGCTTATTATGGTGAAACCTGTAGAGAAAAGTGGGAAAACCTTAAATGACCGAATCAATAGAAGGATAAGTAGAGTAAATTCTCTTAATTCAACCTAGCCATCCATATTCAATTTACATTTTTGTTATTTATTATATATAGATAATAAATCTTACATTCTCACTGGAGCAAAAAACCATGAGAAAGATTTTCTCTATCTGTTCCTTTTAACACTTGTTTTGTGTGTATTTGGTGACATTAAGGTGAAGGAAAAACATTGGGATCAGCTACGTAACTATCCAGAAGTTTCAGCAATTGTCAGGCAAATCGAAGAGAAATTGCCACTGCTATCTTATCTCCGAGAAATAAAGGAGAATATGAAGAAAATCCTGGCCGAGTTCAAGGCAGGCTGTTTAAAGGAAGTTAACGCAAAGGAGAAATTGCTCGAAGTAAAAAAGAAGCTAAATCATATAGATCAACAACTAAAGGTGTGCTAATGTTTACAAATCTAATTACTGAGTAAATGTCCAATTTAACTTGGTTTTTCTTGAGTTGAACAAAGCAAACAACCTGATTCGATGTTCGTTAATAATATAGTATGCACAGTAAAAGCATCATTATTTCTTGGAACATTTACCATTTACAAATCATCACATTATTATTATGCCCGTCCTTGGACACAAAAAAGCCATAAACTATTTTATTTTGGATTTAGGTTTAAGTGTTAGATACAGATTCAAGCTTTGAAGATATTACATATGGTTGAAGCTATTACTTGGTATATACATAGAAAGAAAAAATTGCATATCTTTCTTGATTAATTTGTTCTATATTTGTATATCTCAGGTTTTTTTTTTTACATACACTCTAAAAACAAGATAAGATATGATATATGCGTGTATATATATATATGATAGGTAGTGAACAGTAACAATTCCTCTAAATAGCATTTGAAAACTTAAATTTCAAAAATAGTGTAATATATAAATGTAACTATTTCTCAATTCTATAATATTATTTTATTAAATAGTTGTTTAGGGATGAATTTAAAATTTCATGTTTTATATTTTTCCAAGTACAAAATCTCATATTAAATTGCAGTCAATTTTTACATAATTATATAAGCAACAACATTATGACAATTTATATAATAAATGAAATCCGAAGCTTCAAAATCCATGTTTTGAAAAGATAGCACTAATATTATTTGTATTTCTCAAATTTTGACTTGTTTTTCATGTTTGTTATTTTAGCTTTATTCTGAGGAGCCATGTATGAAAGAAATTGCTGCAACTAATGATCATGAAGTCGGAGGACAATATACTGAAATGAATGATGTTAGTATTCCTGTTGATCAAGACCACGCATCACCATTGTCGCACAGTGATGGGGAGATGGGGAAAGGTACTGAAATTAAATATGTTTTATTACTATTGATCAACACTGCAGAAGTTTGCTGATTCGGGAGAAGTTACAGCGTAATGTTTATAAAATTCTCATATGTAACTGCTATGCTGAGTGTTAATAGCATGCTTGGATACCTTCTAAAATTTTGTTATGGGGCATTGTTAATTGTTGGACTGGTTGCATAAATTATTTTCTGAAATTCAGTTTTTGAAGGTTAGACATAGAGCAGCTATCTTATACAGATTCTCACTCTTTATCTCTATTAAGAAAATCAATAGTTTGTTTCTCTCCTTATCTCCCTGCTTAAATCACATTTTCCTTTGGCTCTCGGCTAGCTTGTTTTAGATTCTCACACTTGCTTGCTTGTCATTACGAAAAACTTGGATTGTTTTAGATTCAGAAATTTGATTTGAGTTAACATTTTCAGATCCGTTCAAGATGGAGGAACCGAATTGGTCTTCTCGCCGCGACAATGGGGATATCATTATCATACCTACACTTGGAGCACCAAATGGTGCTATTGGAACCCACCCATTGTTTGAAAAGTCAAAAAGGGTGGGCACCGAAAGTAGAAAGTAAAATTGGTTGGCAAGTTGGGTTAAAAGTTGGCATGGGATAATTGCAATTTTGGTCCCTAATTGTATAGGGACATTGCAAGTTGATCCTTGAACCTCAACTATAAATAGGCCTAACCATTTCTTACTTTCTTCATCCCACACTTGCCATTCTCTACTTAAGGCAATTGTTCTCTCTCCCTATTTGTAAACTTTCACTTGTATTTTTGGAGTGAAATATATTTGGTAGTGCCCGAGGACGTAGGCAAAATTTGCTGAACCTCGTTAAAATTCTAGTGTTCTTTATTTTTGTTCTGCATATTTTGCAAGTGTCATTGTAGTGATTTATTGTGCTATTAAATTACGATAGAGGGATATTCTGGCTAGGAAAGATCTGGTATGTAAGCGATCCTCGTGATCCACCTCTCTTTCCTGGGAATTGAACTTAGTGTGATTTTTCAGTACAATAATTTTACTCTTTCACACGCTTCCGCGCAACAATTGGTACCAGAGCCAGGTTCGTACTTGGGGAATACGACCGTTTACGATACTATTCACATATACGGCACTATTCACGTATACAGTACTATTCACGTATACGGCACTATTCACGTATACGATACTGTTCACATATACAGTAGTTGGGACTGAGGAGAAAAATGGCAGCAGCATCGTCATCAGCAAGGACTACTGTGACAAATGCAAAATTTGAAGTAGAGAAATTTGACGGTACCAATAATTTTGGTATGTGGCAGTGTGAGATCCTGGATGTCTTATGTCAGCAAGAGCTGGATATAGCCCTTGAAGAAAAACCTGACAAGATGGATGACAAGGAGTGGGCCAAGATCAATAGACAGGCGTGTGGTACAATCCGCCTATGTTTGGCCAAAGAGCAGAAGTACTCCGTCATGAGGGAGACATCAGCGAAGAAGCTGTGGGATACATTGGAAGAAAAGTTTCTAACGAAAAGTCTTGAAAATAGGCTTTATATGAAAAAGAAACTTTTTCGGTTCACGTATGCACCCGGTATGTCGATGAATGACCATGTGAACTCATTCAATAAAATTTTAGCAGACTTGCTAAATTTGGATGAGAAATTTGAAGATGAAGACAAGGCATTATTGTTGTTGAATTCCCTTCCTGATGAATATGATCATCTTACCACCACATTGCTTCATGGGAAAGATTCAATCACATTTGATGCAGTCTGTAGTGCGTTGTATAGATCTGAGACTCGAAAGAAAGATAAAAGAGATCACAGAGATACAACTGCAGAAGTCTTAACAGTAAGAGGTCGTTCACACAGCAGCAAACCTGGTAGAAGGGGTAAGTCCAAAGGGAGACCCGCCAAAGATGAATGTGCCTTTTGTCGTGAGAAAGGGCATTGGAAAAAGAATTGTCCTAAGTTACAAAAGGGCAAGTCTATTTCTAATGCATGTGTAGCGGAGCATGATGAGGAGTCAGACTTTAGCTTGGTTGGCATGGCAATGACATGTCAAACGGATGAGTGGATATTGGATTCGGGATGTACTTACCATATGTGTCCTAATAAGGACTGGTTTTCTAGTCTTGAAGAACTAGAAGGTGGAGTTGTTTTTATGGGCAATGATAGTGCCTGTAAGACAACGGGTGTAGGTAAAATCAAATTGAAGAACCATGACGGCTCAATCCAAGTTCTGACAGATGTTCGCTATGTACCCAGCTTGAAGAAAAATCTCATCTCATTAGGGGCCCTAGAATCTAAAGGGCTCACAATCACTTTGAGAGATGGATTACTAAAGGTAGTAGCTGGGGTATTGACGGTGATGAAAGGCACTAGAAGAAATAACTTGTACTATTTAAATAGAAGTACAGTTATTGGATCAACATCAACAGTTTCTACGAAAGATGCAGATTCAGAGGCTACCAGGTTATGGCATAGGCGATTGGGACATGCTGGTGAAAAAGCTTTGCAGACTTTGGCGAAGCAAGGCTTGTTGAAAGGTGCAAATTCTTGCAAATTGGAATTCTGTGAACATTGTGTTCTGGGCAAGCAGACGAGGGTAAAATTTGGTTCAACAATTCACAATACGAAAGGAATTCTGGACTATGTTCACAGTGATGTGTGGGGACCTACCAAAGTGGCTTCTTTGGGAGGTATGCACTATTTTGTCACTTTTCTTGATGATTATTCAAGAAAAGTATGGGTGTATCTAATGAAAAGAAAAAATGAAGTTTTGGATGCATTTCTGAAGTGGAAGAAGATGGTGGAGACTCAGACAGGTCGAAAGGTCAAACGACTTCGATCAGATAATGGTACTGAGTATAAAAATGATCCATTTCTACAAGTATGTCAAGATGAGGGCATTGTACGACACTTCACTGTTCGAGATACACCACAGCAGAATGGGGTGACAGAACGCATGAATCGGACTATACTGGAGAAAGTTCGATGTATGTTGTCCAATGCTGGATTGGGCAAGGAATTTTGGGCTGAGGCAGTTACATATGCGTGCCATCTAATTAACCGATTGCCATCAGCTGCAATAAATAGAAAAACTCCTATGGAGATGTGGACTGGTAAACCTGCTACTGATTATGATTCTTTACATGTTTTTGGTTCCACTGCATATTATCATGTAAAAGAATCTAAGTTAGACCCAAGAGCAAAGAAAGCATTATTCATGGGTATAACTGGTGGTGTAAAAGGATACCGTCTCTGGTGTCTTGATACAAGGAAGATTGTTTTCAGTAGAGATGTAACTTTTGATGAATCAACCATGATGAAGAACGAGGATTCACAAAAGGATGACAAAACCAGTAGTACTTTGCAGCAGGTGGAGTTTGAAAAGGTTAATGATGATCCAGCTAATATTGAAAGAACAAATGATGAAGAAGTTTCGACCCAAGAACTTCTACAGCAACAAGATTCAATTGCATATAGGAGGCCAAGAAGAGAGATTCGTAAGCCTGCTCGCTTTGATGATATGGTGGCCTATGCACTTCCAATTGCAGATGATGATGTTCCTTCCACTTACACAGAAGCAATAAGTAACTCTGATGGTGTAAAGTGGAAGCAAGCTATGAATGAAGAAATGCAGTCTCTTCATAAAAATAGGACTTGGGAGTTGGTGAGACTGCCCAAGGGAAAGAAGGCAATTGGATGCAAATGGGTATATGCAAAAAGGAATGATTTCCTGGTAAAAATGAAATTCGATACAAGGCTAGATTGGTAGCAAAGGGTTACGCTCAGAAAGAAGGAATAGACTACAATGAAGTGTTTTCTCCAGTTGTGAAGCATTCGTCTATTCGGATTTTGCTAGCCTTGGTTGCGCAATATGATCTTGAACTAGTTCAGCTTGATGTGAAGACCGCGTTTTTACACGGTGATTTGGAAGAGGAAATCTATATGACTCAGCCAGATGGATTCAAGGTTGCTGGAAAAGAAAATTGGGTTTGCAAACTGACAAAGTCGCTTTATGGATTGAAGCAATCTCCGAGGCAGTGGTACAAGTGATTTGATCAGTTCATGAAAGGGCAAAGGTACACAAGAAGTAAATTTGATCATTGCGTGTATTTTCAGAAGCTACAAGAAGGAACTTTCATATACTTGCTCTTATATGTTGATGATATGCTAATAGCATCTAAGAGCAAAGTTGAAATTGAAAGATTGAAGACTCAACTCAATCTCGAGTTTGAGATAAAAGATCTAGAAGAAGCTAAAAAGATTCTCGGCATGGAAATATGTAGAGATAGAGCTCATGGAAGAGTTAGCTTGTCTCAGAAGCAGTATTTGAAGAAAGTACTACAGCAGTTTGGCATGAACGAGCAGACCAAACCTGTAAGTACCCCGTTGGCTTCTCATTTCAAGCTTTCTGCACAACTATCTCCTTCGACGAATACGGAACGAGAATACATGTTGCAAGTTCCGTATTCTAATGCAGTGGGTAGCTTGATGTATGCAATGGTGTGTACAAGACCCGACATTTCACAGGCAGTTAGTATAGTGAGCAGGTATATGCATAATCCTGGAAAAGGACATTGGCAAGCTGTGAAATGGATTCTACGGTATATTCAGAAGACCGTGGATGTTGGATTACTGTTCAAGCAGGATAATACACTTGGTAAATGTGTTATTGGGTACGTTGATTCTGACTATGCCGGTGATTTGGACAAGCGAAGATCAACCACCGGTTATGTGTTTACACTTGCTGGAGGACCAATAAGTTGGAAGTCTACACTACAGTCTACAGTTGCATTGTCAACCACAGAAGCCGAGTACATGGCTGTAACAGAGGCTGTAAAGGAGGCTATTTGGTTACAAGGTATGGCTAAAACCTTGGGGTTGGTTCAGGAGCATATTAACGTGTATTGTGATAGTCAAAGTGCTATTCATTTAGCAAAGAATCAAGTCTATCATGCACGTACAAAACATATCGACGTACGATTCCATTTTGTGCGGGAAATTATTGAAGAGGGGAAAATTTGTCTTCAGAATATCAAGACTGCAAATAATCCCGCAGATATGATGACCAAGGTGGTAACAGCAACCAAGTTCGAACATTGTTTGAACTTGATTAATATCCTGCAAGTTTAACAGTTGAAGAAGGCACTATCAAGTATTGTTGTCAAAGGCAGAAAGAATTGTGTGAAGATAAGATTATCCTAATCAAATCTTCAAGGTGGAGATTATTGGAACCCACCCATTGTTTGAAAAGTCAAAAAGGGTGGGCACCGAAAGTAGAAAGTAAAATTGGTTGGCAAGTTGGGTTAAAAGTTGGCATGGGATAATTGCAATTTTGGTCCCTAATTGTATAGGGACATTGCAAGTTGATCCTTGAACCTCAACTATAAATAGGCCTAACCATTTCTTACTTTCTTCATCCCACACTTGTCATTCTCTACTTAAGGCAATTGTTCTCTCTCCCTATTTGTAAACTTTCACTTGTATTTTTGGAGTGAAATATATTTGGTAGTGCCCGAGGACGTAGGCAAAATTTGCTGAACCTCGTTAAAATTCTAGTGTTCTTTATTTTTGTTCTGCATATTTTGCAAGTGTCATTGTAGTGATTTATTGTGCTATTAAATTACGATAGAGGGATATTCTGGCTAGGAAAGATCTGGTATGTAAGCGATCCTCGTGATCCACCTCTCTTTCCTGGGAATTGAACTTAGTGTGATTTTTCAGTACAATAATTTTACTCTTTCACACGCTTCCGCGCAACAGGTGCTAATGGACAACCGTTGCTGCCCAATGATAATTCGGAAGAGTTTATTTGGGTGAAACCTCAAACCTTGATATGTTCAATTATTTTTCTAAATTTTTCATATATTTCGAGAAACGTCAAATGGCCATATTCTAAACTAATGCTCGAACATGTATCGAACACTGATGCTTCAAGCAAAATGAAGTGTTCAAGTGACATAGATTTGAGTAAGGTTAGACCTCAAAACCTAATGTTTTGGTATTCTCTTTCATGGTGGTTTGCATTGAAAACGATACTGTGTTACTTTCTAAGCTTTGAAAATATTATATATGACTGAAATTATAAACTTGGAAAGAAAATTATTGCATCTCTTTCCTGATTAATTTGCTATTTCTCTTAAATTTCAGGAAGTCAGCCAGGAGACTTTAGCAAAAGAGGTATGTATATGTGTGTGTATATATATATACGAAAATATTTTTTAAAATTAAAATAAGTTATATTATTTGAAGGTATATTAATTTTTTACTTAAAAAAAAAGAAAAAATATGAATAAAATATTAATTTTACTGCTAAATCAATAAAAAAACAATAATATTTATTCACAATTTATTTTACTTATTATTATTTGTTATATTTTATTTTTAAACTAACATTTATGTTTTAAGTATAGAGTTTCTACACACTAATATAAATTTAATTATTTCTCAAATCCATAATTTGAATTTATCATGGTTGTTTAGTAAATAATCTAAAATTTCATGTTTCTTTTCGAAGTACATAATCACACATTGAATCTCAGTTGATTTCTATATAATCATCTACACAACAGTTTCATGACAATTAATGTAGTAAATGGAATTTGAAATTTTGACTTGTTTTCCATATCTGTTGTTTTAGTTTTATCCTGCAGTGCCAAGTACGCAAGGAGTTGCTGCAACTGATGGTCATGAAAGTTTGTCAACTTTTGGTGATATGGATATCCCAATTTGTGGCATCGACAAAGGTCCCCATGGCATACCATGGGGGGACACTATTACCAGTGGAATGCTTCAACAGGGTGGGAGTGATGCGTCTGAAGCACAATACAACACAAACACACCACCATTGTCGCACAGTGATAATCAGATGAACTTAATGCTCAGTGGAAGCAACGAAAGAGATGGGGTTTCAGAAGCTGGAGTACAGGGTACTGAAATGAATGATGTTACTATTCCTGTTGATCAAGACCACGTAAGTTTGCCGGATAGGGAGATGTCGAAGTGTAATTATAGTTCCTGGCTATCCGGACTTTTTAACAAAGACAACAACAGTGTGGAAGTTGCACACTTCCATGGCTTACAAGAAGCATTGAAGGAAACTCCCTGTGGGGAAACACCAGACCACCTCAAACGTATCGCGACCCTAATCGAAGCAGATCGTGGAAAAGCTACTAAGTTTGGCCATAAAAATATTGAAATTCTGGTTTGTGCCGCAATCAAAGAGATGGAAGACTGGCTTGCTTCCGGCTGTAACCAGTTGAAAAAGTGGATTGCGACGCTCAATATGGGTAGTGAACTACATTTTGAAGTGAAATTTGCTAATGACATGTTGAATAAGATTTGTCCTGCCTGTTACGCTCACTTAATCATTAATGGAGAGGATGGTTCAGTTGATAAGGTTGCGAGTGGAAGGGTGTGATGCTCATATGGTATTTGGTATTTAAACTCAGTGAATGGTTTGGGTATTTCAACTCGGTGAATTTGTATTGTTATTTTTCTATATTTGGTTTTAGTCTTTGAACTCAGTAAATCGTTTTAGTATTTGGTATTTGAACTCATATATTTTGATATTTGGTATTTTGAACTCAGTTAAAGAATTTGGGGTTTTTATGGTTATATTTCTATAATCGGTTTTATTATAAGAACTCAATGAATGGTTTTGGTATTCAAATTCAGTGAATTTGTATTGTGTCAGGTATGTTGTCTTTTATATGAATTTTAATGAATTTGTATGTTTTATGTTTGTGTTATTTCCTTTATCTGGTTTAGGTTAGAAAATTTGAATGGTTGATTATAAAATTTATCATTTCCAAGCATTGATAGCATGTTTGATCTTGGATTGTAACATTTGCTTTCCGGCACAATGGGTCAATATTTTGTCACAGAATTTATGGTGTGGGTAAATTGTTCAACAAAATGACAAAATTTTAGGTATAGAGAGTGCGATTTCTAGAATTTCATTATTCATAATGCAATTCATGGTATTTGCATTACATAATATGGAGAGTACGATTTATAGACTTTCAGGATAATTGATAGCTGTAAGGTATAGCTAATTCTCCACATTTGCACTGCCAGTTTCTTCTCTCAGCTCATTAGATTCTTTTGTCGGTAGCTCATGACTGAGTTCCAATTTCTTAGCTAACTTCCAAAGCTCCACATTTACTCATTCTACAATTTTATCCTTTTATAATAGTTATATTTTTCTGTAATATTAAAGGATAATTTTAAAAGTACGAGAAAAGATAAAAATTATTATCTTAAATTTTTTAGTGTTTTTATTTTTGTATATTTTCAAACATGTTTAGTTAATAAATTTTTTTAAAACTTTTTAGGTGAAAGGTTTAAAAGAGCAACAAAATTACGTAAAAAAAATTTTAAATTACACAATGAATAAATGTTGAATGTGAGATTTTTCAAAATTAAGACTAAATTGACACAATGTATAAATATTGAGAGTTAAAATTGCTATTATGTCAATTTAAACACTGTCACCAAAAATGATAAAATTGAATAGGTGAATGACGATTTTATAAATTTTCATAATTAGGTGATCAAAAAACGAAATTTACTAATGGTCAAGTGACAATGTTGTAAGTTTTTATAGTTGTCCTACAAAAAAGATCTACTAATAGTTGGATACTAGTGTAGTTTACCTAATTTCAAATTTCAAAAAGCACAGGACTAACCCATTTGAAAAGTCGAGAATTGAAATTGATGAAATTAAAGCATAGAGACTAATTTGTAATTTTTACAAAGTACAAGGACTAATAATAGAGCTTTTACAAAGTCATATATAGTTGGATAACTACTAGTTTAGTCCAAATGTATATATGATGTGGAAAAGAAAATGATGTGTCCTCTTTTAATTGAACCGGACCATGTATGATGTGGTGACAAAGGTTCGTAAAATAATGTCTCAAAGAAAAGACTCTTCATTTATTTTTAAGTTTTAGAGAGTTAATATAGATAAAATAATAATAATGTTTAGTTGAAATCTAATATAGCTTTGATTTTTATGTTGAAAAAAAATCTAAAAAAATATTTGAAATATTCAAACAACAGATTTAAAACTAAAACTGACAAAAAAAATAAAATGAAAATTTGCTCAAGTAATTTAAAAGAAACCAGAATTAAAGTAAATTATGCAAAATTAAAGCAAGATACGAACATGAATTAGTAATGCAGTAGTACTCACTATCACAGAACTCAGATCAAAAGAAATTATTGAGCTGAAACCTATCAAGAAAACACTAAAGAGTTCTCCGAACTCAGAACAAAAATAGAAGAAAACCGAGAAAGTCAATGCGTATATAGAACTTACAAAACTATATGAAAACGAAAATTTCCTTGTGTAACTAAAGAAAAAGAAACCAACGTTGTTAAAGGAAACCTGTATATATATATGCAAAATCAAAGTAAGACATGATCATGTACTCACAAGTAAAGAACTGAAGAGAAGCGCGGCCTGTATCGAAGCGCTAAACCGGAAGAAATGAAGGCATCATTTGTGGTGTGAGTTCATTATAATAAAAAAAAAAAACTCTAGCTGGTTTTCATCGACAAATGCTCGAGCTTGCTAGAGTGAGAATGAGTGTGGCTGAACCAGACGATTTTAAGGATAAACTATGAGAATGAGTGTGGCTGAACCAGACGATTTATAAAAGTTGACCCAATTTTGGTTTTTTTTCTTTTTTAGCTACCTCAACTATGAAAAATTATAAAATTGTCATCTAACTATTAGTAATTTGTTTTTGGTCACTCAACTATAAAAAGTTACAAAATAATCATCCAACAATTCAATTTTGTCTTTTTGGTCACTAGTTGGTAGGGGTGTAAACGAGAAACTGGTATTACCAAGCTACTTGAGTTCGACTCAAAAAAAATTCAAACTCGATTTGGTAATTTTCGAATAGCTCAAGCTATTGATCAAACAAAATTTCAGCTTAAATACTTGACTAAAATGACTCGTGAGCCTTATTGAACTTTTTATTTTTTTATATTATTAAATTATGTATATATTATTTCCCTTAATATATATTATTAACCTTAAGCTTAATTATTGAACCGAGCTCAAGTTCTAGCTCAAGCATGAGTGCAAAAATTGGTAACCAAGCTCGAGCTCAAGAAGCTCGATTATATCTTAAGCTGAGCTTAAGCTTAAAAATAGATGTTCAATCAAGCTTGAGCCGAGTATCGAGCTCCGAATTTCAAGTTGAGCTTGAGCTTGACAGTATTTGGACTCAACTCAATTACATCGTTACCAGTTAGCTAACGTAAAAATAGAAACACCCAAAAATACAATATGGCTGGGTGACAAAAAAGATAAAATTTAATAATTGAGTAATCATTTTGTAACTTTTTATAGTTGGGTGACAAAAGGGGAAAAAACCGTAGTTGGGTGATTACTAAAGTAGCTTACCCAAATTTCAAAATTCAAAAAGTACCGAAATTAAAATTGACCAATTGGAAAATTTAGGGAGTAACCTGATCAAATCAAAGTAGAGTAAATTACAATCATAGTTATCCAATTATTAGTAAATTTCTTTTTTAGTCACCCAATTATGAAAAGTTGCACAATAATTACCCAAGTATTAGTTATTTTTTTTAATCACTAGCGAGCTAACAGTGACATCTTTTAAAATTAACATGACAATTTTAGCTCTCAACATTTATAAATTAAGTCAATTTAGTCTTGCTTTTAAAAAAATTTAACGCTCAACATTTACTCATTGTGCAATTTTATCCTTTTATAATAGTTATTTTTCTTTGTGATATTGAAGGTTAATTTTAAAAGTACGAGAAAAGATGAAAATTATTGTCTTAGAATTTTGGGTGTTTCTATTTTTGTATATTTTCAAACATATTTAGTTAATAAATTTGTTTTTTTTAACTTTTTAGGTGAAAGGGTTACAAAGAACAACAAAACTACATTAAAAAAAACCTAAATTGCACAATGAGTAAATGTTGAATGTGAGATTTTTCAAAATCAAGACTAAATTGACACAATATATAAATATTGAGAGTTAAAATTGCTATTATGTCAATTTTAGATGTTGTCACCAAAAAAGATAAAATTGAATAAGTGAATGACTATTTTGTAAATTTTCATAATTAGGTGATAAAAAAAGAAATTTACTAATAGTCAGATAACAATATTGTAACTTTTTATAGTTTTCCGACAAAAAAAAAACTACTAATAGTTGGATAACTATTAGTGTAGTTTACTTAATTTCAAAATTCAAAAAGCACGGGGCTAACCCATTTGAAAAGTCAAGAATTAAAATTGATGAAATTAAAGCATAGAGACTAAAGTCATAATTTTTACAAAGTACAAGGACTAATAACAGAAATTTTACAATGTTATAGTTGGATAACTACTAGTTTAGTCCAAATGTACATACGATATGGAAAAAAAAGAATGATGTGTCCTCTTTTAATTGGATGGGACCATGAATAATGTGATGAAAAAAGTTCATAAAATAATTTCTCGAATAGAAAAAATAATGTTTAGTTCAAATCTAACATAGCTTTGATTTTAAAAAATGTTAACCATTTAAAAAAATTCGATTAAACTTCCAAATTTAAAAAATTAAAACCAATTTTGATAAAAACATTTATGTTAGAAAAAAATCTAAAAAAAATTTAAAAATTTTATTTAAGCACTGAAAAAATAAATACATTTTCACATTCACGATGTATTTTTAATATATTTATATTATGGTAAGTCAAGTTGATTAACCGACTGAACTGATCGATTTAAATTTGATTCGGTTATATCGATTCTTTAACTCTAATTCAGTTGAGTTGAAATTTGTATATTATGATGGGTTAAGTTGGCTTAATAAAAAAATTAATCGAATATTTCGGTTTCAATTTAGTGGGGAGGAGCAGGTTGATTGGTTTCAATCTTGATTTAATTGGTTTATCGATCGATTCTCATTTTTTGAATCTTAAAACTAAACCGATAAAAAAACATTGTTATTTTATATCAATTTTCAATTATTTAAAATATATTTAGTTTTTAGATATATTTAAAATATATTTAGTTTTTAGATATATTATCGTATAAACACTAAACTCAACTCAGAAAAATTGGATCGATTAGCTGAAAAAACGACCAATTCAATATCGGTTCAGTTTGGTCGATTTTTTAAATCGTCAATTCAAACAAAAATTTTAAATTAATTTATACAATTGATCCTCATATTTTTTAGTTTTGAGCAATTTAATTTTTTTAAATGTTTTTTTAACTTGAGTTTCAAATTTGAGTCGAGTTGAATTTTATAATTCGAATCATTCAAATAATAGATTGGTATAATTCCCTTTGGTTCCTGACAACTTTGAAAGTAAGCAAATTAGCCTCTCTCAACACAAATTACAAAATAATCAAAATAATTTTCTTTTTGAGCAATTTATATTTTTTATGTTCTTTTAACTTTTTTATTATTTATTCTCCATTCTATTATACTTCTCCCTTTATTTTCCTCCATTCTTCATCTCTTTTAACGTAAAAGAAAAAAAAAATTGCTCAAAACAAAAAAAGTATAAGGTCCAATTGATAATTTAACCTAAAATTTTAGCTTGAAATGATGATTTAACGTGCCACGTCAACTTACGTTACACCGTTAACGACAATTAACGCTCAGTGACTAAAATGTTATAACACTATAACGTGATAGAGTAGTTAATAAAGTTGTTAGCAGTTAGTAAAACGGTTATTATTCTGTTAGTCAGTAGTTAGTAGTTAGTTCACATGCATTGCTGTATAAATATGTGAAAAGTCAGTGTGCAGAAGATCAAAATTTTATGAAATGAATTACAGTTTATTCATTCATCTCTTATATTGTTCTTTTAGTAATTAGTTTTACATGGTATCAGAGGTTACGTTCTTTCCTGGAGTTTTTTGTTTTTCCTGTTCATGGATGTTCAGTCTAGCCCGTCTGCGGTGCCATCTCCTTCACCAGTAGTCACCTCCACTGCTACTGATGGAGTCATTGATAGTCGTTTTTTCTCTACAAAGAAGTTGAGTGTTCTTCTTGATGATAGTAATTTTCTGCTATGGCGTCAACAGGTTTTGTTAGCAGTAAAGACATACAAGCTTCAACGGTTCTTGGATCTTCAAAAGGCTCCTCCTCCTCAGTATATTTCTGATGATAATGGAGTGTTACATGAGAATCCAGAGTTTGAACGTTTTGAGCAGCAAGATAGTGCTCTCGCATCCTGGTTGCTATCATCTGTTAGCCAAACGGTTCTTCCTCATCTCATTGGTATGGATACCAGTGCCAAGATTTGGAATACGATTGTGAATCTGTACAGCAGTAAAACCACGTCAAGACTGATGTTCTACAGGCGAGCCTTGCATTCTCAACGCAAAGGTGATCTTAGCATGAAAGATTTCTTGATCAAGGTCAAAAGCTGTTGTGATAACCTAGCTAGCTGTGGTGAGGTTATCAGTGAACACGAGCATATAATTGCCATTCTCAATGGACTCTCGCCTGAATACGAGTCGGTGATCACCGTCATTACAGCAAGTCAGATTCCATATACAGTACAAGGTGTTACAACTATGCTTGTTGACGCTGAAGCCAGGCAGCAGGTTGTTTTGTGTGAATCTTCTAGTTCTGCCAATGTGGTGTCTCATCAACCGTCTGATCAAGCTCACAATGATGCTATGCCATCTTATCGGCCAAACACAGCAGTACGAGGTCGTGGGCGCGGGCGCTCTTCCTCATGTCTACAGTGTCAGTTGTGTGGACGAAATGGTCATCTTGTTGATCGCTGCTACTATAGGTTTGATTCTTCTTATAAAAGCACAAACTATCGGCCTCCTCCTCAAGCAAATGTTTGCATGGCTGGCTTGGGACCTTCTGTTGTTCCTTGGAGCGCACCTTGGAGTCCCCCAGGTTGGTTTCCCTCTCCTCATTTCTCGTCTAATTGGCCTAATCAATTTGCTGGTAGTACTTCACAGCAGGTCTGTACGCCTGCATCTGGTGCTCCTCAACCTCAGGCATATATTGCAACGCCTGAAACAGTTGGTGACAACTCATGGTACCCAGATTCAGGTGCCACGCATCACCTCACACATACTGCTGCTTCTCTTGGTGACAGTACCTCTTCAAACGGACCAGGTAAGGTATATGTAGGGGATGGTTCAAGTCTTCCTGTTCTGTCTACTGGACAGTCCTCTCTGCTCACTCGACCTCGACCTTTATACATGCGGTCTTTGTTGTTTGTGCCCGGTATCACTAAAAATTTGTTATCCGTGTCCAAGTTCACAAAAGATAACAAAGTGATGTTTGAATTTCATCCTACACAATGCCAGGTTCGTGACTTAAAAACCAGGGAGGTTCTTCTTCGAGGATCAGTGCACAATGGCCTATATAAGTTGCACCTCAACAAGTCTGTCAAAGATGATTTGTGTTCTTCACAGGCTCAGTGTTTCACGGCTAGTTCGGTGCTTCCCCTCAGTGTCTGGCACTCTAGACTAAGGCACCCATGTCGAGCCACACTTATAAAGGCTCTTACTCATTGTAATGTCCAGTTTGATAATAATAATAAAGCTGTTGAATGCGTTGCTTGTCATCTGGGAAAAGAACACAAGCTGCCTTTTTCAAAATCAGTTACTGAGTACACTACTCCTCTTCAATTGGTTGTTGCAGATGTTTGGGGGCCAGCCCCAATTGTGTCCAATGGTTTTCTATACTATGTTGCATTCACGGATGCATTTACACGTTACACCTGGCTGTATTTTCTAAAGAAGACATCTGATGTTTTCAGTGTTTTTCCACTGTTTCACAGACAAGCTGAAAGAGTTCTAGGTTTTAAACTGAAAGTCCTGCAAACAGATGGGGGAGGGGAATTTCAGCTGCTGAAAACCTATCTAGCTGAGCAAGGGATTATGCAGCGTTTTTCATGTCCCTATACTTCTGCACAAAATGGCCTGGTCGGCGAAAACACAGGCAGATTGTAGAAACTGGCTTATCCATGCTTGCTCATGCTTCCATGCCATTAGTCTTCTGGAATGAAGCTTTTTGCAGTGCGGTATACCTGATCAATCGTTTGCCTACCTCTCCCTTAGGTAATTTTTCTCCATATGAAAAGTTGTTTCACACACAACCCAGCAATAATTTTCTTCGAACATTTGGCTGTCTCTGTTTTCCTAACCTGAGACCATTCAACAAAGTAAAACTACAATTTCGCTCAACTCCGTGTGTATTTTTAGGTTACTCACCTGCCTATAAAGGTTACAAGTGTCGAGACTCTACTGGTCGAGTCTATATTTCACGTAGCGTCACTTTTCATGAGTCTGTCTTTCCATACAAAACAGAAACACCTGCAGCAGTCTCATCTAACTCTATACCCGTGTCGAGTTCAAAACTTCTTGTCTTAGCACCAACTTTAAGCTCCTGTGGTACCTCACCTGTTGTTAATCTACCTACTTCCTGTTCTACAAGGGTTCATTCACCTATGGCAACTAATCCTGAACTAAATATATCTAGAGTAGCACAAACTACGCCACTGTCACATAGGTCTCCGTCACCGCCTGTATCACATAGGTCTACTACTCCTGAACAGTCCCAGTCCTTCACACCTGCTCCATCCATCCCCTCTGCTCCAGTCAATACCCATGCCATGATTACCGGGAGTAAAGCTGGAATTTTTCGGCCAAAGGCGTACCTCAGCATCTCCTCTCCTGGGTCTAGCACTGTACCCAGTAATATTCATGATGCCATGAAGTCTGAATGTTGGCAGGCAGCAGTTCATACTGAGTTACAGGCCTTGATTCGCAACAACACCTGGGTTGTTTGCCCTCTGCCAGAGAATCGCCAAGCAGTTGGATGCAAGTGGTTGTTTAAGGTAAAAACAAAGGCCGACGGTTCTATTGACAGGTATAAAGCTCGGCTGGTAGCAAAAGGATTTTCACAGCATGCAGGTTTTGATTTCCATGACACATTTAGTCCAGTGGTCCGGGCTTCTACCATTCGAACTGTTATCGCTATTGCTGTTATGCAGGTGTGGTTTTTGAGGCAGGTTGACATTAATAATGCCTTTCTTAATGGTGAGTTATCTGAAGAAATTTACATGGAGCAACCTCCAGGGTTTGAGGCTTCTAGTAACACTGGACAGAAACTTGTTTGCAAGCTGAACAAAGCTATCTATGGTCTTCGCCAGGCTCCTCGCGCATGGTTTCAGACTCTCAAGCAATTCCTTGTTGATCAGCTCGGTTTTCGAGTGTCCAAAGCAGATTCCTCACTATTTATTCAAGTGTCAGCAGGGACTTATCTGTTACTCATGGTCTATGTTGATGATATTGTGATCACTGGCAGCTCTGAGCAACACATAAGTGAGGTAGTCAGTCAGCTTCACAATAAATTTGCCCTCAAAGATATGGGTGAACTCAGTTTCTTTTTAGGGATTGATGTGAAATGCTCAGCGCATGGAATGCTACTTAGTCAAAAAAAATATGTTACTGAGCTACTACAAAAAGCTGGTATGGTTGCAGCTGCAGATACACCTACGCCCATGGTGAGCTCTCCCAAGCTGATTGCTTCAGATGACAGTCCTCCCTTTGCTGATGTTCACTTATATCGCAGTCTGGTTGGTATGCTTCAGTATGTTTGCATCACTCGTCCGGATTTATCGTTCTGTGTTAATAAGCTGAGTCAGTTTATGAATGCTCCAACTGATTCTCATTGGCGGGCTGTCAAACGAGTGTTGAGATACTTGACTGGCACTTTGGACCATGGCCTGTTTTACTCAAAAGGACAACCAGAACTGGTGTGCTACTCTGATGCAGACTGGGCCTCGTCGGTAGATGATCGTCGTTCTACATCTGGATACGTTGTGTATATACGGACTAATCCAGTTGCGTGGTGTTCAAAGAAGCAGACAGTAGTTTCGCAATCCTCAGCTGAAGCCGAATACCGCAGTCTAGCCAACTGCGTCTCAGAGTTACTATGGATCAAGCAGCTATTGGATGAGGTGGGCATCTCAGTATCAAAAACACCAGTAGTTTGGTGTGATAATTCAGCTACAGTTTCGGTGGCTGAGAATCCCACACATCATGCTCGGATGAAACATGTCGAGATAGATCACCATTTCGTACGTGAGAAAATCCTTGCTGGATTACTGCAAGTCAACTTTGTCCCATCGGCGTAGCAGATTGCTGATGTATTGACAAAGCCCATTACACCCAAACGTTTTGGGTTCTTTAGGAGTGCTCTTCGAGTTCTGTCAGTTCATGATCCTGAGGTTCAAAAGTCAAACAAACCAGGGGAATGATAGAGTAGTTAATAAAGTTGTTAGCAGTTAGTAAAACGGTTATTATTTTGTTAGTCAGTAGTTAGTAGTTAGTTCACATGCATTGCTGTATAAATATGTGAAAAGTCAGTGTGCAGAAGATCAGAATTTTATGAAATGAATTACAGTTTATTCATTCATCTCTTATATTGTTCTTTTAGTAATCAGTTTTACATAACGTAAGTGACTAAAATGTAACATTTCAAACATAAGTGACTATTTTGATAGTTTACCCTTAAATTATTTAAATTGACTTATTAAATAAGTTATTATTAGATTCAAATTTTGTTTGATGTTCATACCTATTACGATCATAATTAAATTGTACACTAAGCTTATACATCACAAAGATAAGAAAAGTAGTATCATATATTTTTATATATACACAAATACGTACTTTTTTTTAGAGTCTCCGTACTGAATTTCTAAAATGTAAGAGAAACATGAACAAACGATCAAGATATAGGGAAAGCTTAAGAATGAGAAATGTTTTGTTGCTTAATATCAATGATCAAGATATACACCATGCCTCACATTTTTCACCTCCCATACCTTTGTATTCGGGCCTGTGATAGATATCAAGCTCGATGACGTCAGCTAGCAACCGCGGTTGGTTCGCACCTACTCTGCTTCGAATGTCAACGTAGTTCATCTTGAACGGATAAAGGGAAATGTAAAACAATCAAAAACACTAACTAACAAGCAAGTCAGCCACACCAAAATTCAAACAAGAAATAAAATTTTGCTCAAGTAATTAAAGAAACCTGCATTAAAGGGAAATTATTAATACGTAATACGTAATAAAAAGCTTTAGGGTTAAACTAGAAACTAAATTTTTTTTAAAGAATTCGAAATTAAATTGTAATTTGTACCATAGTAAAAATATAATTTTATCATAGTTTATATATTTATAATTTTTAAAAAATTAAATTAAATTTATATATTTTTAAAGGGATTAAAGTGTAATTTCACCTTTATGCTTCCAATACTTTACGCTTCACTGTTCACGTTCCTCTTTGTGGTATAAACTTACATTTTAAACCCTTCATGTATACAGAAACTTCTTTTTATATGTAAGGGTAAAAACGTAATTTTATATAGATAAGTAATCCAAATTACATCACTGAAGACTTAACAACAAGCTTAGAGACCGAAAACAGCATCATATGAGCTCAGCAGCGTTGAAGGCGCAGTAAGCTGCTATCTCAATTTACTCTTTTCATTTTCCCTCAGTTTCTGTACATTTATTTGCTTTGGTTTTTGCTGAATTTATAATTTCATATTTATTATTGTAAGTTTTGTTAGTTTATGATTTTCATTTCCTTTCTTTGAAAGAAAACTTCGATCGCCGTTCACTTGCTTGCTTGTTTCTATTTTTGTTCTGAATTAGCAAAAACTTTGATTGTTTTAGATTCAGAAATTTGATATGAGTTGAAATATTATGAACAGCAGGCATCTGAATATCGCTATGTTACCTACACCTGGAGCATCAAATAATGCATCACCAGATAATAATCAGGTAAATCCGTCAAGATCAATGTTGACTGGACGAAAGAAAAGAAATCGGGAAGCTATAGGAGAAGGCATACCGAGCCAGCTCCAGCTAACCCGTGAATCACCAAATGTAGGAGAAGAGAGTTTGGAAGTGCTTATTATGGTGAAATCTGTAGAGCAAAGTGGGAAAACCTTAAATGACCAAATCAATAGAAGGATGGCTAAGAGTAAATTCTCTTAATTCAACCTAGCCATTCATATTCAATTTACATTTTTGTTATTTATTATATATAGATAATAAATCTTACATTCTCACTGGAGCAAAATCCATATTGAGAAATATTTTTTCTATCTGTTCCTTATCACACTTGTTTTGTGTGTATTTGGTGACATGAAGGTGAAGGAAAAACATTGGAATCAGCTACGTAACTATCCAGAAGTTTCAGCAACTGTCAGGCAAATCGAAGAGAAATGGCCACTGCTACCTTATCTCCAAGAAATAAAGGAGAATATGAAGAAAATACTCGCCGAGTTCAAGGCAGGCCGTTTAAAGGAAGTTGACGCAAAGGAGAAATTGCTCGAAGTAAAAAAGGAGCTAAATCATATAGATAAACAACTACAGGTGTGCTAATGTTTACAAATCTAATTACTGAGTAAATGTCCAATTTAACTTGGTTTTTCTTGAGTTGAACAAAGCAAACAACCTGATGGGATGTTCGTTAATAATATAGTATGCACAGTAACAGCATCATTATTTCTTGGAACATTTACCATTTACAAATCATCACAACATGTCCGTACTCGTACACTAGACTTGTTTTTTGACATAAAAATGCGATAAACAATTTTATTCGGATTTGGGTTTAAGTGTTAGATACGGATTCATGTCCAATATAGGTATGTTAAACTTTTTTTAAAATTTTTTCATGTAATTAACTTTATTCAAAATTGTGTCGATACATTACTCATTTATAAATCTCATTACAATATAATGTCTTTCCTCATACATTACATTTCTTTTGTAGACCTAGTAAAAAGTCATTATTTAGGTTCGAGTGTCGCATTTGGGATCACCTCTAACTTTGATTTGTTTAATTATTTTTCTAAAATTTTCATATATTACACGAAATCTCAAAAGTCTTATTCTAAACCAATGTTCAAACATGAATCGAACACTAATCTTGGACCAGAAAATATAATGTTTTGTATTCTCTCCCATGGTCATTTGCATTAAAAACAATATGTACAGTGTTATTTTTTAAACTTTGAAGATACTATATATGGTTGAAGCTATACACTTGGTATATACTTAGAAAGAAAAAATTTCCATATCTTTCTTGATTAATTTGTTCTATATTTGTATATCTAAGGTTTTTTTTTTTTCATGAACTCTAAAAAACAAGATATGGTATATGTGCATATATGATAGGTAGTGAACAGTAACAATTCATCCAAATATCATTTGAAAACTTAAATTTCAAAAATAGTGAAAAGATAGCACTAATATTATTGTATTTCTCAAAATTTGACTTGTTTTTCATGTTTGTTGTTTTAGCTTTATTATGCGGTGCCATGTATGACAGAAATTGCTGCAACTAATGATCATGAAGTCGGAGGACAATGTACTGAAATGAATGATGTTACTATTCCTGTTGGTCAAGACCACGGAAGTTTGCTGGCTAGGGAGATGTTGAAGTGTAATTATAGTTCCTGGCAATCCGGAATTTTTAACAAAGACAACAACAGTGTGGAAGTTGCACACTTCCATGGCTTACAAGAAGCATTGGACGAAACTCGCTATGGGGAAACACCAGACTACCTCAAACGTATCGCGACCCTAATCGAAGTGGATCGTGGAAAAGCTACTAAGTTTGGCCATAAAAATATTGAAGTTCTGGTTTGTGCCGCAATCAAAGAGATGGAAGACTGGCGTACACCTAAGGATTCCGGCTGTAACCAGTTGAAAAAGTGGGCCGCGACGCTCAATATGGGCAAGGAACAAGATTTTGAAGTGAAATTTGCTGATGACATGTTGAATAATATTTGTCTTGCCTGTTTTGCTTACTCAATGATTTATGGAGAAGATGGTTCAGTTCATAAGGTTGCGAGTGGAAGGGTGTGATGCTCATATGGTATTTGGATATTTCAACTCGGTGAATTTGTATAATTATTTTTCTATATTTAGCTTTAGTCTTTGAACTCGGTAAATCGTTTTAGAATTTGGTATTTGAACTCATATGTGTTGATATTTGGTATTTTGAACTCAGTTAAAGAACTTGGGGTTTTTATGGTTATATTTCTATAATTGGTTTTATTATAAGAACTTTGTGAATGGTTTCGGTATTCGAATTCAATAAGTTTATATTGTGTTAGGAATGTTGTCTTCTATATGAATTTTAATGAATTGATATGTTTTATGTTTGTGTTATTTCTTTTATCTGGTTTAGGTTAGAAAATTTGAATGGTTAGTTATAAAATTTTTCATTTCCATTGGGCATGGATAGCATGTTTGATCTTGGATTGTAACATTTGCTTTCCTGCACAATTGGTCAATATTTTGTCATAGAATTTATGGTGTAGGTGATTTGTTCAACAAAATGACAAAATTTTAGGTATAGAGAGTGCGATTTCTAGGATTTCATTATTCATAATGCAATTCATGGTATTTGCATTACATAATATGTAGAGTACGATTTATAGTTAATTTTAAAAGTAAGAGAAAAGGTAAAAATTATTATTTTAAATTTTTGGGTGTTTCTATTTTTGTATATTTTCAAACATATTTGTATAGAAAAGTATCCAAATCACATCACTGAAAACTTAATTAACAACAAGCTTAGAGACCGAAAACAACATCATATGAGCTCAGCAGCGTCGAAGGCGCAGAAAGTCGCTATCTCAATTTATTTCATTCATTTTCCCTCAGTTTCTGTACATTTATCTGCTTTGGTTTTTATTGAATTATTATAATTTCATATTTATTATTGTAAGTTTTGTTAGTTTATGATTTTCATTTTCCTTTCTTTGAAAGAACACTTCAGTCGCCGTTCACTTGCTTGTTTGTTTCTATTTTTGTTCTGAATTTGAAAAAACTTTGATTGTTTTAGATTCAGAAATTTGATATGAGTTGAAATATTTGAATATCGCTATGTTACCTACACCTGGAGCATCAAATAATGCATCACCAGATAATAATCAGGTAAATCCGTCAAGACCAATGTTGACTGGACAAAAATTTTAAATTAATTTATACAATTAATCCTCATATTTTTTTGTTTTGAGCAATTTAATTTTTTAAAATGTTTTTCTAACTTGAGTTTCGAGTCTGAATTGAGTTGAATTTCATAATTCGAATCATTCAAATAATAGATCGGTGTAAATCCCTTTGGTCCCTGACAACTTTAAAAGTAAGCAAATTGGTCTTTCTCTGAACACTAATTACAAAATAATCAAAATAATTTTCTTTTTGAGCAATTTATTTTTTCTTTTACGTTCTTTTAATTTTTTATTATTTATTTTCCATTCTCTTCTGCTTCTCCCTTTATTTTTCTCCCTTAATCTCTTTTAACATAAAAGGAAAAAAATTGCTCAAAACAAAAAAAAAGTATAGGGACCAATTGTATAATTTAACCTAAAATTTTTGTTTGAAATGATGATTTAACGTGCCACGTCAACTCACGTTACAATTAACACTCAGTGACTAAAATGTTACAACACCATAACATAAGTAACTAAAATGTAATATTTCAAATATAAGTGACTAAAATATAACCTGAGAAAAATAAAAGTAACTATTTTGATAGTTTACTATTAAATTATTTAAATTTACTTATCAAATAAGTTATTATTATATTCAAATTTTGTCTGATTTTCATATATTTAAATATATATATATACACACATACGTACCTTTTTTTTTGTCTTCGTATTGAAACCCTAAAATGTAAGAGAAATATAAACAAATGATCAAAGATATAGGGAAAGTCAAAGAATGAGAAATGTTTCATTGCTAATTAATGATCAGCTAGCAACCCTTACATGGTTCATTTATTTATGAATATCTATCTTTTGGTTTCGTCGCTCAGATGGGGCGCTACAGGTAAATTTAAAACAATAAAAATCTAACTAATTTTGCAAAATTCATAAATATATAAGTACCAAGCAAGTCCGCAAAACCAAAAGTCTAACGAAGAAACCCGAATCAAAGGAAAGTTATTAATGTAATAAAAAAAATTTAGGGTTTAAACCGGAAACCGGATCTTTTTTTTAAGAATTCAAACTTAAGAATACAATTTTAAACCCCTCACGTATAAGCAAACTTATTGGGTAAAAATGTAATTTTATTAGCTTCACCGTTCTCGCCAAAATCACATCACTGACAAACTTAAAAACGAGCTTAAGAGAAGCAAGCAACAGCATATGAGCACAGCAGCATCGAAGGCGCAGTAAGTTGCTATACCAATTTAATTCATTCATTTTTCCTCAGTTTCCGTACATTTATTTGCTTTGGTTTTTGCTGAACCTATAATTTCATATTTATTATTGTAAGTTTTGTTAGTTTATGATTTTCATTTCCTTTCTTTGAAAGAAAACTTCGATTCACTTGCTTGCTTGTTTCTATTTTTGTTCTGAATTAGCAAAAACTTTGATTGTTTTAGATTCAGAAATTTGATATGAGTTGAAATATTATGAACAGCAGGCATCTGAATATCGCTATGTTACCTACACCTGGAGCATCAAATAATGCATCACCAGATAATAATCAGGTAAATCCATCAAGATCAATGTTGACTGGACGAAAGAAAAGAAATCGGGAAGCTATAGGAGAAGGCATACCGAGCCAGCTCCAGCTAACCTGTGAATCACCAAATGTAGGAGAAGAGAGTTTCGAAGTGCTTATTATGGTGAAATCTGTAGAGCAAAGTGGGAAAACCTTAAATGACCAAATCAATAGGAGGATGGCTAAAGTAAATTCTCTTAATTCAACCTAGCCATTCATATTCAATTTACATTTTTGTTATTTATTATACATAGATAATAAATCTTACATTCTCACTGGAGCAAAAAACCATGAGAAAGATTTTTTCTATCTGTTCCTTATCACACTTGTTTTGTGTGTATTTGGTGACATGAAGGTGAAGGAAAAACATTGGGATCAGCTACGTAACTATCCAGAAGTTTCAGCAACAACTGTCAGGCAAATCGAAGAGAAATGGCCACTGCTATCTTATCTCCAACAAATAAAGGAGAATATGAAGAAAATACTGGCCGAGTTCAAGGCTGGCCGTTTAAAGGAAGTTGACGCAAAGGCGAAATTGCTCGAAGTAAAAAAGGAGCTAAATCATATAGATAAACAACTACAGGTGTGCTAATGTTTACAAATCTAATTACTGAGTAAATGTCCAATTTAACTTGGTTTTTCTTGAGTTGAACAAAGCAAACAACCTGATGGGATGTTCGTTAATAATATAGTATGCACAGTAACAGCATCATTATTTCTTGGAACATTTACCATTTACAAATCATCACATTATTATTATGTCCGTCCTCGTGCACTAGACTTGTTTTTGGACATAAAAATGCGATAAACAATTTTATTTGGATTTGGGTTTAAGTGTTAGATACGGATTCATGTCCAATATAGGTATGTTAAACTTTTTTTAAAATTTTTTCATGTAATTAACTATATTCAAAATTGTGTCGATACATTACTCATTTATAAATCTCATTACAATATAATGTCTTTCCTCATACATTACATTTCTTTTGTAGACCTAGTAAAAAGTCATTATTTAGGTTCGAGTGTCGCATTTGGGATCACCTCTAACTTTGATTTGTTTAATTATTTTTCTAAAATTTTCATATATTACACGAAATCTCAAAAGTCTTATTCTAAACCAATGTTCAAACATGAATCGAACACTAATCTTTCAAGCAAAATGAAGAGTTTGAATAACATAAATTTCAGTATGATCGGACCAGAAAATATAATGTTTTGTATTCTCTCCCATGGTCATTTGCATTAAAAACAATATGTACAGTGTTATTTTTTAAACTTTGAAGATACTATATATGGTTGAAGCTATACACTTGGTATATACTTAGAAAGAAAAAATTTCCATATCTTTCTTGATTAATTTGTTCTATATTTGTATATCTAAGGTTTTTTTTTCATGAACTCTAAAAAACAAGATATGGTATATGTGCATATATGATAGGTAGTGAACAGTAACAATTCATCCAAATATCATTTGAAAACTTAAATTTCAAAAATAGTGAAAAGATAGCACTAATATTATTGTATTTCTCAAAATTTGACTTGTTTTTCATGTTTGTTGTTTTAGCTTTATTATGCGGTGCCATGTATGAAAGAAATTGCTGCAACTAATGATCATGAAGTCGGAGGACAATGTACTGAAATGAATGATGTTACTATTCCTGTTGGTCAAGACCACGGAAGTTTGCTGGCTAGGGAGATGTTGAAGTGTAATTATAGTTCCTGGCAATCCGGAATTTTTAACAAAGACAACAACAGTGTGGAAGTTGCACACTTCCATGGCTTACAAGAAGCATTGGACGAAACTCGCTATGGGGAAACACCAGACTACCTCAAACGTATCGCGACCCTAATCGAAGTGGATCGTGGAAAAGCTACTAAGTTTGGCCATAAAAATATTGAAGTTCTGGTTTGTGCCGCAATCAAAGAGATGGAAGACTGGCGTACACCTAAGGATTCCGGCTGTAACCAGTTGAAAATGTGGGCCGCGACGCTCAATATGGGCAAGGAACAAGATTTTGAAGTGAAATTTGCTGATGACATGTTGAATAATATTTGTCTTGCCTGTTTTGCTTACTCAATGATTTATGGAGAAGATGGTTCAGTTCATAAGGTTGCGAGTGGAAGGGTGTGATGCTCATATGGTATTTGGATATTTCAACTCGGTGAATTTGTATAATTATTTTTCTATATTTAGCTTTAGTCTTTGAACTCGGTAAATCGTTTTAGAATTTGGTATTTGAACTCATATGTGTTGATATTTGATATTTTGAACTCAGTTAAAGAACTTGGGGTTTTTATGGTTATATTTCTATAATTGGTTTTATTATAAGAACTTTGTGAATGGTTTCGGTATTCGAATTCAATGAGTTTATATTGTGTTAGGAATGTTGTCTTCTATATGAATTTTAATGAATTGATATGTTTTATGTTTGTGTTATTTCTTTTATCTGGTTTAGGTTAGAAAATTTGAATGGTTAGTTATAAAATTTTTCATTTCCATTGGGCATGGATAGCATGTTTGATCTTGGATTGTAACATTTGCTTTCCTGCACAATTGGTCAATATTTTGTCATAGAATTTATGGTGTAGGTGATTTGTTCAACAAAATGACAAAATTTTACGTATAGAGAGTACGATTTATAGTTAATTTTAAAAGTAAGAGAAAAGGTAAAAATTATTATTTTAAATTTTTGGGTGTTTCTATTTTTGTATATTTTCAAACATATTTATATAGAAAAGTATCCAAATCACATCACTGAAAACTTAATTAACAACAAGCTTAGAGACCGAAAACAACATCATATGAGCTCAGCAGCGTCGAAGGCGCAGAAAGTCGCTATCTCAATTTATTTCATTCATTTTCCCTCAGTTTCTGTACATTTATCTGCTTTGGTTTTTATTGAATTTATAATTTCATATTTATTATTGTAAGTTTTGTTAGTTTATGATTTTCATTTTCCTTTCTTTGAAAGAACACTTCAGTCGCCGTTCACTTGCTTGTTTGTTTCTATTTTTGTTCTGAATTTGAAAAAACTTTGATTGTTTTAGATTCAGAAATTTGATATGAGTTGAAATATTTGAATATCGCTATGTTACCTACACCTGGAGCATCAAATAATGCATCACCAGATAATAATCAGGTAAATCCATCAAGATCAATGTTGACTGGACGAAAGAAAAGAAATCGGGAAGCTATAGGAGAAGGCATACCGAGCCAGCTCCAGCTAACCCGTGAATCACCAAATGTAGGAGAAGAGAGTTTCGAAGTGCTTATTATGGTGAAATCTGTAGAGCAAAGTGGGAAAACCTTAAATGACCAAATCAATAGGAGGATGGCTAAAGTAAATTCTCTTAATTCAACCTAGCCATTCATATTCAATTTACATTTTGTTATTTATTATACATAGATAATAAATCTTACATTCTCACTGGAGCAAAAAAGCATGAGAAAGATTTTTTCTATCTGTTCCTTATCACACTTGTTTTGTGTGTATTTGGTGACATGAAGGTGAAGGAAAAACATTGGGATCAGCTACGTAACTATCCAGAAGGTTCAGCAATAACTGCCAAGCAAATCGAAGAGAAATGGCCACTGCTACTTCATCTCCAAAAAATAAAGGAGAATCTGAAGAAAATACTGGCCGATTTCAAGGCAGGCCGTTTAGAGAAAGTTGACGCAAAGGCGAAATTGCACAAAGTAAAAAAGGAGCTAAATCATATAGATAAACAACTACAGGTATCCTAATGTTTACAAATCTAATTACTGAGTAAAGGTCCAATTTAACTTGGTTTTTCTTGAGTTGAACAAAGCAAACAACCTGATGGGATGTTCGTTAATAATATAGTATGCACAGTAACAGCATCATTATTTCTTGGAACATTTACCATTTACAAATCATCACAATATGTCCGTACTCGTACACTAGACTTGTTTTTTGACATAAAAATGCGATAAACAATTTTATTTGGATTTGGGTTTAAGTGTTTGATACAGATTCATGTCCAATATAGGTATGTTAAACTTTTTTTAAAATTTTCTCATGTAATTAACTATATTCAAAATTGTATCGATACGTTACTCATTTATAAATCTCATCACAATATAATGCCTTTCCTCATACATTACATTTCTTTTGTAGACCTAGTAAAAAGTCATTATTTAAGTTCGAGTGTCGCATTTGGGATCACCTCTAACTTTGATTTGTTTAATTATTTTTCTAAATTTTCATATATTACAAGAAATCTCAAAAGTCTTATTCTAAACCAATGTTCAAACATGTATCGAACACTAATCTTTCAAGCAAAATGAAGAGTTTGAATAACATAAATTTCAGTATGATCGGACCAGAAAATATAATGTTTTGTATTCTCTCCCATGGTCATTTGCATTAAAAATTATATGTACAGTGTTATTTTCTAAGCTTTGAAGATACTATATATGGTTGAAGCTATACACTTGGTATATACTTAGAATGAAAAAATTTCCATATCTTTCTTGATTAATTTGTTCTATATTTGTATATCTCAGGTTTTTTTTTTTCATGAACTCTAAAAAACAAGATATGGTATATGTGTATATATATGATAGGTAATGAACAGTAACAATTCATCCAAATAGCATTTGAAAACTTAAATTTCAAAAATAGTGAAAAGATAGCACTAATATTATTGTATTTCTCAAAATTTGACTTGTTTTTCATGTTTGTTGTTTTAGCTTTATTATGCGGTGCCATGTATGAAAGAAATTGCTGCAACTAATGATCATGAAGTCCGAGGACAATGTACTGAAATGAATGATGTTACTATTCCTGTTGGTCAAGACCACAGAAGTTTGCTGGCTAGGGAGATATTGAAGTTTAATTATAGTTACTGGCAATCCGGACTTTTTAACAAAGACAACAACAGTGTGGAAGTTGCACACTTCCATGGCTTACAAGAAGCATTGGACGAAACTCGCTATGGGGAAACACCAGACTACCTCAAACGTATCGCGACCCAAATCGAAGTGGATCGTGGAAAAGCTACTAAGTTTGGCCATAAAAATATTGAAGTTCTGGTTTGTGCCGCAATCAAAGAGATGGAAGCCTGGCGTACACCTAAGGATTCCGGCTATAACCAGTTGAAAAAAAGTGGGCCGCGACGCTCAATATGGGTAAAGAACAAGATTTTGAAGTGAAATTTGCTGATAACATGTTGAAGAATATTTGTCTTGCCTGTTATGCTTACTCAATGATTTATGGAGAGGATGGTTCAGTTCATAAGGTTGCGAGTGGAAGGGTGTGATGCTTATATGGTATTTGGTATTTAAACTCAGTGAATGGTTTGGATATTTCAACTCGGTGAATTTGTATAATTATTTTTCTATATTTGGCTTTAGTCTTTGAACTCAGTAAATCGTTTTAGTATTTGGTATTTGAACTCATATGTGTTGATATTTGGTATTTTGAACTCAGTTAAAGAACTTGGGGTTTTTATGGTTATATTTTAGTATTTGGTCTTTTATATGAATTTTAATGAATTGATATGTTTTATGTTTGTGTTATTTCTTTTATCTGGTTTAGGTTAGAAATTTTGAATGGTTGGTTATAAAATTTTTCATTTCCATTGGGCATGGATAGCATGTTTGATCTTGGATTGTAACATTTGCTTTCCTGCACAATTGGTCAATATTTTGTCATAGAATTTATGGTGTAGGTGAATTGTTCAACAAAATGACAAAATTGTAGGTATAGAGAGTGCGATTTCTAGAATTTCATTATTCATAATGCAATTCATGGTATTTGCATTACATAATATGTAGAGTACGATTTATAGTTAATTTTAAAAGTACGAGAAAAGGTAAAAATTATTATCTTAAATTTTTGGGTGTTTCTATTTTTGTATATTTTTAAATATATTTAGTTGATAATTTCTTTTAAAAAAATTTTTAGGTGAAAGGTTTATAAAGAACAACAAAATTACATGAATAAAAACTAAATTACACAATGAATAAATGTTGAATGTGAGATTTTTCAAAATCAAGACTAAATTGACACAATGTATAAATATTGAGAGTTAAAATTACTATTATGTCAATTTTAAACGTTGTCACCAAAAAAGATAAAATTGAATAGGTGAATGACCATTTTGTAAATTTTTATAATTAGGTGATCAAAAAACGAAATTTACTAATAGTCGGGTGACAATGTTGCAAGTTTTTATAGTTGTCCTACAAAAAAGAACTACTAATATTTGGATAACTACTAGTGCAGTTTACCTAATTTCAAAATTCAAAAAGCACAGGACTAACCCATTTGAAAAGTCGAGAACTAAAATTGATGAAATTAAAGCATAGAAACTAAATCATAATGTTTACAAAGTACAATGACTAATAACAGAGCTTTTACAAAGTCATAATTAGATAACTACTAGTTAGTCCAGATGTACAAATGATGTGGAAAAGAAAATTATGTGTCCTTTTTTAATTGGATGGGACCATAAATGATGTGGTGCAAAAGGTTTGTAAAATAATATCTCGAAGAAAAGAATGGCCTCATTTGTTTTTAAGTTTTAGATAGGTAATATAGATAAAAAATAATGTTTAGTTCAAATTTAATATAGCTTTGATTTTGACAAATGTTGACCATTTTTAAAAAAATCGATTAAACTCCCAAATTTAAAAAATTAAAACCAATTTTTAAAAATAATAGATAAAAACATTTATGCTGAAAAAGAAATCTAAAAAAATATTTGAAATATTCAAACAACAGATTTAAAACTGACAAAAAAAAATGAAATGAAAATTTGCTCAAGTAATTTAAAAGAAACCAGAATTAAGGTAAAATCATGAACTAGTAATGCAGTAGCTAGCACTCACTATCACAGAACTCAGATCAAACTCAGATCAAAAGAAATTATTGAGCTGAAACCTATCAAGAAAACACTAAAAGAGTACTTTTCCGAACTCAGAACAAAAATAGAAAAAAAACGTACCCAGAAAGTCAACGCGTATATGGAACTTACAAAACTAGATGAAAACGAAAATTCCTCGTGTAACTAAAGAAAAAGAAACCAGCGTTATTAAAGGAAACCTGTATATATATATATATATATACATGCAAAATCAAAGTAAGATATGATCATGAACTCACAAGTAGAGAACAGAAGAGAAGCGCGGCCTGTATCGAAGCGTTAATCCGGAAGAAATGAAGGCATCATTTGTGGTGTGAGTTCATTATAAAGAAAAAAAAAACTCTAGCTAGTTTTCATCGACAAATACTCGAGCTTGCTAGAGAGAGAATGAGTGTGGCTGAACCAGTTTAAATAGCTGAAATAAATTTAACCAGACGATTTAAGCAATTAAGGTACTGTTTGGCGGTATTAAAATTTTAAGGATAAACTACGTAAAGTTGACCCAATTTTGGTTTTTTTCTTTTTTAGTTACCTCAACTATGAAAAATTATAAAATTGTCGTCTAACTATTAGTAATTTATTTTTGGTCGCTCAATTATAAAAAGTTACAAAATAGTCGTTCAACAATTAAATTTTATCTTTTTGGTCACTAGTTGGTAGGGGTGTAAACGAGAAACTGGTATTAGCAAGTTACTTGAGTTCGACTCAAAAAAATTCAAACTCGATTTGGTAATTTTCGAACAGCTCAAGCTATTGATCAAACAGAATTTCAGCTTAATAATACTTGACTCAAATGACTCGTGAGCCTTATTGAACTTTTTATTTTTTAATATTATTAAATTATGTATATATTATTTCCCTTAATATATATTATTAATCTTTAGCTTAATTATTGAACAGAGCTCAAGTTCGAGCTCAAGCATGAGTACAAAAATTGGTAATCAAGCTCGAGCTCAAGAAGCTCGATTATATCTTAAGCGGAGCTTAAGCTTAAAAATAGATGTTCAATCAAGCTTGAGCCGTGTATCGAGCTCCGAATTTCAAGTTGGGCTTGACAATATTTGGACTCAGCTCAATTACATCATTACCAGTTAGCTAACGTAAAAATAGAAACACTCAAAAATACAATATGTCTGGGTGACAAAAAAGATAATATTTAATAATTGAGTAATCATTTTGTAACTTTTCATAGTTGGGTGACAAAAAAAGGAAAAGAAAAACCATAGTTGGGTGATTACTAAAGTAGTTTACCCAAATTTCAAAATTCAAAAAGTACCGAGATTAAAATTGATCAATTGAAAATTTTAGGGACTAACCTGATCAAATTAAAGTAGAGTAAATTACACTCATAGTTATCCAATTATTACTAAATTTCTTTTTTAGTCACTTAATTATGAAAAGTTGCATAATGATTACCCAACTATTAGTAAATTTCTTTTTTAATCACTAGCGAGCTAACAGTGACATCTTTTAAAATTGACATGACAATTTTAGCTCTTAACATTTATAAATTAAGTCAATTTAGTCTTGCTTTTAAAAATTTTAACGCTCAACGTTTACTCATTGTGCAATTTTATCCTTTTATAATAGTTATTTTTCTTTGTGATATTGAAGATTAATTTTAAAAGTACGAGAAAAGATGAAAATTATTGTCTTAGACTTTTGGGTGTTTCTATTTTTGTATATTTTCAAACATATTTAGTTAATAAATTTGTTTTTTTAACTTTTTAGGTGAAAGGGTTACAAAGAACAACAAAACTACATAAAAATAAATAAATTACACAATGAGTAAATGTTGAATGTGAGATTT
Organism: Gossypium hirsutum; assembly: GCF_007990345.1. NCBI lineage: Eukaryota > Viridiplantae > Streptophyta > Magnoliopsida > Malvales > Malvaceae > Gossypium > Gossypium hirsutum. The sequence goes on along the minus strand of NC_053447.1, from coordinate 71,935,382 downwards.
TTCAAAATCAAGACTAAATTGACACAATGTATAAATCTTGAGAGTTAAAATTGCTATTATGTCAATTTTAAACATTATCACCAAAAAAGATAAAATTGAATAGGTGAATGACCATTTTGTAAATTTTTATAATTAGGTGATAAAAAAAAAGAAACTTACTAATAGTCAGATAACAATATTGTAACTTTTTAGAGTTGTCTGACAAAAAAAAACTACTAATAGTTGGATAACTATTAGTGTAGCTTACTTAATTTCAAAATTCAAAAAGCACGGGGCTAACCCATTTGAAAAGTCAAGAATTAAAATTGATGAAATTAAAGCATAGAGACTAAAGTCATAATTTTTACAAAGTACAAGGACTAGTAACAGAAATTTTACAATGTTATAGTTGAATAACTACTAGTTTAGTCCAAATGTACATATGATATGGAAAAAAAGAATGATGTGTCCTCTTTTAATTGGATGGGACCATGAATAATGTGATGAAAAAAGTTCAAAAAATAATTTCTCGAAGAAAAAAAATAATATTTAGTTCAAATCTAACATAACTTTGATTTTAAAAAATGTTAACCATTTAAAAAAATTCGATTAAACTTCCTAATTTAAAAAATTAAAACCAATTTTGATAAAAACATTTATGTTAGAAAAAAAATCTAAAAAAAATTTTAAAATTTTTATTTAAGCACTGAAAAAATAAATACATTTTCACATTCACGATTTATTTTTAATATATTTATATTATGGTAAGTTAAGTTGATTAACCGACTGAACTGATCGATTTAAATTTGATTCGGTTATATCTATTCTTTAACTCTAATTCAGTTGTGTCGAAACTTATATATTATGATGGGTTAAGTTGGCTTAATAAAAAAATTTAATCGATTATTTCGGTTTTAATTTAGTGGGGTGGAGCGGGTTGATTGGTTTCAACCTCGATTTAATTGGTTTGTCGATCTATTTTCAGTTTTTGAATCCTAAAACTAAACCGATAAGAAAACTCTGTTATTTTATATCAATTTTCAATTATTTAAAATATCGGTTCAGTTTGGTCAATTTTTTTAATTAAAAACGAGGAATCGATTTTTTGTTTCATTTTAAAGTTAATTAAATCGGTTCAAGAAAAAATAACCCATTAAACCAATTGCTCTGTCCAACTTCCAGCTTTCATCCACTGTTTCATGTTGGTCTTTTGAAGGAATAAAAATGGGCACAGGGTTGAGAAATGATTGGCAACCATTTGCTTATCATTCTTACGTACAAGACAAACGAATATTAAAGAACAACAATCAGGCAGTAAACTCAACTTTTGGTAGTGTGGTTGAATACGTAATTGAAAATAGGGATCAAGTCAGAAATTCTTTTAAAGGTAGAAATTAAATATAATTTTTATGATATTTTATTTTTGGAATAATTTATATTTTTATAATTTTTTAAAAGATTAAATAAAATGTTATTATTTTTAGGGGAGACAAAGTAAAATTTCACTTATACTAATTTAAAATTTTAAAAGCTTTAAAAGACCTAAATTATATTATAAAAAATCTCAATTTTCAGACTTCAATCTTTGGAGACAAGGATATTGTCATGGATTTATGGTGAAAATGAGTTGAAGAAAAATACATCAAATAGAGTAGAAGTATTAGGGTTGAAGGCAAAAAATTTTGTTAAGGGGCTGAAATTAAAATTTAACTTTTATGATAGTAAGAAAAAAAATTACTATTTGAATAGCCTATCAAATTTTTATCATTTTTAGGAGGACTAAAGTGCATTTTTATCTTTACTAATTTAAAATTTTAAAAAATTTAAAGGATATAAATGAAAAATTTTCTATTTTAAGGGAAGCTGAGCCTGCCAGTCCCCTGGCTACGCCCCTGACGAAGGTCTTTGTATCAGGAGTTAAATTGTATTTTGTCTCATTTACTCAAAAAATGGGTAAATTAATCAATATACGTTAGATCAAAGAGTAAATTAGTCATTTTGTTAAAAAATTCATTCATTTTTTATTGTTAAAAATTAGTCATTATACGTTAGTATGAGGTACACTTGGCACGCCACGTGTAATTGTGTGATTATTCCATCTGTTATGATACGATTATTGCTAACCTTGACTTTGACTATAATTCTATGATGCTCGTACTCGCCTGAACGGCAGCCACACTAGTTTCAACATGACGCGGGTAAGGTCACTGCTATTGGCTTTTGAAGAAGAAGTGGTGGTGGCCGATCAAAAGAAAAGCACCGTAAAAGAATAAAAAATTAAGCGGTGCGGCTGCGGAAAAGAGAAGAGGAAGAAGCTAGGGTTTATGGGCACACATGGGCTGAGGGTTTATGGGCTTTGGTCTGGGCCATATTTGGATTTTAATTAGATAGTTAGACATTAGCCGAAATACATTTCAATATGTTTAATAAAAAAATAAATTATCAAAATAGTCATTATTAAAATGTTATGTTTTAGTCATTTAAATTATTACATTCTAATACGTTTTAATCACTGAGCCAATTACAAAAATGTTATGTTAATTTATATAATCATGCTCATATTTTTTTTCCTTTTAAATAAATTTTCTTTTAAATGTCCTTTTTAATTTTCTTTTTTTTTCCTTATTTTCCTCGAACTTTCATTAAATCTATTAAAAAAATAATTAAAATTATTTTAACAAAACATTAATAACTAAATTTATCATTTAACCTATAATATAAATTTCTTACTTCGTGTATTCTTTAGTAAAAAGCAAAAGAATAATTCACTCTGTGCTCATCTCACGGCTCCGTCGGTTTTGGACAATCTACAAGTTGCTTTATAAATACGAGGAGAAGCTGCTGCTTGCTTTTCCAGTGCGATGCGGGACTTGACTTTATGGTAGTTTTATCCACTGTAATGCTGATTTATAATTAACCTATCATCCCAAAGTAAAATATGAATACATTCTGCTAATGTAGTTTACCCAAATTAGTAGTTGGATCTGTGAGTGAAAATAAGCAGAAGGAAAATAGGCCAAATAGCAATACAGGCCTAGGAGAAATTAGAGCTAACCCATGAGCTAATGACAGTAGAATCTAATGAGCTGAGGGAAGAAACTGTTAGTGCATATGTGAAGAATTAGCTATATTTTACAAGCTATCAACTACCCTGAAATTCTATAAATCGTACTCTTCATAGTATGTCATGCAATCCATACCTAAATTCTTCTTTGCCTCTATATTCCTTTCTTAATTTCTTACTCTCCTTTCCTTTGTCATTTTGTCAAACACCTTGCCTGCACCATAAATTCTGTGACAAATATTGACCCATTTGTCATCAAAGCCAGAAGGCATCACTCTATTTAAAGTGAATCAAATATGAAGAAGGATTTTTTTTTTCTAAATCAAAGCAAGAAATGAGTTTTCCAATCCAAGATCAAAAGAACATCACAAATTTTACAATGAACAATAAAAAAAAGCAATCATCCATTCAGAAGAAATTTCCAACCTAAACTAGATAGAAGAAATAAAAAAAACATAAAGCATGTCAATTGATTAAAGTTAATACAAAATACAACATACCTTACACAATACAAATCCACTGAGTTCAAATTCTCACACAATACAAATTCACTGAGTTCAAAATAACAATAAAAACCAAAGTTCTTTGACTGAGTTCAAATACTAAATACCAAACCATATGAGTTCAAACAAATCCAAGCACCACAACAACAACAACTAAATTGAAACATGAGCATGACATCCTTCACTCACAATCATATGAGCTGAGAAACTTGGATTTCTCAAACTTCTTTTCTTTTGGTCAGCCCTCTCCAAAAATCATCGAGTAAGCAAAACAGGCAAGAGAAATATTCTCCAACTTATCAGCAGCAGCTTTCACTTCAACACCAATTGTCTTACCCAAGTTGAGCGCGGCCTTCCACTTTTTCAATTGATCCCAGCCGGAATCCTTAGGTGTACGCCACTCTTGCATCTCTTTGATTGTACCGGAAACCAAAACTTCAATATTTTGACGGAGAAACTCAGTAACTTGCGGTGCTTGTTCTAAGGCAGGAAAGCTGTCATTGTCTTCATTAAAATGTTGGAAATTCCAGGAACTATATTCACGCCGCATCATCTTTCGAGCCAGCAAACTTCCATTGTCTTGATCAATAGGAATAACATCATTAATGGCAATACCTTGTACTCTAGCTTCCGAAAGTGCAGTTTTGTCCTTGAAAATTATAAAAATATAAAATTTTAAAGTCATTACTAGACAACCATTTGATAAATTCATATTATGGATTTGAGAAATAATTACATTTATATTTTCACTATTTCAAAATTCAAGTTTTCAAATGCTGGAGAACTGTTACAGTTCATCCCCTACCAATATAGGTATATACATATATATACCATACCTCTTTTCCTAGAGTCTTTATGCTGTGTATTCCTGAAATTTAACAGAAATATAAACAAATATCATATATAAACATATACCATACCTTGTTTTTTGGAGTCCCCTCATTGTATCTCTAAAATTTAAGAAAAACATAAACAAATTATTAAGATGTAAAAAAAAAAAAAAACAAAATCAAATACAGAACAAATTAATCAAGAAAGATATGCAATATTTTTCTTTCCAAGTTTATAGCTTCAGCCATATATAATATTTTCAAAGCTTAGAAAGTAACACAATATCATTTTCAATGCAAACGACCATGGGAGAGAATACCAAGACATTAGGTTTTATGGTCTAATCATACTGAAATCTATGTCACTTGAACATTTCATTTTGCTTGAAGTATCAGTGTTCGATACATGTTCGAACATTGGTTTAGAATATGACCCTTTGACATTTCTTGAAATATATGAAAAATTTAGAAAAATAATTCAACATACCAAGGTTTGAGGTTTCACCTGAATACGCTCTTCCGTATTCTCTTCTACCAAATTTGATGATTCAACCGTTAGCCGGGGCCGGCTCTGTTTCTTGATGCCTTCTCCTTCAGCTTCCAGATTTCTTTTCTTTGGTCCAGTCAACATCAAGCTTGAGGAATTGACCAGATTATCATCAGGCGATGGTTGTCCATTAGCACCATTTGGGGCTTTAGGTGTAGGTATCATCGTGAAATCGCAATTGTTGTGCAGTTCCACCATCTTGAAAGGATCTGAAAATGTTATCTCAAATCAAATTTCTGAATCTAAAACAATCAAAGTTTTTCCTAATTCAGAACAAAAATAGAGACAAGCAAGCAAGTGTGAGAATCTAAAACACGCTAGCCGAGAGCCAGAGGAAAATGTGATTTAAGCAGGGAGATAAGGAGAAAACAAACTATTGATTTTCCTAATAGAGATAAAAGTGAGAAGCTGTATAAGATAGCTGCTCTATGTCTAACCTACAAAAACCGAATTTCAGAAAATAATTTATGCAACCAGTTCAACAATTAAGAATGCCCCATAACAAAATTTTAGAAGGTATCAAAGCATGCTATTAACAATTCAGCATAGCAGTAACATATGAGAATTTATAAACATTACACTGTAACTTCTCCCAAGTCAGCAAACTTTCGCGGTGTTGATCAATAGGAATAACAACATCATTAATTTCAGTATCTTTCCCTTCAGCTTCTGACAAGTTACGGAAAACCAATTCCCCATCTCTTTTGTTGCTTGCACTGCGCACTAAGTTCATCCAATTATCACTCTGCGACAATGGTGGTGCGTTCAAGATGTTTTGTGCTCCAAACACCTCACTTCCACCCTCTTGAAGCATTCCATTGTTAATAGTGTTCCCCAATGGCATGCCATGGAGACCTTTGTCGTTGTCACAATCACTAGAAGGAGGTGGTAATGCTTCAAGAGATGGCAAACTTGCAGCAATTTCTTCCATAGTTGGCATCACAGAAAGAAGCTAAAAAAACAAACATGGAAATCAAAATTTCAAGGATATGATAATATTAGTGCTCCCTTTCCAAAACATGGATTTTGAAGTTGCGGATTCCATTTACTACATAAATTGTCATAAAGTTGTTGTGTATATGATCATGTCAAAATCAACTTAGATTCAATGTGTGATTATGTACTTGAAAAAAAAAACTGAAATTTTAGATTCACTACTAAACAACCGTTCGATAAATTCATATTATAGATTTGAGAAATAATTACATTTGTACTAGTGTGTAGAAACTCCATACTTGAAACACAAATGTTAGTTTAAAAATAATATACAATAAGTAACGAAAAGTGTACCATATTAAAATGGAAAAGAATAAATTAAATTGTGAGTAAATATTATTGGTTATTTATTGATTTAGCGGTAAAATTAATATTTTATTGATTCTAATAGCACATGATCAAATCCAACAATGTTCATATTTTTTGTTGGTTTTTTAAAAGTAAAGAAACTAAAATAGCCTCAAATAATATAACTTATTTTAATTACAAAAAAAAATATTTTCGTAATTTATCTAATTGAGTAGTATCATATATATATACACATATTCATACCTGGTTTTCTAGAGCCTCCGTGCTCAATTCCTGAAATTTAAGAGTTATAAACAAATGATCAAAGGTGTAAACAAGGGCAAGTCTACGAATGACTTCAGACATTGAGACTTGAAAAAAAAGAGGAAAAGAAATATGCATTTTGTTTCCTTAAAAGTTTCAACACTATGTATTGTTTTCAATGCAAACGGCCGGGGAGAGACTCCTAAATATTAGGTTTTACTGGCTCCAACTCTTCATTTTTCTTTTAAGTGTTCGTGTTTGACATATGTTTGGACAGGCCTTTGAGGTCTCTTGAAATACATGAAAATTTTATTGAAAGTTGAACTTATTCGTGTTAAATATGTACCCACACCCAACACTCATACCTAAATCCAACTATCATAGTTGAAAATGGGCTTTTTGCCAGGTCTAAGAAAAAAATCTAGCGTATGAGAAAACACATTACATTGTGTTGGACACAACCACAAACCGGTAAAGTGAGTGTCGACCACATCGTGACAGACGTTGTAAGTATAATAATGTAATTTGCAAATGAGAAATGTTATCGTTGCTTAATGTCAATGATAAGAAATCTGCGTACCCCATTATTAAGGAGGACTTCACCAAGTTTATGGACCTGAAAAACCGAATTAAATTAGAGACTTATATAAAGAAATCAAACTTAGTAATTAAATTAGTAAGAGTTGGGCATACCTGTGATTGTACTCGGCGTGCTTTTGCTAGTTCTCTGCGTACCTCTGATCTTAGTTTTAGGCATTGCTCCAAGGACCATTCTACTTCGAGCAGTTTCAGCCTCGCCTGTGATTGTGGTAAAGACGGGATATTTGCGATGACTTGCTTTATTCTTTTGAATTTAGGTTCCCATGACTTTAGATGTATGAGTTGCTGGGGCAAGCCATTAGCTTCTTGAAGGTCAATTATAAGATTCCTTACGGCTTTAAATTGTCTGTGGGCTCGATTCCTTAAAAGACTCGCACCACGCTTCACATCTTTCACCGCCGACATATGAACCCTTCCTTTCTGGTCTGTGATAAATGTCGAGCTCGACAAATTCACCTGGTTAACCTCAGCCTGAAACGGCGGTTGGTTTGCACCATATTGTGCTTCAGATGTCCGTTGAGGGTCTCCTGTAGATTCCATACCAGAAAGGCAACTGTTGCTGAGGCTGAGGAAAATATTTAAAAATGTTAGAAAAAACTGCCAACATAGTTCATCTTGAACGGATAAAGAGAAATGTAAAACAATCAGAAAACTAACTAATTTTCCCAATTCAGATCAGAAATAAAAATAACAAGCAAGTCAGCGACACCAAAATTCAAACAATGGATATAAAAAGAAACAAAACTTTGCTCGCGTAATTAAAGAAACCTGCATTAAAAGGAAACTATACAAAATGAAAGCAATTAGTGTTTCAATAGCACTCATGGGTACAGAACTCAAACCAGAAGAAATCTCTGAACTGAAAACAGTCAAAAAGAACTAACTAGTTTTCCCAATTCAGAACAAAAATATTCAAAAGAAAACAGCATGCAAGATGCCATCATGAATTAGTATTTCAGTAGTACTCACTAGTACAGAACTCAGATCAAAATAAATTATTGAGCTGAAACCTATCAAAAATGGAAAAAAACCGAGCAAGTAAACGCAGATATAAAACTATCAAAACTATATGAAAACGAAAATTTCCTCATGTAACTAAAGAAAAAGAAACCTGTATATATATATATATGATCTCAGAAGTAGAGAACAAAAGAGAAGCGCCGCCTGTGTCTTAGTATTGAACTGAAAGAAACGAATGCATGATCTGTGGGTAAGAGTTCATTATAAAGAAGAAAAAAGCTCGAGACAAATACTCGAGCTTGCTACAGTGAGAGCGAATGCGGCTGAACCTGAACCTGAACCGGTTTAAAAAACTGAATTAAATTTAACCAGACGATTTAAGCTACTGTTTGGTTGGGTTAAAATTTTACAATTTCACCCAATTATAATTTGTTTTTTTTTTTTGTTCTTTTTTATCACCTCAACTATAAAAAAATTATAAAATTGCCACGTAATTATTAATGATTTTCTTATCACTCAACTATAAAATAATCTAACAATTCAATTTTATCTTTTTGGTTATCTATTGGTAGGGGTGTAAATGAGACATCGGTATTCGCAAACTACTCGAGTTCGACTCAAAAAAATTTAAACTTGATTCAGTAATTTTTGAGCATCTCAAGCTATCGATTAAATAGAATTTAAACTTTCTTCATTACTTTTGAAAAGTACTGTGAAAAAGTGTTTTTTAGATGTGCTTTTGAAAATTTTAGTTTAAAATTTGAGTGTTTAGCATTGCTATCAAAAAGTACTTTTGAGAAATAAAATGTCAATTTTAGACATGTTATTATCAAGTAACAAATATGCATTTGAATAATATTTAAATTAGTTAATATTATTATAGTAAGAATATAAAAAAATTATTATAACTTGTTGTTAATATTTTAATATATGAAATATAAATTTTAAATATTTTTAAGCAATAAATATTAATTATTTATAAAATTTAATTAGAATATATAAACTATATTTAAAATATTTAAATATAACCATTAAATATTTATAATTAGTATTTTAAAAAATATTTTTTTTTATTTTTAATTAATGATTTTAACACATTTGTAATTAAGCACTAAGAAAAAATAAAGGAAAGTACTATGTTATTGTAGGTGTGAAAAAGTAATTAAGCACCAAAAGTGCTTTTGGGAGAGGAAAAACTAAAATTTTTAACTTCTCATTTTCAGAGGTGCTTTTTTTCAAAAAGTACTTTCGGAGTCAGAAGTGTTTTTTTTAAGCAATGAAGAACTTGCTCTTAGTAATACTCAACTTGAATGGCTCGTGAGCCTTATCGAGCTTTTTATATTGTTATATTATTAAATTATGTATATATATTATTTCCCTTAATACATATTATTAATCTTAAGCTTAATTACTGAATTGAGCTCGAGTTCAAGTTCAAGATTGAGTATAAAAATTGGTAATCGAGCTCTAGTAGCTTGATTATATCTTGAGCCGAGCTCAAGCTTAAAAATAGATGTTTGATAAAAGCTCAAGCCAAGTATCGAGCTTCGAAATTCAAGTTGAGCTCGAGCTAGACAGTATTTAGGCTCAGCTCAATTACATCATTACCGGTTGCCCAATGTAAAAATGGGAACACCCAAAAATACAATATATGGGTGACAAAAAGGATAAAAATTAATAGTTGAGTGACCATTTTGTAACTTTTCATAATTGCATGAAAAAAAAGGAAAAATAATAGTTGGGTGATTATTAAAGTAGTTGATCCAAATTTTAAAATTCAAAATGTACCGGGATTAAAATTGATCAATTGGAAAATTTAGGGACTAAAACTGATCAAATTAAAATAGAGTAAACTACACTAGTAGTCATCCAATTATTAGTCATCCAATTATTATTATTTTCACCCGACTATGAAAATGTAACACCCCTAACCCTAAACTGTCGCCGGAATAGGATTACAGAACATTACCGAACTTTTCAGAACAATTACAAATCATTAAACAGATTATTAGCAAACATATCATAATTAAATCATAATATCTCTTTTATGGGTCCTCTAAGCCCAAAACACGTATTAGAAATTAACCGGGACCAATTCCGGTAGTCTAAAAATTCTTCATATTTGATATTCAAATCAATTCAAATCTATTACATTCAATCCAATTCAAATCTGTACCAATTTATGCCATATCCATAAATTTATCATCTTATATTTATAAATGTTGTATTTAACTGTTCAAAGTCATATTATTACCTAATTTACAACCAGTACTCAAGATGATCGACACAAACATCATAGGTACATGCCATTACCAAAAGAAAAGTACTTAATCACAATGACTTCGGGATCGACTTTGAATGCTGGACTAGAATTTTTGTCTTCAACTAACCTGCGCACGGAAATAAGCCGTACGCTGAGTATATACACTCAGTGGTATTACCATAATTCAAATTCATAATATTATACAATAAAAATATGTATATTAAACTTAGGCCTATAATCTTTCCATTACCATTTTATACGTTAAATCAACTTGTTTCAATAATAATAACTATCTCAAAGCTTGTATTCAATTGAATTTATACATTATTTCACTATCTCAAATCCATTTTATATTTCACATCTCATTTCAATAACTCATTCCATTCCATATATTTATTAAATTTCACCACATTAATTCTTCAACTTATCAAAATATACTTTAACATTATATATATTAAAAATAGCTCTCTTAGTTAGCTTTTCTTTGCTTATTTCATTCAACATTTCACTATATCATAACCACTGGTTCAAACATTTCATTTCCATATCTCAATTCAATATCTTATTTCGTTTTCATATCTAAAATCTTACAACATTAGTCTTTCAATAATCAATTCAAACATTTAAATCAACATATTTCAACAATAATAACTATAATTAATTCACAATATTATATTCAATTAACTCATACACTGTTTCATTATTTCCAATTAATTCTGTTTTCACTTCTTATTTTGATATCTCAATTTCAACCATATGTCATAACTTCAATTACATTTACTACATGAACATTTAGTTCATGCTTTCCATTTATAGAATTTCAATCTACAATTCAACTTTCTCATTTCTTTCAATATTTTCAATAGTACGATCAATCAGATTCATATAAATTTCTCATTTCAGTTATTCACCCTATTAACAATCCGGACTTTGACAGATACACGGATTCCAACCCAAACACACCAGTACGACACATTGTGCGTAAAACAATACTCAGTACTTGATCAATATACAACACATAAGTGTCTGAAATGATACACGATGTGCCTGAAATACAACACATAAAGTGCCTGATCGGTAAAGCCGATAAATCCCGTACTCTTCCAAATCCTATGGCATGCCAACTATATCCGACTCAGCCCGACTAGTTAATAGGGTATTCAAATCACTTTTCTATTTCAATTTCACTTTAAATTCAATCACAATTCAATTCAAATTCACTTTTCCACTTTCTAATCAATATACAATTCAATACAAAAACATATTTCAGATAATCACATATAATCATATTTCGATTCAATTCAAACCACTTTTCAATCAATACACAATTCACATATCCACACATATTCATAATTTAGTTACTTAATTTAAATCACTTTTAATTTCCAACTTATTCACATTCAAATTCAATAGCCATAAACACTTTTAAATCAATTTCATTCATATCAATATCATCATTTCCATTACTTACCTAATTTTACTTACCATGCATTTTAATTAAAATATAACAATTAATAATAAATAGATTTGAATTATAGCAATACAAACCGTATTTCGAATCACTCATCGTCAACTTTCTCCTTTCCTTTCTTTGTTGATGTTTCCAGTACAATGTTAGCTACGAAAATTAAATAATTCATAATCATCAATACAACAAAATTAAAGCTATAAACCCACTTAATATTGATATTTTCTTTCAATATATTAATTTAGACAATAAAACGATTCATTTTATGTAATTTGGTCATTTTTAGAATTTTTATAAAATTACCCTTAAAGTTTTACTTTTATTCAATTTAGTCCTTAAGCATAAAACTTGCAAATTAGCCATTTTTAATGTAACTCATGCTAGATAAATATTCATATATATATTTTTCTATTCTTCCTCTCCATTCCACATCCTTAATATATATATAATTCTACTATTTACATACATGTTCTTTCAAGGCTGTCTACCTAAGTCATTGTCACTAATTTATTTATAACTTGAGTTAAAGAATTCCAAATTAAGAACTGCTAATTTTCCTTGAAACTAGACTCACCTATCTTCTTGTCATAAAATTTTCAAAATTTTTGGTTTAGCCAATAAGTACAGTTTATTCTTTAAAGTTTCCCCTATTTTGCTGTCTGACAGTTCCGACCCCTCTTCACTAAAAATTAATTATCTTCTCGTACAAGATTCGAATGTAGTTACTGTTTGTTTCTCTTGAAAATAGACTCATTAAGGAATTTAATCATATAAATTATAACCCATAATTATTTTTCTAAAATTTTTAATGATTTTTCAAAATCAGAATAGGGGAACCCAAATTCATTCTGACATTATCTCACAAAATTTATTGTATCTCATGATTTACAATTTCCGTACTTACACTGTTTCTTCTATGAGAAACTAGACTCAATAAACTTTAATTCCATATTTTTTCGTCCTCTAATTCAATTTCTACAATTTATGGTGATTTTTCAAATCTAACCTACTGCTGCTGTCCAAAACTGTTTTAGTACAAGACGTTGATTTCCATTTTGTCTCAAATTTCTCAGTTCATACAATTCAGTCATTGCTCAATTAACCCCTCAATTGAGATAATTTTTCCAAATTAATACTTTATTTCATCACTTTAAACTACTTTATAGCCTTTGGGAATCAGAATTTCAGCACTAGACTTTAATTCCAAAATTTTTCACAATTAGGTCCTAAAAATCAATTTCCATCAATTTTACCTGATAAAATCATCATATATCAAAATTAAAAATTCAATTCTATGTTTATTCATCATATTCTTCCAGAAATCATCCATAGAAACTTTAAAAATTATCCATAAAATCAAAAACTAATAGAATAGTTAGTTTGACTCAATTGTAAAAGTCCAAAAACACAGAAATTTCAAGGAGAAAGCAAGAATTAAACTTATATGACGCTAAAGTACGAAAACGAGCTTGAACCCTCTTCCATGGCTGTTAATCAGCTGATGAAAATGAAGAGAAATGAAGAAAATTCTAGATAATTTCACTTTAGTCCTAGCTTTATTAAATTTTGCAATATTCCAATTTTGCCCTCAATTCTCCTTATTTTCTTGCTGATTTCTTGCCTTTTCCATCCAGCCCAAATAGACCTTGGGTCTATTTTCCTTTTAAGCCCTCTTTCTTTTATCATTTAAGCTATTTAATCATTTCCTATAATTTTGTATTTGTTACAATTTAGTCCTTTTTTTCAATTAACTATCAAAACTTTAAAATTTCTTGACGAAAATTTAATACTAACTTATTAACACTCTATAAATATTTATAAAAATATTTATGGCTCGGTTTAAAATCTCCAAGGTCTCGATACCTTGTTTCTGATTCTAATAATTTTAATATTTATTTCTAGTACACTATTCACTATTTCAAAAATTTTCCTAATTTCACATTTAACTTATACTCACTAAATTAATAAATTTTTTAACTTTTTGGTTGGATTTAGTGATCTCGAATCACTGTTCTGACACTACTGAAAATTGAGCTGTTACAGAAAAGTTGTCAAATGATTACTCACTATTAGTAAATTTCTTTTTTTATCACCAGTGAGCTAACGGCGAAATCTTTTAAAATTGGCGTAACAACTTTAACTCTCAACATTTATAAATTAATACAATTTTAGTCTTGGTTTTAAATAAAATTAACGCTCAACATTTACTCATTGTGTAATCTTATCATTTTTATAGTTATTTTTCTTTGTGATATTGAAGGTTAATTTTAAAAGTACGGGAAAAGATGAAAATTATTATATTAGACTTTTAGGTGTTTCTATTTTTGTATATTTTTAAACATATTTAAATGATAATTTTTTTTAACTTTTTAGGTTAAAGGGCTACAAAGAACAACAAAACTATATATATAACTAAATTACATAATGAGTAAATGTCTAAGGTTAGATTTTTAAAAATCAAGACTAAATTGACATAATGTATAAATGTTGAGGATTAAAGTTGCTATTATGTTAATTTTAAAAGTTGTTCCCAAAAACTATAAAATAATGACCATTTTGTAAATTTTTATAATTAAGTGATAAAAAAATAAAATCAGTAATAGTTGGGTGATGATGTTGTAACTTTTTTTAGTTAAGTAACAAAAAAAATACTAATAGTTAGATAACTACTAGTGTAGTTTACTCAATTTCAAAATTCAAAAATAACAGGGCTAACCATTTGAAAAGTAGAGGATTAAAATTGATGAAATTAAAGTATAGGGACTAAAGTCATTATTTTTACAAAGTACAAGGACTAATAACAGAATTTAACCAAAAAATTAAAGGGCCAGAAATTCACACCCAGGCTTAAACCCTGGTACTATTCATAAATCTCATAAATTCAGCTCTTCAGTTTCTTTTTTATTTTCCGAAATACCACTTTATTTATTTTTATTTTTTTACTTTATTTATTTTTATCAACCACAACCTGACAGAGGAATTTCACTGAGCTAAAGCCAAAAAGAGCTTCAATTTAAGCCCTGAAATATAAAAATTACAAAAATAAAATATATAAATATAAAAGAAAAACCCTTTCCCCTTTCTCCCATTTCCAGTGGTAACTACGTTTTTTCTATTATCTTGGACTTTGCATCTCTTTCAGGTATTTTCCTTTTCTTTCCCTCTTTCTCTTTTAAGACCCAGATTCCATTTTTTTTTCTAATTTCTATTTGCATTTCATGTAATTTATACATTTTTTTAAAATTTTTTTGTTCTGGGTTTTAGCTGCAATTTTTTGTAAGCTCTTTTTACTCTTCAATTAGAGAAGTATAGCCGTTTTAGAATTTATCTTTGGGTTTGAGGTTTATTTTTTTTCTTTTAATTTTGTAGTTTTAAGCTGGTACTGCAAAGTGAGTTGCAATTTGAGCTAATGGGTCTTTTTTTTATTATGAATCTTTTTGAATATAGTTGTTTATTTTATTCTATGTTTTATGCAGGCACTGAAAGAGGACTTGGCTGTGAAAAATTGAACTTCAAGCTATTTAGGACTCTTTAAATTTTCTAGTTTGTGTCATAGTGCTGGGAAAATGGCGAATGCTATATCGATATCGCCATATTTTAGACCTTCAGATACTAGATCAATGGGGGTACTTAATGTTCTTGGTGGGAGAGTATTAATGGAGAACTCTTTAGGGAAACTTAGGTGCGGGTCTTCGAGTCCGAGCCAAAGGTCTAATATGCCTCATTTTAGATGTTCCACCAACTCCCATAGCGTTAGTCCGTATCAAAATAAGGACCCTTTTCTGAATATGCACCCAGAAGTTTCGATGCTTAGAGGTGAAGGGAATCCTATAGTAACAAACCCGAGAAAGGATAGCTCCAGTCCCAAGAGCTTAGGGGGCATGACAGGTTCAAGTAATTATAGTGAAGCTAAGATCAAAGTCATTGGTGTCGGAGGTGGTGGGTCAAATGCTGTTAACCGTATGATAGAGAGTGCGTTGAAGGGTGTAGAGTTCTGGATTGTTAACACTGATATTCAAGCCATGAAATTGTCACCTGTCTTTCCTGAGCACCGTTTGCAAATTGGTCAGGAGCTAACTCGGGGTCTTGGTGCCGGTGGAAACCCAGAGATTGGTATGAATGCTGCCAAAGAAAGCAAGGAGTCAATAGAAGCGGCTCTTTATGGTGCTGATATGGTTTTTGTTACTGTAAGTCTGCATCCTTATTATTTAGTTAGAATTTTAATTATTACTTGTACTGTTACAGTCTGATGTCATGAGTGATTTCAATTTAAAATTACCTCTGCTTTTAGGCTTTTAAAGAACTTACTATGAACTAGACCCCTCTATGAAACTAGTCAAGAATATATGTCAATGAAAATGTTTCAAGCTTCTTATTTATGGTGAATATTCATTGATCATATGGTAAATAAAACTAATCTTGCTACTTATACGCGATTTCTTGTCTCATGGAACTTATTCAATTGACTGAATTCGAAATGAAAATCATGTCTTATCTCTGCAACTGCAAACTGTTATTACATGCTAAGCATCGGATGTATGTTTGTAGCCATTTAAGTTAGCATTGTTATATCTAATCATACCATATCTAATCATACCATTTCCTGGAGTTTGATTCGTCTCGTATTTTGATGGTTCATGAACTAATTTAATCATGATTCATTCTTGCTCCTGATACTTTCATTCTTTAAATTGCCATTAGAAAAACCTTTTGTTCTGGTACTATTGCATGTGGCGTTTTCATAGATTGATATTTGCTGAGCTAAAAATTATGATGAACACATAACATCTTGTTGTTCTTTTGTCTTCTAGTGTCTTTCTTTAACATTTTTACTTAGGACTTAAAGCTTGCATTTGCAGGCCGGAATGGGCGGAGGGACTGGAACTGGTGGAGCTCCCATAATTGCAGGGGTGGCAAAGTCCATGGGTATATTAACTATTGGTATTGTCACTACCCCTTTTTCTTTCGAGGGAAGAAGGAGGGCCGTTCAAGCACAGGAAGGCATTGCAGCTCTGAGAGAAAACGTTGACACACTAATTGTTATCCCGAACGACAAGTTGTTGACTGCAGTTTCACCGTCTACTCCAGTAACAGAAGCATTTAATCTGGCTGATGATATTCTTCGTCAAGGTGTTCGTGGAATTTCCGATATAATTACGGTATGGGATGCTTCAAGAAACTATTAAAAACCTCCTAATCTAACTATATAGTTTCGTGATAGAGTTTGAAACCCAAATTTTTAGATGAAAGCAACATAAATGTAATGCCATTTCTTCCTTTCTCTTCACACAGTGCTTAAAAATCAAGACTGTCCTTCCATTTTTATTGATGATCATATAGGAACGTTCTTATGATATATTACAATCAATTGGTGGAAAATTAGTTCACCTCCAAATTTGGGGCTAAATTTGTTTTAATTTAGTTACTGCCCTAGTTTATTAGATGGCGAGGATGAATTAGTAGTTTGGTGCTGATTTTTCCATAGGCTTTGGGGGGTTATACTTGTAGTGTGCACTTTTTGATGAAATATCTCGCGCTTCTTTTTTCCAGTAAATAATTACTATGATTCATTATCAAGCTCTTTATTCTAAGGTTACCGATATCTTCCGGTGTCTATATGTTATCACAACACAGCAGTAGTAAGTGTCTTTGTGTCTTATTTACTCATTGGTAATGCTAAATGTATCGATTCCCATGTTCTAGAATGGAATCTCGGAGCCTGTAAAGTTCAGTATATCAGCATTACTACCCATTCATATCTGTGATATTGTGGACAGTAAATAACTTGAAGCATTATGAGCTCTGGGGGGGACCATACTTCTGCACTTTAATTTGGTTATGTGTTTCCTTATTGCAGATTCCAGGGCTAGTCAATGTGGATTTTGCAGACGTGCGAACTATAATGGCAAACGCTGGTTCTTCATTAATGGGGATCGGAACTGCAACTGGTAATCGAAGAGACATTAGCATTTATATTTGAGGCTTTGACTTGGAACACATAAAGTTTCTACCTCATTTTTTTTATCCAACAGAAATAGAAATGATTGCAGTCTGTCTATTTTCTTTCCTTATATTGGAATTAAATATTGATGTTTTTTCTCGAAATAAAGAAATTTATGCATGTCATATGGGCTTTGATATCTTCTCATTGTTGAGAACTTGGTTCTGAAACGGTTATTATGTTCTAATTATTTTTTTTTTTCTGATTTTCAGGGAAAACACGGGCAAGAGATGCTGCGCTAAATGCTATCCAGTCGCCTTTGTTAGATCTTGGTATAGAAAGGGCTACTGGAATTGTTTGGAACATAACTGGTGGAAGTGATTTAACCTTGTTTGAGGTAACATGCCATCTCCCACTCTTTTAGTGTGTCTGCGTTTTCTTGCGGAGACTTTATATTTTATCTTGATATTGAGCGCAAAATTGTTGATTATTCGTAAATGGAGCACTTCCCTGCAGGAGAATAGTTATTGAAGCCTGAGCGGCCCCACCATATCTGATATGTGCATTCTTGAGTAACAGACAAGTGAATAATTGGAAATAATATAGTAATGAATACTACTTTGTCATTGAAATGTTATACATAGGAGACCTTGATTATATTGACTGCTCTGCTTGTGTTCGAGCATGCCTTCATGTTTTATTTCTCTTTTTGATATGCATGATTTGACATCTGATATTTTTCTGCAGGTTAATACTGCAGCTGAGGTTATATATGATCTCGTGGATCCAACTGCCAATTTAATATTTGGAGCTGTGATCGATCCGTCAATTAGTGGCCAAGTAAGTTAGTTTTTGTTCTAACGTTCTCGTGCCAAAGTTTAGACTCACAGTCATCCGCATACCCCTTATCCAAGGATATTTGAACCAGACCGGACCGTTGGACTGGAAACCGGCTGGGGTACTGGTCCGGAGAAGGGCATTGAACTGGTTGGACTTAGAACCGGTACGGACCGGTTGAACCATTTGTTTTTTTGAATTTTTAATAATTTTTTAATAGAACCAGTCAGAGCAATGAACTGGTGGCCTGACCGGTTCGATCAACAGTCCAGTTATAAAAACATTGCCCTTATCTCGATTACCATACTTTTAGTAGGCCGGCTATTTAACTGTAGTTTTAATCAACCATGTATTATAACATTCTATGGATCATATAATCTGAAAAGTAGGATTAATACCTTCAATAGATGGACTTTATGAATGAACTTTACTATCTAGGCTACATGTTGGTCCGATAAGAGATGCTTTTGTGTTTACATCGGTGGATGGTTCTCCTGTATCAAATTTGTGGTATGAGATAAGCATCTCAGCTTTGTCTAGCAATGAGATTGGCAACGGGATCGTGTCTCTGCTTCCTATAGGCTTATTTTTGTTGTTCTCGAGTTCTTGGTATGGATAAAAATATGCCTATGTAGAATTAGGTCGAATTTAGATGAAGAATTCACATTGGCATTAATGATAACTTTTGAATTGATGATAAAAGCTTATGTTACTCAGATTCGGATGTGAGTCTTCGGTAAGGGTATGTATTTGATATAACATGCTCATTTTTTAATAAATTATTCCATATATTTAAAGAATCAAACTCCCATTCCCATGTCTGAATGTACGTAGGATATGGGTATTCGATACATATACTTTTATGGAGAATGAAATCATTGCGATATAGCTGAAAGCCATATAGACCAGTCTTCTCTGTTGTATTTTTTTCATTCACCAAAGTTCATGGTCCTCAATATGAAACATTAATTTGATAAATCAATTTTGATCTTTATATAGGTAAGTATAACCCTAATTGCGACAGGATTTAAACGTCAAGAAGAAACTGAAGGAAGGCACCTTCAGGTATCGCCTCAACTCTCTCTTCCTCTCTCATTCATACGCCGATTTATACCAAATTCCGTTAAAAATGCAGGCAGGTCAGCTAGCACAGGGAGATACCGGTCTTGGAATCAATCGGCGACCTTCATTCAACGAAGGCAGTTCATTCAACATCCCGGAGTTCTTGAAGAAGAAAGGACGTTCACGCTACCCGAGAGCTTAAATACTTCTCTGCATAGCGTTTCGGTTCCTGCTTGGTTCCCTTGTGGTTCTCTTTTCCGTTTCTTCCGTTCCGGGCTATTAATGTGTACATAATATAGCATGTTAGTAGTTGGTTCCATAACAACTATCTTTGTTTTCTTTCAATAAGTTGGGAGTAAAATTTCTTTAAGTTTAGGTTAGTGAATGCTTTTTAAGTAACATGTTTGAATAAAACCTAAAGTAGCTTTGTATAGAGTGAAAATTTGATGAAAAAAGCGAAGATGAGATTATTCAGTGTGATTTAATCAGTGAAATACATCATATATATATTCGGGTTATTTCGAATTTAGATAAGACCATTTACTTTTAGTTCAACTGATTTGACCGTTGATACAATAATAAATTTAAAAACATTTAAAAAGTTTATAAATCGGTTCAATAGTTGATTTTTATCTTAATTTCTTACTTTTTACAGTTCTGAACAATTTGTATAAAGATTAATTCAATCCCTTTTAATTGATACCAACTAATTTGTGGTCCAATAAGGAAAACATGTATGGGAAGGGTTTTCATTAGCATTCAGCATAGGTAGCTCTTAAGTAGTCCATTATTTCAGCACTTTCAAACATTTGCATCCCCAGTGTTTGGATATTCTAAATAAGGTACCTGTAATTGTCTAACAGTGAATGTCGAAAACTTGTTATGAAAACTAGTAATCCACCTGAAAATGTCCGGATTTCTCGTAAAGGATATGCCGTTTTGGGTTGCCTCAAGGACAACTGATGGAACATAGAAGAAGAATGATTAGTAAAAGTGTCTTAATTGAACCCCTTGAAACTCGAGTGAGTAAATGAAGACTGATAATGGCACACCGATGAATCAGATCATTGAAAAAAATGATGGAAATCGAACATGACGAAATGATCACAATTCATATTGCAAACAGTTGACTCGATATATCTAATCTTTCACAACTTCTTTTAGTGCATATGCAAATACTAGAGTCTACAATGAGGATGACGATGATCATGGTTTCACATTTGCAGGGATTTTCTTTTAACCTGAAGCATTTATCGAACTAATGGCTCAAACTAGATTGATAAACTTGATTTGATAAATTATCAAACCGAGTTCGAACTTAGTAATACTTAACTTAAACAATTCACAAGTTTTATTAGGCTTTTTATATTTTTATACTATGAAATTACATTATTATTCTTAATATATATTATTAACTCTACACTTAATTATCAAGCCAAGTTTAAGTTTGAATACAAAAATTGATAAACAAGCTCGAGTGGAATTCAAGCTTAAAAACAATGTTCAATCGAGTTCAAGCAAAGTAACAAACTTCCAATTTCGAATTGAGCTCAAACTGGACAATTCTCAAGCTTAATTCGACTTGATTACACTCTTACATATGTATATATAAGATCATATCTTCATATTCATAATTTGAAAACAGTGTTTTTGAAATTTAACAAAATAAAATTTTCATATCTGTTTTACCTCTCCCAAGCGACCAATCATGGCAATGGCTTCGATCAATGTCTACAATAACTTCCTTAATATTAAAATGTTAATATCACATGCACTCAAATTCGAAAGAGTTTTACAAATAAACATCCATTAACCATCAAACCAATTATTAAAATTCTTAAAATATATTTTTAAAATTTAAAATTTCAACCTTATAATATAAATAATTTGTTAACTGCATTATGCTAAATTAAAATATTTTTAAAATTTTACATGACAAATAAATTATCAGATAAAAATATCATATCAAATTACTATTTCACATATTACTTCCAAAAATAACCATTAATAAGATTTAACAATTATCATTGAATAACATAAATTAAACCTATAATTTTACATAAAGTAAAAAAATGAATAACCCATGATTAAAATTTTAAAATTCAAAAATTATTAAAATTAAAATTCATCAATTTAAAAAATACAAAATTTAAAATTAATCAAATTAAAGCAAAAAAAAAAAATTACATAACTAACAATACTCAGTATCCCATCTAATTAACCCGACCAATTAGCTAGCTAAGCCAAAATCAGAAAACATAAAATTTTAATATATTCTTTTTAATAATGAAACATGTTACAAGCTTCCACACTTAACCTAGACTTAGGCAAGAGAACTAAAAGAAAACTCAAAGCACTACTCAATATGAGTCTGATTCAAAACCACACCTTTGAATAACAAGCACCATGAAATAACAAAAATAAAAATAAAAACCACATCAAATGAATCTTTAACCACAAATTTGTTATGGCCAAATGTTCAATTCCACCTGTTGTTTATCTTAAAATCTTCGACATATAATTTAACACAAGTGTAATAAGATATTAAAATAGAGACATAACTCTTCAAAGATTCATTATATATATATAAAATTTAATATTTAAACATACCCGTATTAGAAACACACTAATGTCTGGTGCCATATAATACCTAGTACATTGTTAGCTAAAAGCACTTTGATAAAGACTATGTGAAAGAAACTACAGGAATAGGTGTTTCAACTCCCCATTTGCCAGCTGACAGAGCTGATCATAGTTGGATGCATCTGCCATTGTTGAAAATGTAATGGAAATATTTTTCAGAGGCAAAATAAATTAAAAAAACCATTAAAATGAATTGAAGGTTAAAAAAAAAAAAGGAACAATTAACAAGAACATTTGCATAGTAAAACAATTATAAACAATTCAACTTCCACCGCTTCAAATAGACACAATGTTTCATTTCCTGGCTAAAAATAACAGATTTTGTCAAGCAATGAAAACTTGGTATTTTAGTTCAGCATATTAGCTCTAAGCCCATTTTCATGTTAATCAGCAAGCATTTACATTTTTGCAACTTTACTATTTGGCTTAATACTTGTTTTGACCCCTTTACAATAGTGAAATTCTCACTTTGGCCTTTTTTACTATTTTTTCGGACTTTGCCCTTCTACTTTGATTCCATCCATCACATTAGCCCCTTGACCATGTGGGAATTTTCTTTAAAGAAAATGTTCAAGAGACTAATGTGATGGACAAAATGAAAATAGAGGGGGTAAAATGACCAAAAAAATAGTAAAAAGACCAAAGTGAAAGTTTCACTATAGTACAAGGGTCAAAACAAGTATCAAGCACTAGTATTTTGTTCTTCTAAATTGCATGGATAATAAATCCCATCAACATTGTGAAAAACAGGCAACTTTTGTCAGAAAGCTCAAGCAGAGACCTTTATGTAACACCCAATTCACAAAATTTAAAACCTAAAATGCGTTGTTCAAAAAGATACTTAATTATTTTCATATGGAGTAGAAAGGCATACCAAATGAGTCACCAAAGTTGGTCCATAGTTCAGCTCGGATGGAACTTTCATTCTCAGCAACACCAATAACCTCAACATAACTTGTAAGAGGAGCAGGAGGAGAGCCTCTTACAACAAGTTGGCAACCATCGGTAGACTTTCCCATCACAGATCCGGCATCAGATCGAGTAACCTGAATCACCGTTCGCACCTTACGCCCAACATGCATGCGTAGCAACCCTCCATTGACAAAAGCTGCAGGGCTTGAAGTATCCATATCTTGCATGACAAATAAGAGAGCATCCAAAATACATTTATTTTACTAATGTGAAAAGTAATTTCCAATCACAATTGTTCTTTTTTCTAGATATAATAGCAAACCAGAAAACAAACAACTTTAATCCAAACCAAAAGCTAAAAACATGGATTTCTAATTGAAAGATGACCAAATTGTTATCACTGATTACACGGGAAAAAGTCAAAACATGATAGGCAATCTACAATCCTCTCACATTACAACCATTCGCAAATAGGGGCAAAGCAAGAAAATATTTTTAGGGACTGAGATAAAAATATAAATTGTCTGAGGCAAAAATCAGAAACTCTATACTCAAAGGATTTAAATTGAATTATAAATTTTAACGAGGCCAAAAGTGAAATTTCACCATTTTCTACAAACATGAAATACCCAGAAAGTTCATCGAAGGTCAAAGAAATCAAGCAAGGAAGCTAATTAACCATAACCTAAGGATGCTCAACAAAATCGAATCTTCATAAAACAATTTCTGGGAAATAAAAAATAATTTAAATAATCTAAATATTAGTCAACGTTGTGTCAGTGCGGATCTATTCATTTCATATAATCATAAGCGGGTATGAAAATTCTTTTTGTTCTTCACAATGAATAGTATTAAACAAAATTATAGAAAAAAAGAAAAAAGAAAAGAAAGGCTGTGATATAGGACGTACCGAATCAAACTACTAGTGAATTCAGTGAGGATTGAATTTGATTATGGTGAACAGTTAACAGCGGAGGAAAAACCTAAAAGAAAATTGACATTTCAAAAGAGATTTAATTGACTTTCTTAGGAAACAATCAAACAAGCAGATCGTAATGTAGAAAAAAAAATTACCTGATTGAGCGATAAGAGGATTCCTTTTTTTTAGATTTAGGGTTTAAGGAAAAGACAATAGGAGAAGGCTTAAAAAGAGAACGACAGGTTTTTTATGGCGGCAAAATGAAATAATGGAGGGAAAAGTAATGTGAGCGCATTGCGCACCCCGTTTTCAAAACGACAACTTAAAATTGCCGTTTTGCCCTTTTAAAGCTAAAAAGGTTTACTGTAGGGGTGCTCCGAGAATCGAACTCGGGACCTCTCGCACCCGAAGCGAGAATCATACCACTAGACCAAGCACCCAGCTGTTGCTAGCTTCCTGGTAAAGTTCTTTTAACTTATAAGTTTTTCAAGTAGAAATTTAAACATTTATATTATAAATTATTAAAAGATATGGTATAGAAATTTAATTAGATTTTGTCTAAAATCGTAAAATTAATACATTTTGATTTGGGATAAAATACATCAATTTTATTCTAACGTGCAATATCATACATAAACTTTGATATTATGAAATTTTATACATAAAATTTTGATTTGATTCAACTTTTATAAATCACTAACAACGTTTTTATCGAATTAGCACCATTTTACGTTGATATATTACATACACAAACAATTATATTAATTCAATATGAAAATAAATATATGCATCTACTTCTTTAAATTTATACTATTGAATCAAAATCAAAGTTTCATATTTACGCATGAACTACAATTCAAGCTCCATGTGTATAATTACCCAAAATTAAAAAATATTTATCCTTTTTGAATTTAAATGAAATGATGTGATATCTTCTTAGGCTTTATATAAAATGAAAAAAGGATTTTATAATGATTTACAATATCCAGATGATGGATTTGTTTGTTTAACCTTGCTTGTCTAGTTGTTGACTAGTTTCTCTTTTAAGAACTGCATGTTATAAATGCACCATATATATTGCATGATAAAACTGTTTCATCGGGATTACAGCTCTAACATTATAAAAGAAAAACATTGAAAGCATAATAACAACATTTTGTGCATATTATTGCAACCCAAAAGAAGAAAACTAGCCCAAACATAGTCAAAAAGTATAATTTTTAACCTCAATTATAACTCAAAACTCCTCAACAACAGCCATATCCAGCTATGACATAAACCACCATAGTCAGTCATAGTTTACTTGATCTTCTTCTTGGGCCTCAACTGCAATAAGAGAAATGAACAATTAGTTCACTGCAACGAGCTCAAACCCGAAATACAGGTTCTATATACGAGCACATACCTGATTGCTATGACCACATTTCTTCTTGCGACAGTTCACCGCTCTCGGATGCAACCGAGCATAACACCTAGCACACAGAAAATAAGGAGATATATTATTTATAATGATGCACAAGGCAAAGTTTGCATTTCAGGTTCGGGTTTTTTCGGCTTTTGGTCTAATCGGGTCTAGGGGAATTAGGAGTCTTGGGTTCATTTTGCCATCCATAAAGGAAATAGAGCAAAGCAGCAATCAGTGCATATCCGAGTTAAGTAGTTCTTGCCACTAGGCCATTCAAGTTATATCAAACATGAGCACAGCATTTTCATGTCCCACACTAGAAAATCAACTGCAAATAAACTTTAGATCAGTTGACATGGTTAAAAGAGTGGGAATTTTACTTTTGGGAACTACGATGCGAGTTTTTTTAAATAATATAAAAAATAATTAATTACAAAAATAGTATTAAATTTAAATTATTTACGAAAATGAAATGTTTTCTACAATAACTTTTAAGTGTCGACTGACACATTGGTAAAACAGGTGAATTTTAAAAAAAATCTGATAGGAAAAGAAAAGGCTGAAAAAGTAAAAAAAAACTGGTTTATCGTTCCAACACCAGACAACAGCGAGATGGCAACTCAACGTTCTTAAAATAACACTCACCTCACTTTACCGAAAACCATTTCTACTCTCAGGTTTTAAGTGCCTTTTCTCTGCATTTTCATTTACCAAACCAGACGAGTTGAAAAGAAAAAGAGAGGAAACCAACATTTTTTTATTTAAGCAAGCAGGTGCCGCCTGAAACATTGGCGGCACCAATTAAAAAACATTTTTTCTTTACTTTTTCAGCTTTTTTTTCCTATCAGACCTTTTTTTCAAAAAAACACCAATGCCACCAATGTGTCAAGCGGCACCTAAAGTTACTGTAAAAAAAACACCCCATTTTCATAAATAATCTAGATCCAATTATCATTTTCGTAATTAATAATTTTTATTAAAAAAACCCCTAGGATGCCCTCCTCTTCATACTATACACTTCAAAAGAGGGTTCAACTTGTAGTCCCACCGTTCAACAATAAAAACACTAGAAAAATCAAGGAATTAATTTCTTACATCATTTCATTGTGCCATTCATGAAAACCAACTGCAAGCAAAATTAGATCAGCTGACAAAGTAGACGAATGGTTTAACAATCACTTTTGGGACCTCGTATGACCTCTATCCCATTTGAAACAATTGGTAGAGGTTAAGTTAGGTCCCCTTAACAGTTCATGCGTTCATATCACGTTCTGAGTTCTAGATATTGCCAAAGCACATTGACAACTAGTGTATTCATGTCCCGTTCATATTGTTGTTATTCTTTCACGTGTATTCATCTTATGTTCGATATCTGCAGGCAAGCAAGGGCACTGACCCCCCAAAATTCTTAATATCTTAAGTTAATATATGATAAAATTATAATTTAGCCCCCCCAAATGTTTGAATTTAAATTTAGTCCTTTTAAAAACCACAAAGATATAAGCCAATACAAAGATAAAATTACATTTTAACTCTTATAACAATATATAACTTAATCTTGCCCCCTCCAAAAAAAAATTCTAGCTTCACCCCTACTTAACAATTAGTGTATCCATGTTCATTCACCAATACCAAACACAACAAATCATGGAATTAATTTATTTGCATCATTTCATTGTACCATTCATGAAAATCAACTGCCTGCAAAATTAGATCAGCTGACAAAGTAGAGGAATGGTTTAACAATCACTTTAGGGACCTTGTATGACCTCTATCCCATTTCAAATAAACAGTAGAGGTTAAGTTAGGTCCCCTTCAAAATTCGTCTATTCACATCATGATAGGTTCTAATTACCATTTCCATTGCAATGTTTGATGTCACCAGGCCCCCTTAGATCCATTTGTGCATGTCCTGGTAGTATTTTAGCTATTCTTCGCCGGGTCCCCTTAACAATTAGTGCATTCATGTCATATTCCTACTTTGGTTACTATTTTCAGTGTCAATGTCCAATAATCAAGCTGTGTTTGATATTGCCAGCTTTCTTAACAATTAGTATATTCATAAACATCTGTGTATTCATGCCGTATTCATATGATCATGTAATTCCAACATTACTAGCCAAATCCATTAAAGAAAATAAAAAGGGGGCTTACTTGCGGCAAATCATTTTGTCTTGGTTGTATTTACGAGCCAAAGCCATTAAAGAAGGCTCAATAATTCCACCTCTCAACCTTAAAACAAGATGAAGCGTTGATTCTAAACCAAAAAGAACAAAAATCCAGTTAAAACATTGTAATCAAATATAAAAGAACAAAAAAAGTACTAAAATTATAATAAAAAAATCCAATAGAGAAACCTTTTTGAATGTTGTAATCAGCCAATGTACGGCCATCTTCAAGTTGTTTACCAGCAAAAATTAAACGCTGTTGGTCCGGGGGAATTCCTGTTAGTTCATCAAAGTTAGAACTTATTTAAAAAGACCAATTTGTGATTTTTAAGAGAGAAATGAAACCTTTGGGAACGAACAGGCAATGGGTGAAAGTTACCTTCTTTGTCTTGGATCTTGGCTTTGACATTATCGATGGTGTCGCTGCTCTCGACCTCGAGAGTTATGGTCTTGCCGGTTAGGGTTTTCACGAATATCTGCATCTTTTTTTCTTTACATTTAAGCTGTGCTTTAGTGGCGGATTGTTAGGGTTTTATACTGGTTTTCTACGGCTTTCGAAGTGATGAAGTATTAGGTTTTTACTTTTAGAAGGCAAAATAATGGGCTTTTAATGGGCTTAATAAACCCAATTTTATGATTAGACTTATTTTATAATCGATTATTTTGTTTGATTCAGTTTTTTTAAATGATCATGTTAGGGATTATTTGATTCGTTTTTCTTTTGTATTTTTTATGTTCGTTTCACTGTCCAACACTCGCCGCAGGAGCATTGACTGACTTAAAATTGCTTTATCTTCGTTTCTCTTGGTTAACAAACTCTGAAAGAGCATTTGACTGACTTGTGTCATTTCTAAATTTCTTTTAGGGAGACGATTGAGCAGACTTGAATGACCCTATCTTGTTATAATCTCTAAATCTTAAATCTGATTGTCGTTTGCTTTTACAAATCTCTTCAACCTTCTGTGATCACTCGAAAAGTTCTACAAATTCCCGTAACTTTCTTTGTAATTGTCTTAAGAAGCAAAGTGATTTCGGGAATCAATCACATAAGCTTGAAGCAACTTCTAACATGGGTAGAAGATCTAGAAATGCTAGAAATACTACTCTCGATCAAGGCAAAAAAAGCGAGATAAATGAACGGCGAGAACACCGGCTAGAGCATATGCAATCTGAGCTCAAGAAGAAGCTACTGCTCTAGATGTTGTTGCGGGTACTTTTTTTCTCTTTGATATTAATGTATATGAATTGATTGATCCTGGATGTTCATTTCATGGTCCATATTAGAGGTTATTTGATTTACTTATTATTTTATTTTTCATGTTCATTTTATGGTAAATGTTTGAAATTCGTGACTACCCTTTATGTTCAAAATTCGTGATTGCTCTTTTTAATAACTTCATCTTCAATATACAAATCTATTTTCTTCCTTGAAAGTGTAATATATTTTTCTATTACATCAAACAATTATTGATTGTTTGATTCGTATTAAATTTTATTTTAACTACAAATGGATGACAAAATACTTGTCCTTAATTAAGCTTAATGTAAAAGTCAAATTTTGGACACTTTTTTAGTTAAAAAAAAAGTACAAAACTGATAAAATATTTTTCAAACTTGGAATGATATAGCCCAATCTATATCACTTTTATTAATAAAAATATTTAACATTAATTGTAAAAATAAAAATAATGTTATTTATATTAATTTTAAAGAACTTGCTTTGTTAATTTTATTTTTTCAATATAAATTTAAATTTAGGGTTAATATATTTAACTTCAATGTGTATCCAAATCAAACGACATCATGTTCTGTGTAATAAAAAAAAGACAAATATTTAATTCCCCTGAAAAAAGTACCGAATTGACATTTGAAGCAAATTCACGTAGCAGGACAAAAAATTCCCAAGTACTAAATTGGAAAAGAAAAACCCTCAAGTTTCAATTCAAATATTAAAACTAAACTAAGGTAAATTAAGAAAAAAATTCAAGTACCAAATTGAACATGAAAACTAAACTTAAATAACAAATAGTATATTAACCCTTAAATTTAACTAAAGCCACTTAAACTTGACTCAATAATGACAAAACAAAATTCAAAATTTTGTATGTGTCAATAACTAAAGCCATAACCAAAATATAAAAGCTTAATTTCAAATATGGATTGAAGAGTTCCAAAACTTTTGTATGTGTCAAGTAAGATCAAAATCTATCAAGGAACTACTTTAAAGTGTTCAACAAATAAATAAAGAAAACCTCCGAGCGTTGAAACAGCCAGCCCCGGTGGCAACAACGGGCTCGGTAGATTCACAGCCGCCTTCCACGTCTGCCACCCTTTCTTCGGGTACTGTCAGTGGGAATGGGGGTAACGTCCTCTTCAGTAAACAAAAACGTTACATGTCAGTTTACATGAGTTTGAAGTGAATCGACAAAATAAAACCGAGAGAAATAAGAGGAAAGAATTGTACCGATGCGACCGATTTTCATGCCAGATCGAGCAAGAGCTCTAAGTGCGGACTGGGCACCAGGACCAGGTGTTTTTGTCTTGTTCCCTCCGGTAGCTCGGAGCTTTATATGAAGGGCAGTAATACCCAATTCCAGCGGATAACAAACATGGAAACAACTAAGTTATCACAGCGTAGAACAGTATATTGCACCACAATTCGAAGGGTGAGATAACAGGACCTTGCAGCGTTGAGAAACGTCTTGTGCTGCAAGCATCGCTGCGTAAGGGGACGATTCATCTCTGTCAGCTTTCACCTTCATTCCACCTGTGACAGGAATAAGTTGGAACATTACTCTTTGTATATCAAAGCACGTTGCAACGTTTAATTAACCATTTTTAATATAAAGTTCCAAATGGCTTTCAAATTACTTGTCGCAGTCTGTCATAAAAGCCTTTGGTGTTAGGCATTCGAAGTATTAAAACCGATTAAATATAGAGATGCCGATAACACCAACAACCCAATATAGCAAAAAAGAAACCATCCCCGTTATGCGAACCATTGTTTCCCTCCCAGACAAATCAGTTACATGCTGCGAAATCAATGATGGTGAATTAAACATAATGAAGTAGTGGGAAGAAAAATCGATGTAAATAAATGTGTCGTTAAAGGAAGCAAAAATACCGATGCCATCAATGTGTCAAGCATTTTCATAAAGAATTTAGATCCAATTATCATTTTCGTAATTAATAATTTTTATTAAAAAAAACCCCTAGGATA
Source organism: Gossypium hirsutum (assembly GCF_007990345.1). Lineage (NCBI taxonomy): Eukaryota > Viridiplantae > Streptophyta > Magnoliopsida > Malvales > Malvaceae > Gossypium > Gossypium hirsutum. The sequence goes on along the minus strand of NC_053447.1, from coordinate 71,904,513 downwards.
CCCTCCTCTTCATACTATACACTTCAAAAGAGGGTTCAACTTGTAGTCCAACCGTTCACCAATAAAAACACTAGAAAAATCAAGGAATTAATTTCTTACATCATTTCATTGTGCCATTCATGAAAATCAGCTGCCTGCAAAATTAGTCAGCTGACAAAGTAGATGAATGGTTTAACAATCACTTTTGGGACCTCGTATGACCTCTATCCCATTTGAAACAAATGGTAGAAGTTAAGTTAGGTCTAGAGCTGATAATGGGTCAAGTCGGGCCCAGATAAAATTTTAGACCCGTTTTCTAAACTCGGGTTCATCCTAGCTCGAATTATAAACCTAATAATTTTTTCAAGCCCGGTCCGAAATAAAAAATTACTAAGCCCGAGCCCGGCTCATATTAAATTTTACAACACCAAATAACATAAAAAAATGCAAAATATAATCAACCAACCAGAATATCTATATATTAACCAATCAACATATTTGATTTTATAACAAAATATAAATTGTAAGCTAAATTAAATTTTCAACAATTAAAAAGAAAGGTAACCTAAAAAGTAATTGAAGAAACATCATCATTCTTGCAACCAATTTTTAACATGAAATATGAATAAATAATTAACTAATCAAATTGATAAAAAAAATATATAAAATTACAACAAAAAAACAAGAATAATAATTACCTGTTGAAAATCCCTTAGCTCGCATCCAATCATTCAAGCAAAACAACGGCTTGAACCGTTTTTGGCTTGAGTGAACTCCTTAAAGATGTGATAATTTTCTTATCAATGCTAAAAGTCGATTCGGAAGCTACAATCAATATTGGAATTGCTAAAAAATCACGAGCCAATAATGAAAGTTCATTGTATCGACCTAAACTTTTGCTCCAATAATCTAAAACAGCTATTTGACTATTTAACTCAAGCTCCAGTTCTTCCAAATAAATATTCAACTGTGACTTTTCACTCTTAATGCTAGATTCATTTAAATACTGTTTATAATCATCTCTCATCAAAATCTTCCCCAAAATCAACATTATTAATATTGTATTCATCCAAACTAAAATCAACAGAATTTTTATCCAAAATATTAAAACTCCCAACCAAATAGGAAGACGTGGATTTGAATTTCTTAACATACTCGTCAAACAAGAGTCTAAGATTGCTAAGAATTGTTTAAACAAAATCTGAAGCATGAATACCATAAATTGTAGTAAAGTAATACTGCACATAATTCAACTTGTAACGAGAATCTAAAATTGCGGCACATGACAATATCAACGAATACTCAGCCCAATATTTATTCAATTTCTCTTACATTTTCTTAACCATTAGAGTTAAAAACGAATAAGGACCTTTAACTGTATCAAGCAAGACCTTATGCATCTTTCACACACCTCTAAAATAAAAATTAGCCGTTAAATAATTAGAACAAAAAAAAATACATCACATCATAAAAGATTTTTAAAAGTTTACAAAAAATAGCAACATTTCTCCACTCCTCGTTAGAAAGTGCAAATATTTGATAATCTTTATCCAGTTGGCCCCAATAATCTAGCACATCTTTATACTAAAGAGAATATTCAAGCATTAAATAAGTAGAATTCTATCTCACACACACATCTTAACGCAACTTTTTAGTCACATTCAAATAAAAATTTTTGTCGGCCACATCATAAAATCTTTTTTTAAGAATTTTTTATATATTTAATTCTATTTCAAATCTTACCAACAATATTATCAGCAAGTTCCAAACCAGCTTTAACTATAATATTTAATATATATGCACAACATCTAACTTAAAAAAAAACACCATCACACAAAATAGCTCGATTTGAATGAAAATAATTTTTAAAACAAGAAACCAAAACATCATTATAAGAAGTATTATCCAAAATGATGCTAAAAATTTTCTTATTTATACCTCATTGAGATAAACATAAAATAAGTTCATCCGCTATGTTCAAACCATTAGACGGAAGAAATAAAGCTCTAAACCTTATAATTCTCTTTTATAGCTTCCAATCTTTGTTAACCTAATGAGCAGTAATGCAAATATATTCATAATTAGTATGCTCCGAGTTCCAATTATTGGAACTTAGACAAATTAAACAAGATGCTTTAGCCAACTCTTCTTTAACACGATCTCTCTTTTGCATAATACATTAGAACATCACTAGCAGCTGTATGTCTAATTATATTCTTAAAATTAATACTAACAATTCTTATCATATATCTAAATACAGGTTCTTCAACTATCCTAAATTAATGCTTGCCACACACAAAAAAGTAAAAATAGCTTGAAGACACTCATCAGCATCAAATTTATAGTTTTTTATAGATGAAACACCTCCTAATGAAGGTTGAGTCACTATGGTGTATTGAGTGATGTCCTTATTAATTTTTTCCAAACAACTATTTAGATTATGTCTTAAATGAGAGGTTCCACTAGAAGATTTAGCGGAGAGGATTGTCTTAAATTGAATGAAATTTTATAACCCGGTTTTGTATGTTTGCTTATGTTTATGTTCGGTAACGCATTGTACCATGTTTCGACGTCGAATACGGGTAAGGGGTGTTACAATGAATTTGCTCTAAAACGTCAATAGTCTACCACTTCAAAGGTGTGGGATGAAATGACAAAACTTAAATGCGATAACAAAAATAAATTGAAGGCAGAATATAATCACTGTAAGACTATCTTCTCTGCTAAATCTTTTAGTGAAACATCATATTTAAGACGTCATTTAAATAGTTTTTTCAAAAAAGCTAATAAGGACATCACTCAATACACCATAGCGACTCAACTATCATTAAGAGGTGTTTTCAAAAATTCAAGTTTGATACTGACGAGTGTCATTAAACTATTTCTACTTTTGTTATGTGTGGCAAACATTCATTTAGGACAGTTGAAGAACCAAAATTTAGATAAATAATGAGAATTGCTAGTCCTAATTTTAAGAATATAAGTAGACATATAGCTGCTAGGGATGTCCTAATGTATCATGCAAAAGAGAGATCGTGTTAAAGAAGAGTTGGCTAAAGCATCTTGTTTAATTTGTCTAAGTTTCGATAATTGAAACTCAGAGCATACTAATTATGAATATATTTGCATTACTGATTATTGGGTTAACAAAGATTGGAAGCTATAAAAGAGAATTATAAGGTTTAGAGCTTTATTTCCTTCGTCTGATGGTTTGAACATAGCGGATGAACTTGTTTTATGTTTATCTCAATGGGCATAGATAAGAAAACTTTTAGCATCACTTTGGATAATACTTCTTATAATGATGTTATGGTTCATTGTCTTAAAAATCATTTTCATACAAACCGAGCTATTTTGTGTGATTGTGCTTTTTTTTAAGTTAGATGTTGTGCATATATATTGAATATTATAGTTAAAGCTGATAATATTGTTAATAATATTGTTGGTAAGATTCGAAATGGAATTAAATATATAAAAAAATAAAACATTCATAAGAAAAGATTTTATGATGTGGCCGACAAAAATTTTCATTTGAATGTGACCAAAAAGTTGCGTTAAGATATGTGTGTGAGATAGAATTCTATTTATTTGATGCTTGAATCTTCCCTTTAGTATAAAGATGTGCTAGATTATTGGGGCTAACTGGATAAAGATTATCAAATATTTACACTTTTTAACGAGGAGTGGAGAAATGTTGCTATTCTTTGTAAATTTTTAAAAGTCTTTTATGATGTGACGTGTTTTTTTTTTGTTCTAATTATTTAACAGCTAATTTTTATTTTAAAGGTGTTTGAAAGATTCACAAAGTCTCGCTTGATACAGTTAAAGGTCATTATTCTTTTTTAACTCCAATGGTTAAGCAAATGCAAGAGAAATTTAATAAATATTGAACTGAATATTCGTTGATATTGTCATGTGTTGCAATTTTAGATCCTCGTTATAAATTGAATTACGTGCAGTATTACTTTACTACAATCTATGGTATTAATGATTCAAATTTTGTTAAAACCATTCTTAACAATCTTAGACTCTTATTTGACGAGTATGTCAAGAAATCCAAATCCACGTCTTCCTCTTTGGTTGGGAGTTGTAATGTTTCAGATAAAAATCCTGTTAATTCTAGTTTGGATAAACACAATGTTAATAACGTTAATTTTTGTAGAAATTTTGATGAGAGTGATAATTATAAATGATATTTAAATGAATCTAGCACTAAAAGCGAAAAGTCACAGTTGGACATTTATTTGGAAGAACCGGAGCTTGAGTTGAATAGTCAAATAGATGTTTTAGATTATTAGAGCAAAAGTTCAATTCGATACAATGAGCTTTCATTATTTACTCGTTATCTTTTGACAATTCAAATATCGACTATAGATTCCGAATCAACTTTTAGCATTGGTAATAAAGTTATCACACCTTTAAGGAGTTCACTTAAGCGAAAAACTGTTCAAACCCTTTTTTGCTTGAATGATTGGATGCGAGCTAAAGGATTTTTAATAGATAATTATTATTCTTATTTTATTATTATTTTTTATAAATTTAATTATCTAATTATTTATTATTATTTCATGTTAGAAATTGATTGTAAGAATGACGATGAGAATCAGGTTTCTTCCATTGTTTTTTAGGTTACATTCCTTTTTAATTGTTAAAAATTTAATTTTGCTTACAATTTATAATTTGTTATAAAATTAAATATATTTGTTGGTTAATGTATAAATATTCTTGTTAGTTGAATATATTTTTCAAGTTTTTGATGCCATTTTAGTGTAGTAAAATTTAATATGGGCCGCCTCGAGCTCCGGCTTAGTAATTTTCTTTTAGATCGGGCTTGAAAAAATTTTTAAGCCTATAATTTAAGTTGGACTGAGCCCAAGTCTAAAAAACGAGCCTAAAATTTTGTCTAAACCCGGCCCGACCCATTATCAGCTCTATATAACTTAATCTTGTCCCCTCCAAAAAAAATTCTAGCTTTTAAGTTTATACATGTTCATTCACCAATACCAAACACAACAAATCATGGAATTAATTTTCTTGCATCATTTCATTGTACCATTCATGAAAATCAACTGCCTGCAAAATTAGATCAGCTGACAAAGTAGAGGAATGGTTTAACAATCACTTTAGGGACCTTGTATGACCTCTATCCCATTTCAAATAAACAGTAGAGGTTAAGTTAGGTCCACTTCAAAATTCGTCTATTCACATCATGATAGGTTCTAATTACCATTTCCATTGCAATGTTCGATATCACCAGGCCCCCTTAGATCCATTTGTGCATGTCCTGGTAGTATTTTAGCAATTCTTCGCCGGGTCCCCTTAACAATTAGTGCATTCATGTCATATTCCTACTTTGGTTACTATTTTCAGTGTCAATGTCCAATAATAAAGCTGTGTTTGATATTGCCAGCTTTCTTAACAATTAGTATATTCATAAACATCTGTGTATTCATGCCATATTCATATGATCAGGTAATTCCGACATTACTAGCCAAATCCATTAAAGAAAATAAACAAGGGGCTTACTTGCGGCAAATCATTTTGTCTTGGTTGTATTTACGAGCCAAAGCCATTAAAGAAGGCTCAATAATTCCACCTCTCAACCTTAAAACAAGATGAAGCGTTGATTCTAAACCAAAAAGAACAAAAATCCAGTTAAAACATTGTAATCAAATATAAAAGAACAAAAAAAAAGTACTAAAATTATTTTTAAAAAATCCAATAGAGAAACCTTTTTGAATGTTGTAATCAGCCAATGTACGGCCATCTTCAAGTTGTTTACCAGCAAAAATTAAACGTTGTTGGTCCGGGGGAATTCCTGTTAGTTCATCAAAGTTAGAACTTATTTAAAAAGACCAATTTGTGATTTTTAAGAAAGAAATGAAACCTTTGGGAACGAACAGGCAATGGGCGAAAGTTACCTTCTTTGTCTTGGATATTGGCTTTGACATTATCGATGGTGTCGCTGCTCTCGACCTCGAGAGTTATGGTCTTGCCGGTTAGGGTTTTCACGAATATCTGCATCTTTTTTTCTTTCGATTTAAGCTATGCTTAGCGGCGGATTGTTAGGGTTTTATACTGGTTTTTCTACGGCTTTCGAAGTGATGAAGTATTAGGTTTTTCCTTTTAGAAGTGACGATATAATGGGCTTTTAATGGGCTTAATAAACCCATTTTTATGATTAGACTTATTTTATAATAGATTATTTTTATAGGTGTCCATGGGCAGGGCGGCCCGGCCTGGCCCAACGGCCACTCGAAATATGGGAGGGTTCGAGTAAAAATATATGCCCGAAATATGAGTTTGGGCAAAAAAAGAGGCCCGTTTATAAAACGGGTTGGGCCTCGGACACCACTTTTTTGGCTCGTGCCCTGCCCGGATATAATAAATATATATTTTTAAATTTTAAAATATTTTAAAAATATTTTTATTTTTATTTTTAAAATAATTTTTTAGAGTTTATTAAAAAATAGGCCGGACCTAGACAAAATTTCAGGCTCATATTTTGGGCCGGGCCAGGCCAAAAAAATTTGGGTCCAGCCCGAACCTAGCCCGGCCCATGGACACCTCTAATTATTTTGTTTGATTCAATTCTTTTTAATGTTCATGTTAGGGATTATTTGATTCGTTTTTCTTTTGTATTTTTTTATATTCGTTTCACTGTGAGTTATTTGATTTTTCTTTTGTATTTTTATGTTCGTTTCAGTGTAAGTTATTTGATTTGATGTTCATTTCCTGGTCCATATTAGAGGTTATTTGATTTACTTTTTGTTTTATCTTCCATATCCGTTTTATGGTCAATATTTAGAATTCGTGATTACCCTTTATATTCAAAATTCGTGATTGCTCCTCTTAATTACTTCATCTTTAATATACAAATCAATGTTCTTCCTTGAAAGTGTAATATATTTTACTATTACACCAAACAATTATTGATTGTTTGATTCATATTAAATTTTATTTTAACCACAAATGGATGACAAAATACTTGTCCTTGACTAACCTTAATGTCAAATTCAACTTTTGGACACTTTTTTTAACAAAAAAAAAGTCAAAAACTGATAAAATATTTTTCAAAGAATGATATAGCCCAATCTATATCACTTTTATTAATAAAAATATTTAACATTAATTATAAAAATAAAAATAATGTTATTTATATTAATTTTAAAGAAATTGTTTTGTTGATTTTATTTTTCAATATAAATTTAAATTTAGGGTTAATACATTTAACTTTAATATGTATCCGAATAAAATGACATCATGTACTGTAATAAAAAAAAGAACATAAATATTTAATTCTCCTAATTTGAAGAAAATTCACAAATTCTTAAGTACTAAATTGGAAAAAAAAAACCTCGAGTTTCAATTCGAATATTAAAACTAAACTAAGGTAAATTAAGATAAAAATTCAAGTACCAAATTGAACATGAAAAGCAAACTTAAATAACAAAAAGTATATTAACCCTTAAATTTAACTAAACCGCTTAAACTTGACTCAATAATGATAAAACAAAATTCAAAATTTCGTGTGTCAAGTAAGATCAAAATCTACCAAGGAACTACTTTAAAGTGTTCAACAAATAAATAAATAAATAACCTCCGAGCGTTGAAACAGCCAGTCCCGGTGGCAACAACGGGCTCGGTAGATTCACAGCCGCCTTCCACGTCTGCCACCCTTTCTTCGGGTACTGTCAGTGGGAATGGGGGTAACGTTCTCTTCAGTAAACAAAAACGTTACATGTCAGTTTACATGAGTTTGAAGTGAATCGACAAAATAAAACCGAGAGAAATAAGATGAAAGAATTGTACCGATGCGACCGATTTTCATGCCAGATCGAGCAAGAGCTCTAAGTGCGGACTGGGCACCAGGACCAGGTGTTTTTGTCTTGTTCCCTCCGGTAGCTCGGAGCTTTATATGAAGGGCAGTAATACCCAATTCCAGCGGATAACAAACATGGAAACAACTAAGTTATCACAGCATAGAACAGTATATTGCACCACAATTCGAAGGGTGAGATAATAGGAACTTGCACCGTTGAGAAACGTCTTGTGCTGCAAGCATCGCTGCGTAAGGGGACGATTCATCTCTATCGGCTTTCACATTCATTCCACCTGTGGCAGGAATAAGTTGGAACATTACTCTTTGTATATCAAAGCAGGTTGCAACGTTTAATTAACCATTTTTAATATAAAGTTCCAAATGGCTTTCAAATTACTTGTCGCAGTCTGTCATAAAACCGAATCTAGAGATGCCGATGACACCAACAACCCAATGTAGCAAAAAGAAACCATACCCGTAATGCGAACCATTGTTTCCCTTCCAGACAAATCAGTTACATGCTGCGAAATCAATGATAGTGAATTAAACATAATGAAGTAGTGGGAAGAAAAATCAATGTAAAACAAAGGTGATTTGCTTACAATAAATGTGTCGTTAAAGGAAGCGAAAATGTGAGCCACCCCGAAAACATGCTCACCGTCTCGTACAGCAGGTCCAAGGGTAGTAGTCTCCTCCTTGGGCTCCCTAACCTTCCTCCTCGACTACAAAATACCACAAATCCATGAATCCCTCAAATATCACTGCTTAAACTTAATTCGATCAAAAAAAATGTCTTATACTAATAAAAACTATTTAAAGAAAAAAACGCAATTGGATGGGTCGATTTCTTCCAGTCATTTCAGGTTTTGGCCAATTTCGGGTTGTTTTGGGTTCAATCATTCAGAATTTCAGATATGGAGTTCAAGTTTTTCAAGTCCTTCATCATGAGCTCAGAACATTCCGGATTAGTCGTTCAGGTCAGGTTGGATTGCTTTTTCGGGTTTGGGAAATAATTGATAGCTTCACTCCATTTCAATCTCAAAAAAGAACACCTTCAGCAGCTAATACAAGTTTAAAACTAGTCTAATCTAATTAGTAAACAGTTCCAATTTGAAAATTTTCCATTTAATACAAAGAAAAAGCATCGCACATTTCTGCTTTCTAGTCCTTTAGCTTCAGTTTTTCAAGCATGGAAACATAATTTTTTTAAACAATAAAAAACCCTAGTTGATTACATTACTACATTTGAACTTCACAATTTACTGTAAAAAAAACCTAAACTTTTTTTCTCAGCAACCAAACAAGATATAGCTTAAACATAAGGAATCGAAATAGATGTTCAGAGAAACTTACCATGGCTTGTGAAATTAGGGCTTTTTCTGAGAGCGCTTTTGCTTAGAACGATTCAAGCTATCGAACTGATGCTAAAAAATCAATTATATTAATTTATAGTTAGGGTTTTTGAATTTGATAACCCCCGGAATTAAATGACGAAAAGGAGCTTTTTTTTTTTTCACAACTGACCCACAACAAAATTAATTATTTACAAAATTAGTAAGCTTAAATGGAAACACCAGGGTATATATTAATATTAAGAATTTTATATACATATAGATATACAGCTCCTTTCAGCTTGGATGTATACATCATGCTCAGCAAGCACCATGCATACCATTAAGCAGCAATTACAGAAGAAAATGGCAGGAACTGAGTTCAGTAACATTTCCCTTCTGCACCATGTTGAATTTCAAGTTAATCACCTCTGCTATGAACCCACCACAAGAGATTAGTAAGTGAATTCCCATCATCAAGGCCGGACAAGTTCCTTATCTTTTCCAAAGCACTCTCTTTGTCATAAATTGCTTCTAAGGCATATACAAACCCTTTCCATCCATCTCCTACAACATCCCTTCCCAGTGCTGGCAATGTCCAGTTCGCAAGCTGTCTGGTATACTCAATGTCAGAGAACAATATCTCACTGATAGGCAACAGTGGTAGCAATTGGATTCCAAGCCTGCATTCTCTCCAGTCAGGAGGAGCAAACCAAGACCACTGTCCCTCTTGTTTGCCCACAAAACGCTTACAACTCTGTTCTCTCTAGTGAATTCTTCTCCATATAGATTATCTCCTTCCTTAACATGCCACCATGTTTGTGCTGCTTGAATCACATGTGCAGTAAGTGTTGAACCAGTTGCAACAAGATGGGTGTCTCCATAGGCTAACCCCATTAGTGCAGCAGAGTTTAATCCATTCACAGCTTCACTAGTGCTTTCTTGATTCCTTCCATCTGCAAATTCAGCCAACCCTCCAGCCCAAGAATGGAGCTTGTAGAAATCAAAACACCTCATTCGTGGATAATTCGAATTCGATCGGCTGCCTAAGTTCATAAAACCTGCCACAAGTGAATAAGCTTGGGGCTTATACCTCCTTCCCCATGCAGGGTCAATCTTGGTCAAGACAGCTATTCCATAAAGGAGTGGTCATTGTAAACTCCAAACCCGAAATCTGCCTCTGAATCCCTTGACCCTTGTTTACTCACAATTCCACCCCATTTCGATTCATACAGAAAACCGTTCCCATTAAAAGTCCCATCCAGCCATGGCTCAATTGTGTCCTTCAAGAACTTTCTTATAGCTGGAATCACATCAAGAAAGCACACTTCTTCAGCAATCAAAGCCAGCCTTGCTGCTCTTGCAATCAACTTGCTATAAAAATACACTGATTTCGTCGTTATAGCCGATGAATCCAAGGCATCAACGTCCATAGCATGATTTTAATTTACCATTACAATTTGATATAAAATATTTAACAAAAATATGATTTTAATTTTTTTAAAATTAATATTTTATTAAATAAATTTTTAAATTCACATATTTTTAATAGTTTCTAATCAGATGTCTTTAATATTAAATTAATAAAAAATAAATGATTTGGTTTAAAATCATTTAATAGAAATTTGGGTTCATAGAGTAGAAATACAAAATGAAAAATTAATATACGAACAAGCATGAGAAATATAAATAAAAATAAAAATTCAAGGAAAAGAGTTATTGAAATACGATTATCAAACTTTTATAAGTTCAGGTCCTTTAATTCACTTTTTCGTAAATTTTCGATAATTATGTAACTTTGGTACGAATGGCATATGCATAAGGTTCGTTAAGAAAATATCATGTGTTCAAGAAAATAGTTGATCTTTAATGGTAGATTTTATATTTGTATATGTTGTAAACATGCAAATTGTCCCAAAAACTTGAAATTTCTTATTCCTGAACTTCGAAACTCAAATTCCTATCGATATTAGGATAGGGGTATTGATACTTTAAGTAACTGTATCGATACCTATAAGGCAGTAACGACACTTTTGTCCTGATTTATAATTAGTTGTCGAAACAAATTTTGGGTAATAATTTTAATAGATTTTAGTAAAAATCAAGATGTTTCTTTTTTTTTTTGTAAAAAGTTATGCTTATTTATTGAAGTACAATTATGGTTGCTCTGGCAACAAATGTAGTATTTCTATATCCTTACTTGATAGTTGGGTTGAGTATAGGAGTAATAATTGTCAAGTTTAGGCCTTAATTTGAGTAAGAGAAAAATCCATGCCTCAATGTAAAAATAATTGTCAAATTTAGAGTCTTACCTAGACAATGTGAGAACAATTGTCAAATTTAGAATCTAACTTAGACAAAAAAAAAAACTAATGCAAGAATAAATTCCCACCTATCAATCCAATTAATTCGTTCAATTCAATTAAATAAATAATTAAAAATTTTAAAAATATTTAAAAGATTGATTCAATTGCCCAATTCAATCAAATTTTTACTCGATTCAATCGATCTATACTAATTTCTAACTCCACCAATTTAATGGTTATTTTCAAACCAATACCCAAGTCTATTACTAATTTAATAGAACAATCAAGTCCAACCAACCAATCTCGGTCATTAAATTTGATCATATTTGACTCCAATTTTAATTGAGGCTTACTTGTATATCAAACAAAGAGATCTCAAGTATTTGAGGTAGTGTAATGTATTCATGTGCAAGAATATACGTAAGTATTGTAGGATTGTCTTAAAAAGTTAATTAACGCGAAAGTGATTCTCATACTTGGTATTTCCTTTTCTCTCAACCATTTCAATGTTGCTTCTTTGAACAATAATGGAAAAATAATTTTCCCATATATATTTGAGACAAAATTATCATTTTTTTTTCATTATTTCGATCAATGCTATATCGTTCGGTCATGTCATGCGTTGGTTTTCTCTGGTCCATCAAGGTCCAAGGTGGGTCCAACGGCAAAGACCTCCGATTAGGTGCTATATTTTGAATACGAATGAGGCACAACGTGTGACAATGTGTTTGGCCTCTACCGGAGGTCCATTGCAAGATACCAATGGTGCTTAGGTGCATGGCTTCATGTTGAAGGCTAGAATGATGGATAGTGTATAAACAGAATTGTCGGAGATCCGGGGAGGCCTCCAACCGGCCAAGAGCATTGATATTTCGAGTCTTATTGTCGGGCTCAATGCACCGCTAGTAGTTCGACTGTTATCTCGTCCTCTTGACATCGACCATCCCATGAATACATACGTTAGGAACCGTTAGCTTTGGTAAGTGAAGGGTGGGTTACAAGGATAAGCCATATCATGCGGGAGGAAAATAGGAGGGCGGACCACATTGCAAACTTGGCCCAGGAGTCATTCGATGAGTTGATGCTACTAGGCTGCTAGCAAAACTCATCAACCACCTTGGTACCACTACTGTAGGCAGATAAAACAAGCCACAGTTGTTTGCATGCATAATTTTGTTAACTGTTCCATAGTACCAAAAAAGATTAAATTTTAACTTAAATACATATTAAATATTTATTTTAAATTCAATTATAAATATAATTTTTAAAATTATTAAAAAAATCCAAATTTAACAATTACATTTTAATTCTAAATATAAATTATATAAAAATTAATTTGCACAAATCTGAAAATTTTTAATTAAAACTAAATAATAACACTATTTTAATAGCGATTAAGACCACAAAGTATCTATCCTTTTTAACTGCGGCAAACATGTAAAATTGCAGTAACCTAGAAACCCAAGCAGTATAGCTGAATACAGATAAATAAAATCAAATGGGTATTTTAAATTTTGAAATATTTATTTTTTAAATTAAAATCAACTGTTCTGATTTTTTTTAAATATGGAAATGAAGATAACAATGGCAAGTCAGACAAATTATTATGCCTCAAAAAACTAAGTTCAAAATGGGAAATTAAAAAAAACTTTTCAACCCCCATTCACACATCTAATTGATTCATCACTCTTGCCATTCCTATTTTTTCCAACAATTTTTTTCAAGAAGAAAATCACAAAAAAATCAAATCAATAGAAGATTGTCTCCCCCCTCAAATAGTTGAGAGCATATAAAATTCTCAGTTGGAATTTGATCTTTTTTCTACCCATATCTGATTCAAGAATATGAGAAAAAAAAGAGAGAACAAATCCAAAAGAAAGAAACGCCTCAAGAATAAAAAACCCAGGAGGGAAAAAAAGGGGAGAATCTCGATAGGAAAACCCTAAAGAGAAAAACCCAAAACATTTGTTATTGCGCAGCTATGACTCGAAACGCTTCCACTGAATTTGAAAAGGAAGGCGATCTTAAGGGGCTGCGCTTTTGATTTTATAAAATTTTACTCGAATCATTAGTAAGAAAGGCAACGATGGAGAGAGGCGGCGAGGCAAGAAAACCCTAATTTGTAATTTGGAACAGCCATGGACGAGTGAGGGAAGAAAAGGAGGGTATTTATAGCCTTTTTTTTTGTTATTTTCTTGGGGGCGATATTTTGGGCTACTTAATAAGGTGGGCTAGCCCATGGTCGACCGACCCGACCCGACCTACCGACCGACCCGACCTACCGACCGACCCATTACACCAATCCGGGTCTCGTTCTCTTTGGTACCCATCGAAACACCCCCTTTCAAACGCCTAAGGCCACTTTCCCACACTTCTCTTTCTGAGAAAAAAAAAAGAAAAGAAAAAGAGAGGGTGCCCCGCCATTAAAGCTCCCATTTTTATTTCCCCCTTTCTTTTATGAATACACCATGAAGAAACACCTTTTCTTAATCTAAAGCTTACCGTTGTTATTCCTTTTTTCCTTAAACTCGACTAACCCATTATTATTCATAAACTACACCCACATTTTTCTCTTATCCTACACCCTTCTTTCAGTTTTATTTTGAGTAGTTTATGGCATTAGATATGCAGTTTTAGTTTGGAGTTGGCGAAGTTTGGTTGCTTCAAAGTAAGTGTTAAATTTTTGTTCTTGTTCTTTTGCTTGTTGGGTTTATGAAGTTTTGTTTTTTTAATTAGAAAGTGGTTTTTTGTTTGGTTAAATGTTTAGGATTTTAGGGGGGTTTGGATTTTTTTAGTTTTTTTTTTGTTAGGGTTTTAATGTTTAATGGGATTTGATCTGTTTGCTAAAAGGGAATGGTTGCCTGGATTATTTTTTTTATTTATCTAGGGTTTCAATTTATGTTCTTGAAGTGATCAAAACGCTGAAAAGTCATTTTTTTAATAATTTAATTGATATTCTTTAATGCAAAGAATTGTTTTTCTTTAATGGATATTTCCCTTCAAATTTCTTGTTATACATGTTTGATTTAATCAAATTCTTAGTAAGCATTAAAAGATTATACATACAATGCCAGTCGAGGTCTCACATTACTGGTTTTGAAGATTAATTTTTTCTGTTTTTGATTATATTTGTATAGAAAACTGAGAACATATAGTTCTATATAGATGGCCTGGACTGTAAAAGATGTAAATGAAAGAGACAAGGACCTGGTTGTAGAAAATGGTTTTGTAAAAGAACCAAAGTCCTCTCCTGGTTCAAGTGTTTCAACAGCTGATGTGATTCCATCACAAAAGGCATTAGAAGGGAAAGATTCTCTTTCTTATGCTAACATTCTTCGGTCCCGTAACAAATTTGCCGACGCTCTTGCTATATATAACGATGTCTTGGAGAAAGATAGTGGGTGCATTGAAGCTCACATTGGTAAAGGAATATGCCTGCAAATGCAGAACATGGGAGGGCCGGCTTTTGAGAGCTTTTCAGAAGCCGTTAAGTTGGACCCTCAGAATGCTTGTGCTCTTACTCATTGTGGTATACTGTACAAAGATGAAGGTCGTTTGGTAGATGCAGCTGAGGTATGCTCCTGAGGATTTTAATCATTAATTTTGTTTGGCTCAATGATAAGTGTTCCGTTTGGTAGATGCATTGAAGTTCACTTGTTTATTTGTGCAGTCTTATCAAAAAGCTCTGAGTGCAGACCCTTCATACAAACCAGCTGCGGAATGCTTAGCCATTGTTTTAACTGATCTTGGAACTAGCTTAAAGCTAGCTGGCAATACACAGGAGGGAATCCAGAAGTATTATGAAGCTCTTAAAATAGATTCGCACTATGCTGTAAGCTATTCTCTCTCATCCTCCATGTTAAACTTTGTTGTAGCTTGGTCTTTCTAATTCCCATTTTCCCATATTGTGCTGTTATAGTCTTCCTTTTTAGGTTGAACGAATATTTATATCCTCATACCTCATTTATACAGCCTGCATATTATAACCTCGGTGTTGTCTATTCTGAGATGATGCAATATGATACCGCCCTTAGTTGCTATGAGAAGGCTGCACTAGAGAGACCCATGTATGCTGAAGCATATTGCAACATGGGTGTCATTTATAAAAACCGTGGTGACTTGGAATCGGCCATTGCCTGTTATGAGAGGTTATATGCTTTAAGTTGCTTAATATGGTTGCCCGTTGGGCCTCAATTGTAGTTGGTGTATTTGAGTGGCACCTCTATCTCTACTGATGCTCTATTTGCTTAACTATTTTATTGCCAGATGTCTAGCTGTGTCTCCTAACTTTGAGATTGCGAAAAACAATATGGCAATTGCATTGACAGATTTGGGAACAAAGGTTCTTTCTATCCCTCGTTATTGTAGCATCATTTGTTTGCAAGATGCTTATTTTGTTGAAAATTGAATCGTGTTTGTATCCACATGTCCTATACTTGCATGGACATTTATAGAAAGAACTTAGCTTTTTGCATGGCCAGTGCATTTTATTGATGAAATTTACATAGAATTATTAATTTTTCTAACTTCATCATCATCTATGGTTTCAATTTGGACATTTGGTGGTTGCTGAAGATCAGTGTTTAACATGATAAGATTTAGTTACATAATATATAGTCTCAATATTCTACATTTTTGTAGTTTTCTTCAACATGTGTTATAGGTGTCTACCGGAAGCTTAGAACGTAAAACCTTGTTTTCAGCTTTATGACCATCAAGGCATCAAATACATGTAGATGTCCATCAAAGTACATGGAGCTTAGAATGAGGATGCTCCATTACATATTTGTAACAGAATAATCGAGTGACTCTACGTTAAAATATTTCAACAGAGCCCTTCTAGTGATTGTTATTTCCTTCTACAATCAACAAGCTCGAATACCTTAGTGTACTATTTGCTCGTGACACAATACAATTTGTGTTGACATGCATAATTTTTTGTGGAATCTTTTATCATATTACCTTCATTCTTTAACCAACACCAACACTTGTATTAGATCAACAAACTTTTTCGTGTATTGGTCAACTCTTATTTACTTGTTCGTGGAAGTCGCCTTGATTGTTCTTTGAAATAAGTTGTTCTGTCCCTGATCTTGCATTCAGTGATATGTCTGTTCAGGTTAAGTTGGAGGGAGACATTAACGAAGGTGTAGCATATTACAAGAAGGCTTTGTCTTATAATTGGCACTATGCTGATGCAATGTATAATCTTGGGGTTGCTTATGGTGAAATGCTGAAGTTTGATATGGTAAGTTATTATTTAGCTAAAAGCACCATGGAGGCCCCTGTACCAGGAATCATATTGCATTTTTCCCTCTCTACTAAAAAAGGGCAAATTAGGCCCTTTATGTTAGATCAAAGAGTAAACTGGTTCTTTTTGTTACGAATTCATATGGATGGAATTTTTAATAGAAGGACTAGATTTCTCTTTATCTAACTTACAGGGACTAATTTTCCCATTTTTTGTGTAAAAAGGGTAAAATGCAATCCGACTCCTAGTACAATGGCCTCCACGGTACTTTTACTATTATTTAAGATGTATTTGCTTAGAAGTTAATTTTCTTTGAGGAACTCAAATTCTGTTTGTATGGTAAAAGATTTTTTAAACATTCTTTATACGTAGGTTCTGCAATGATGCCATCATATCGCGATTTAACTATCAATTTTTGTTTGTGCAGGCAGTTGTTTACTATGAACTCGCTTTCCACTTCAACCCCCATTGTGCCGAAGCCTGTAACAACTTAGGAGTAATATACAAAGATAGAGACAACCTTGATAAAGCCGTAGAGTGTTATCAAGTAACATTTGATGCTCGTATAACATTTTGAGCTTTCTTTATTTCTTTCCATGGTCTTCATTGCTTATTATAATAGCTTCTTGCAGTTGGCTTTGTCAATCAAACCAAACTTCTCTCAGTCATTGAACAATCTTGGTGTTGTCTACACAGTTCAGGTTTGATGTTGATAATGAATATAACTATTGGACTCGAGTTTGTCTCGAACAATGATTGACTATGTGCTTGCTATTGACAGGGTAAAATGGATGCTGCTGCTAGCATGATCGAGAAAGCCATCATTGCCTGTCCCACATATGCCGAAGCATATAATAATTTAGGTATTTCCCTTTAATCTTTATGTTGTCTCCAAATCTATATTGTTGTGAGATAATTTGGCACCCCTTGGCCGTATGGGAAAATATCATTAGTAGTCCCTCTCAAGTCTAAATTAGTCATTTTAAGTCCTTTAATCATTTGGATAAATGCAATTTTTTTTTAATTTTGGCCCTTCCTAAAAATTAATTACATAATCTAAGCCCTTTCAAAATAAAATTTTTAGCTTCGGGCCCCTCAAAAATTTAAAATTTTATCTCGGCTCCCCCAAAGAAAATTTCTGGCTTTGTCCCTGCGTAATTTCTCTTCTTTTTTTTTTTCTCCCCATTGTATGTATATTTTTCGTTTATTCTTTATATCCTTTTTCTTCAGGGGTTCTTTACAGAGATGCTGGCAATATATCCATGGCTATTACAGCTTATGAGCAGTGCCTTAAGATAGATCCCGATTCTCGTAATGCAGGACAGGTACCATTTCATAAATCTTGTATCAGATTAAATGGTAATTGCTTTTTTTGTTTTTTGATCGATCTCTTTTGTTATTTCAAATTATTTTTGCAGAACCGACTGTTGGCAATGAACTACATAAGTGAAGGAGATGATAAACTTTTTGACGCTCACAGGTTTAATTGAATTCGTACCACCCTAACTTGCATTTAAGGTCGATTTTCTATTAGCATCATGTTAATATCTGGCAGTCATTACAAATAATTTGTGGCATTTGTCTGAGCATCTAAGAATGATCAGAGGGATTTGCATCACCCAAATTTCCTTTTTATAATTTTGTCCTGACGAGTAAAACTTGTCTTGAAAGGCTTAAGTTGATATAGAATTTTGGAAAAGAAATGGATGATTAAAATGGTAGCTATTTCGAGAATTTGATCTTAAGTGTTGTGATGATATCTCCAATACCCTGAGATGTATGCACTAAACAGATTCCGAAACAAAAGAAATGGATAATCCTGTTTTGATTCTATGGTATAATTTGGATTTTTTTTAAACAGGGACTGGGGAAGGCGATTTATGAGGTTATATTCGCAATACAATTCATGGGACAATCCAAAAGATCCGGAACGACCTTTAGTGATTGGATATATTTCTCCCGATTATTTCACTCATTCCGTGTCTTATTTCATCGAAGCCCCTCTTATTTATCATGACTATCGGAACTACCATGTGGTTGTTTATTCTGCGGTAGTGAAGGTACTAAATCTACAGCATCAAGGATACTGTAGGATCAAGACTGTTTCATTAAATTTACTCCTATCTTGTCAACTATTGATAGTAATCACCTTGATTAAACCCGATGCGGGTTCATCTGTTGGAAGCCTTTCATTGAAATTATTTTCTCAACAGAGTTTGTGATTATCTTCAAATAATCGTGATTCTCTATTTGTTCTTTAATTATCACTAGGTGGTCCTCATTGATAATTATCGTGCCAAATATTAGGAGCTATTATTCGATGTTCTATTGCTATTATAAAACAACCTATTACCTTTCTTTCTGAACTCACATTCTTATGATTTTGCAGGCAGATGCAAAAACTATTAGATTTAGAGAAAAAGTCTTGAAAAGGGGTGGGGTATGGAGAGATATATACGGTATCGATGAAAAGAAGGTTGCAAGCATGGTTAGAGATGATAAAATTGACATCTTGGTAGAGCTTACTGGTCATACAGCCAACAACAAATTGGGAACAATGGCATGTCGACCTGCACCCATCCAGGTATGCTTAGGGTACCATATTTTCGGGTTTTAACTGTTTCTTCCTTTACGTTCTTCTGTCATCAATGGCACAAAAAGAATTTTTGTGTATAGAAGAACTCTTTTAGAATGGAACTTGAGTTGATTTTCAGATGTCTGGTTTTGGTGATTTTGCTTTGGTTAAATTCTGCTATTAGTCTCTGTACTTTGTAAAAGTTGTGGATGTAATCTTGTACTTTCCAAAATTTAAAATTTTATTCCTCATCATGATAACTGCCAAATTCATTAAGTTATGTTATTTCCAGAATCTAATGTGCAAACTTATTATCATATACGTAATGCCATGTTAGCTTATTATTTTCACATATTAAAAATTCAGTTAATAGATTAACGATTGTAATTTGTGTTAAGACTAAAATTTCAAAATAAAAAAGTATAGGGACTTAAAATGACACAATTGGAGAATATGGACCATATTTACAACTGTACACATGGTAGAGGACTAGTAATTGAATTTAACCTAACAGATTTAATTTCTACTGTTTGGGTTAGGACTAAAATTTCAAAATTCAGAAAGTAAAGGGGCCAAAATTGATTAAATTAAAGTACAGGGACTAATAGAAGAATTTAATCTTTTGCTTTTATGGTAAGCTTCATTTGATAGACTAGGAAATTTCGAGTTGTCTTTGATTTCTTGAATGTCTTTTACTGTAGGTAACTTGGATTGGCTATCCCAATACTACTGGTTTGCCTACCATTGATTACCGAATCACTGATTCATTCGCAGATCCTCCCGATACAAAGCAGAAGTAGGTCTTGATTTTACTTTAGCCATTTCCGTTTTCAATTAGATGAGATATGATAAATGATTCTATACGGTCGATAATCATACCTAATGGCAGGCATGTTGAAGAGTTGGTTCGATTACCGGAATGCTTCCTTTGTTATACCCCTTCACCTGAGGCTGGACCTGTATCACCAACTCCTGCTCTTGCCAATGGTTTTATTACATTTGGCAGCTTTAATAATCTGGCAAAGGTACTGTTTGGTAACCATGACCAAAAGTTAAACCTTGTGTTTTTACTAATGGCGTTGGTAGTAAACCTATTATTGGGACCTTTTATCAGATAACACCCAAGGTATTGCAAGTTTGGGCAAGGATATTATGTGCTGTTCCAAATTCCCGTCTCGTGGTAAAATGCAAGCCATTTTGTTGTGACAGTGTTCGGCAGAAATTTCTATCAACATTAGAGCAGCTCGGTTTAGAATCGCTTCGTGTCGATCTTCTCCCTCTAATTCTTCTTAACCACGACCATATGCAAGCTTATTCTCTTATGGATATTAGGTAAACTTTTATCATGTTCTTCATGTTGCAGATTCTTATGTTGCTTGGATTTTAATGCTTATTTTATTGTAAAAGTTCCAAGTTTTGATATTTGAATGCACTCTAGATGTTTGACCCATTGGCTTTTATGAGTCAAGTTTACTTGTAAAAGTTCTAATGCTTGTTGCATATCTCTATGTATAGTTTGGACACATTTCCGTATGCTGGAACAACGACAACATGTGAATCTCTATACATGGGAGTACCATGCGTTACCATGGCTGGTTCAGTACATGCTCACAATGTCGGTGTCAGTCTTCTCAGCAAAGTTGGTAAGGAACTTCGTATTTACTTGTTAATCTATTATTCATGTCGTTTTTTTCGTTGGCTTCTCTTAATCCCCTTTGGTCTTTGCATTTTTTTCTACTGGTTTTTCACTTTGATGTTTAAACATTTTGGGTAGGACGCATCTCTTAATGTTTGTGAGGATGATTTTATGTTTGTTTTATCATGGAGGTCCTGTACTAGGAGTCAGATTGTATTTTTCTCTCTATTCAAAAAATGAGTAAAATAGTCTTTATATGTTAGATCAAAAAGCAAGATGGTATTTTCTGTTAAAAATTTCATCCATTTTTACTGTTAAAAACTGGCGTAACTGACAGATAATCAAATACATGTGTATCTGAGGCTGACTTACAAAGATAAGTTTTTAACAGCGAAAAGGATGAAATTTTTAATAGAAAAGATGAATTTGCTATTTGATCTAAATGACTACTTTGCCCATTTTTTGAGTAGTGGGAACAAAATGCAATCCGATTCCTAGTACGGAGTTTCCATGGAACTTTTACCATGATTTTTCATACCATCGGCTAACTTATTTAGCATTCCGGGTACTTACAATGTAGGGTTACAACATCTAATAGCTCGAAATGAAGACGAATACGTCCAGTTAGCACTAAAACTAGCTTCGGACATCACTGCTCTCCAGAACCTAAGAACGAGTCTTCGAGACCTTATGTCTAAATCACCTGTCTGTGACGGACAAAACTTTATCAGCGGTTTAGAGGCAACATATCGGAACATATGGCGAAGGTACTGCAAGGGTGATGTCCCATCTTTACGGTACATGGAAACACTACAAAAACAAGATATACCAGACGAGTTAACTACTAAAACCTCTGACCCGGAAAAGATCACAGTCTCAGGCGACACTTTCCCGAGTACAGTCAAGTGTAATGGATTTAATCAAGTCCCATTGCCAATTTCGAATAACACTACTTCAGAAGAGAACGGTGATGAATCAAACCAAACTACAAATTCAAGCAAGCCGAGCTGATACCAAAATTTCCGGTACTTATATAGCACTTTTCGGTGGTATGCTAAACCCTGAAACAAATTCGTTACCTTCGTGGGGGACAAACTAGTATTCGTATTATTTTTTGGGAGAAAGTAATGCCGGTGTAAGCTAGGTAAAACTATGATTTTATGGTGGTCTCGTTTCAGAAGAATAGCAGATTGGGAAAAAAGATGATGCTATGAGCTACTACCGATATCGAAATCGATTAGAAATTTAGCCTTGGATTGTATATTACGAGGATGGTCATTGTTTTTTGGTTTAGCATCATTGCATGGCGTTTGATTTTTACTGGTTTTTTGATATTTTGTAGTTTTTCATGTATTAATGTCCATCCTTTGAACTCAAAATTTTAATGAATTAAAAACAATCAAATTTGATTTGTCATGTTTCTTGAGGAGTTCATTTTTTTTTGTTGATTATCGTTAGGGGAAATGATAAATGTTGTTGAGTTCGGTTGTTGAATCGGCCAGGTCATAATTTTTGTCTGGTTGTAGACTAGCTTATGTCCTGGGTCACCCGGTTTGATCGGAAGGAAAAGTGAGAGGGTTTGGATAAAAATATATGCTCGAAAAACGGGCTTGGGCAAAAAATATGGTCTGTTTAGAAAATAGGTTGGGCCTTACGTAAGCTTTTTTTTGCTCAAGCTAGCCTAGCCTGAATTTGTTTTTAATTTGTTAGGAATATTTATTTTAATATTTTTATTCTTTTTAATGGATTATATTTTAAAAATAATATAAATATTAATACGGGTTAGGCTGGGTCTGAGTTTTAGCATTTTTATTCGGGTCGAGTTTGGATAAAATTTTAAGCTCATTTTTGGGTTGAGCATAGCAAATGCGCTTAAAATTTTGATTGGATATGGCCTGAACTTGGTTTGGCCTGACTCATGAGCGTCTCTATCCAGTTGTTCCGTTTAGTTCAAATTAAATAAATAGCTAAAAATTAAAAAAAAAAATTGATTCAATTGATATGCTTGTATTGATTTGCGGGTCAAATTTTTTTTTTTACACTTTGTTCCAGATTAGTGTACATGTTGATTCTTAGTTTGATTGGTTTATTTGGTTTCATTTTGAAAATATTGGAGATGATTGTTCAATTTGGAATAAAGTATCGTGGTTATTATAATCAGGGATGACGATAGCTCGTGAGCTTGATAAAGTTTTTCATTTTAATATATTTTTATATTATAAAATTATATTTTCACCTTCATTGTATAGATATAGTTCGAGTATAAAAATTGGTATACTAACTTAACCAAGCTTGAACTTAAGTAACTTGAAAATTGATGCTGGTTAAGTTTGAGTCGAGCTCAAGTTCAATTTTATTACTATTCGAATTCAACTCAATTTGATTAAACCCTTAATTAAAATGTTCATAAAGATTTTTCTTTACTGAAAACATTCTTTCAACTCATTAAGTTGAAATGAAATTTTTTTGTTGGAAACGTATGTTCTTAATAAAAATCAATGTCAACATTTTAACAATAATTAAATTAAGGATTAAATTATACCAAATCAAATATAAGGACTAAATCCCAAATTAAAATATAATAAAGAGACTAAAGTTAGAATTTGACCATTATATGATGACAAAATACCGTACTAAAGTGTAAAGGATGATGATAATTTAATGGAAGGTTTTAGGCAATGATCCATTTTTGAGTGTATTGTTGGATTTTGGGGGGTAAGTTGGGTTTTAGTTGACTCTTTATTATTTTTAATTACGTATTTTAATAAAATACATTTATTTTGGTGTGTGTTGGTATTTTCTCATACTTTTTATTTTATTATTATTTGACTTTATAACTATAAAAATCCCAATATTTTATGTCATATTTAAGTCAAAAAAAGCTATAGTTGTAAGTGACCAAAATTCAATTTATGTAACACAATCATAAAAAAAAAAATTTTGATTTCAAATTCTTTGCTCTCATTTTTTCTTATAAAAAAAACATATATATGAAATTTATATTATTAGATTTGATAATTTGGATAGGGTAGAGATAAATAATTATTATTTTTATATAACTTCGAGAAAAGAAAAGCAAAAAAACATTATGTAGTCTATTGGGTCTTAACTTGATTGGTATTGGCATTGTTGTCATTGTAGGAGGATGTGGGTTCGAGTACACTGAAGCACATTATTCTCCCATTTAAGAATTGAGGAGAGATTGTAAGTAACGTATAACAAAACATGATATTAATTATAAGAAAAATTATGAAAATATATAAGACTATTAATTTTATTAACATACATAATGCGTATAGAATTTTGAATAATTTTAAGAATATTTAACTATTTATTTATCATAAAAAATCAACCGTTACATATGCTAATAAAAATAATATTCTCGATCGATTATCATATCGATCTGAAATTTTATATCAATAACAAATATAATTATATTGATAAATTTAACCATCAAATTATTAACATATTACCAGTAAAAAATAATTTTGTAAGTGTATATATAAAACTAAATTAGTTTTCTTGAATATTATATATTTAAAATAATATTAATTTCTAGGGTTAATATATTATTTGATACTTGAGTCTGATTTTAATGTTCAATTTGGTATCTATATTTTTTTCTCAATTTTTGAGTTTTGATTTTTTTTCTCAATTAAGTATCTATATTTTTTGGGATAATATAATTTTTGGTCCCTATACTCTTTTTTTTGTCCACTTTGATACTTGAACTTGGTAACTAGATCCATTTTGGTTCTTAAAATTGGTTCCATCAAAATTTAATGATGTGACCAATGTTACGGAATATGATCGAATTAGTTGATCGGATCGATTGGATTAAGAAACAGTATAATGACCTGAACAAAAGGATTGAATTGAATCTGCTTGAAATTGGTAGTTGAATAGGTTGAATCATATTAATAATTTTTTTAAATATTTGTATGAGTTTTTAATTATTATTGGTCTAACGATTGAACTGATTGAATCAGGAACTGATGATCTGACTAGTTTAACCACCTTTCCATTTGTTAAAACATTGGATGTGAAACTCTGGGATTGTACCACATCGATACTTGAAAATTTATATATATTTTAAATTCTTAAGTGATGATGTGGTGTAATATCAAAGTGCGTATTATATTTTTCAAGTTTAGGTACCAAAATGGACTTAGTTGTCAATTTCAAGGAGTAAAATCGATAAAAAAATACATATACCAAAATTGGCCTAATTGCCAAACTGAATATCCATTTTTTTACTACTACACATATGTCAGGCCACGTGATGTCATTTAGTCTATGTACCAAACTGAATATTTAAGCTAAACTCAAATGCCAAATTGAGAAAAAGCTTAGATATCAAATTGAGAAAAAAACTCAAATACCAAATTGAACATTAAAACTAAACCCAAGTACCAAATCACATATTAATCCTGATCTCTAATAATATTTGAAGAAAGTAGTCAACAAATTCCTAACCAACTATTCTTTCTCTTTTTCTCAAAACCCTCTATATAAACTTTCAATCATCCATTAATTATCACAAACAAAGCTTCAACTTCTCTTCTTTAGCTCTACGTATCAAAGAAAATTTTCTCTCCTTTTTTTTTTCTCTCCAACCAAACAAGAAAAAGAAAATGATGAAGAGCGATGATAATGCAAGCATTGATGTGGAGTCCAGTGCTGAATCGAAAGGCAAAGCACCTTTGATCGGTAATGGGAAAGAGAAACCGAATAAGTTGAAGAAAATAATGGGCGTTGTGGATTTTGTTCTGAGATTAGCCGCCATAATTGCAGCTCTGGCCGCCGCAGCCACCATGGGTACCAGCGATGAAACCGCAACTTTCTTCACTCAGGTCTTCCGGATTGAAGCTAGCTATGATGATGTTCCCACTTTCACGTACGTCATTATATATAAACAAATACATATATATATATATACACGCATATTCTAACTAGATCATGCACTTAAATTAGTCGTTATTTTGAGATCTCGATCGGTTGATTCCGTTAATGTTGATATTTTCTTCGAAAGGATTCCAACAAGTAACTATTTTAACTATCTAAATATAAAGTGATCAAAACTCAAAATGTAAAGACATAAATTTATGAATTAAAATTGAAATATAAATTTTTGAGAAGTAAAATATAATTTTATAATGAATTAATTTATGATTTTATTATTTTTAAAAAAATTAAATATATATATTTTTATTTTTAGGAGGTTAAAATGAAATTTTATCGAATATTAATTTATATTTTTCATATTTTATAAAGGATTTGAATTACAATTTTTCTATTTGAGAGGACCAAAGCCCTTCTTTGATTTGTTTTTGCCGAAATAATTTAAACTTTTCTGATTTCACCTAGAAAAAAATTTACTCCTTGAACACGAATGACCGAACACGAAAAACCACCACCCTTAAATCTTCATAACCCAAACCTAAAACAATCCAAATTCAGAATCATCTAAACTCAAAAACCAATACTCAAACTTGAATGACATGACCCAAAAATCAAGTTTTTCAGAATTAGATTAGTGGTCGAGCTAATCAAACCACCAGTGATCATTAGTTCAACCGTTTCGAGTAAAAATCATAAAAAATAGAAATATATATATGTATAAATAGAAACTAATTTTTTAGTCAAATTCAATTGATCTGTACTCATTTACGGCTCGACCGACCTAACTTTTTGTTCCAAATCAATACCTCAACTAATTACCAATTCAACTAAAAGTTGAGTTTTAAAAACTATGCCAAAAACAATCTTAAAATCCTAATTCCCCAAACTTAAATTTGTCAAACCCAAAATAACCCACCAAACTTTAAATTGACGAAAATAAAATAAAACTTAAATTAACTTAATCCAATTTTACCTATTCCTCAAAAAACTTGGTAATATTTCACCTGTAGAGTTTTTTAACTCAACTGATCATGGACGGAATAATTTCTCTATATTATGATTATTTTACTGTCTCAAACATACATACATACATACTTACTTACTTATATGTATATTAAATTTGTTTGCAGGTTCTTCGTCATAGCAATGTCAATAGTTGCCGGCTACCTCGTCCTTTCCCTTATGTTCTCTGTCATCACCATCATCCGCCCTAACTTCGCCATAGCCAGAATCCTCTTATTCATTTTCGACATCGTAAGCATTCTAACACGAAAAAAAAGCATTATATAAATACGATACGAATATACGAACATATTAAAAATACATATTAATTAACATTCTTTTTGTATAAATGACAGGTGGTGTTGGCACTAGCCACGGCGTCTGCTGCGGCAGCGGCTGCCATAGTTTACTTGGCTCACAATGGCAACCGTAACACAAACTGGCAAGCCATTTGCCAACAATTTGGACATTTTTGCCAAAAAGTGAGCGGAGCTGTGGTGACATCTTTTGTTGCTGTTGTGCTCCTCATGTTGTTGGTTTTATTGTCTGGTTTTAATTTTATTTTAAAAAAGAAGTGAAAAAAAAAATATTTCTCAAAAGATCAGAGAAATAAAAAGAAAAATGAGATATAGATATTGTTAATTATTTCCTACAATTTTCATAAGTGTGTTGTCTTAATTTATGGTGTCTTTTTATTTTTATTTTTTGTGTTAAGTTTATTCATAGTAATTGTTAAAATTATCATTGACATTGTGATTATGTTGTACTTGAGGAAATTGCAATTAATGAGAACAAAATGTTTAAAGGTGTTATGATGATTAGTAAATGTGTCTTTTAAAGGATTGATTTTGGTTTTAATGTTTTTGATATGGTGAAATTTGAAATTTAATCTTGTAATTTGAAGTTCGGTGTCAACTAAGATTTCATTTCAACAAAAAAATTTTGTCATTGTATCTAAGAGCGGGTTGGCGGGCCCCGGCCCCTTAAAATAATTTTTTTATTTAGGTATTTTAATTAAAATTTTAAATTAGTGAAGATAAAATTATACTTTGACCTTCTTAAAAATATAAAAATTTGATTTAATCATTTAAAAAATATAAAGATATAGGCTATCAAAATAGTAAAATTGTATTTTTGCTATCGTAAAAATTAACATTTAATTTTGACCCCCTAAAAAAATTTCTGGTTTCACCCCTGATTGTACCACATGTTCGATTGACATTGTAAACTGTAACACCCCTAACCTATATCTGTCGCCAGAACAGGGTTACAGAGCATTACCAGAGTTACAGATCAAATACAGTTATTTTATATCATTTAACATCCATATCAGAAATCAATCATGTTCAATCATTTTGTCCCTTACATGAGCCCTCGAGGCCCAAAATATGCATTGAAAACAAGTCAGGACTAACCGGGTACTCAGAGAATTTTTCGCAAAATATCAAAATTTTTCCTAAGTGCAGGAGCACACACCCGTGTGGGCCAGGCCATGAGGATAATTTTGAGCATTCTGTTTCTCAATTTTTAAGATACATGGGACACACGGCCAGATCATACACCCATGTGCTAGGCCGTGTGTCATACACGGCTAAGACACACGCCCGTATGGACAAAAATAGGCCATTTCCAAGTCCACTTTTTCTCATCCAAATTATCTTCCACCTACATCAACGCTTTAACACATTCACAAGGCAATACCAATCATTCAAATCAAGCTAAAACCAAGTTCAGTACATGTTATAATATATCCTATATGTCTAAGTATTCAATTTTCCCTAATAGACCCAATTCACATACATGCATATCTTACCAATTATACTAATTCAAATCAATTAATTATGAGCCTATATAATCTCCCTCATTTAACCAATTCAAAGACTCATCAAACACATTAAGATCATATATAAACACATCAAAATATGTCATTCACAAGCCATTCCAATGGCTAATTACAACCAAACATTTATATTACCATTGTTGGTCATATTTAGCCTATACATGCCATTATAACCAAAATTAGTTTTCTATATATACCGAAGAGTCCGAGGGATAGTGTGATGTAGCTCCGACCAGCTTCCAACCTTTACGAGCCTTCGAGTTCTATAAGACAGAGGAAATAAAACAGAGTAAGCATTTATTGCTTAGTAAGTCCGTATAACGAAAAATTAACTTACCATTTATTTTCATTAAAATAAACATACAAAATGCATCCAAGTAATTTGGCTAATAGCCTAAACACACAACTTCATCAAACATGTTAGTCAGTTATTTCACATGAATATCAAGAGTTATATATGAGCTCATCAACATCAAATTTCCATGTATTTCATGTATATACAAATAATGTTTCACTTTGAATTCATATATTTTCTCATATAAGGATTTTGCCCGTTGAATCATATAAAATATCGATGGATACCTAAGTAGTACACACGAAGTGTATAAATTTGAGATCTGTCAATTCATATTTTGGAATGCTTATATGAGCACATAAACGGGAAGCTCTTTCGAGCCACATAACGGGAAGCTCATATGATCTATGTAACGGGAAGCTCCGGAGAGCCATTAACGGGAAGCTCATACGAGACAATAACGGAAAGTTCAAGCGAGCCAATATCGAGAAGCTCCGAAGAGCCATTAATCAGGAAGCTCATAAGAGCCTTTAATCAGGAAACTTTGATGAGCCATATATCGGGACGTTCATAAGAGTTGTGGTGTGCCCACAACACATGCAAGATCACAACCAATCGGGATGCTCCGAAGAGCTATTAACGGGAAGCTCGCACAAACCATATAACGGGAAGCTCATGAGATCTAATAATGGGACGCTCTTTCGAGCTGTGGCGTATCCGCAACACATGCAGGACTACAACCAATTCGGGAACCCTGTATCCATCAAATTTCACTTATTCAAACGGGACTTAATGCTTGTCAGTTATCATCGGATATGTAATTAATTTCATATACATGGCAATAATACAATTACATACATACAATTCAATTAATACATACAAATTCTCACATTAGTTACACGAACTTACCTCAACAAATGTTCGTGTATGCAAAATCTACTAATCCAATATTTTTTCTTTTCCTCGATCTAACTTCGTATTTGGTCTATCCGGATCTATATAAATGAATTTAATATCAATTTGATACAATTCATACTCAATTCAATCCAATTCACATATTAGGAAAAATTACCATTTTACCCCTATACTTTTAATTAATTCTAATTTCGTCCCTAGGCTCGGAAAATGAAATTTAATCTTCATTTCAAGCCTAGAAATTTTCATATATAACAATAGAAACCCATGAATTCCATAAAATTCAGATTTTTCTATGAATTCAACATCTTTTCAATTTAATCCCTAAATCATGATTTCATCAAAAAATTTTAATAAAATACTTTTAAATACCCATCATCATCTCAAATTCATCATCTACTAACTAAAATCATATGAACTCATCAATGGTAACTTCCAAAATTTTCAATAAAATAAAAAACTAAGATAAATGTTAATTAGACCTAATTGTAATAATCTCAAAAATATAAAAATTTTAAGAAACGGATAAAGATTTGACTCACATGAAGCAAAAATTGAAAGCCCAGCTCAAGCCCTCTTCAATGTCTATTTTAGAACCGATATTGACGGTGAAAATGTATAGAAACTCTTAATTTCCAATTTATTTACAATTTTGCCATTAATTTGGCTTTATTTTATTATTTTCATATGTTATGCCGCCCCATTCATTCACTTTAGGCATATTTATGCCCTAAGTCCTCCCTTATTTATTAGTTAAACTATTTAGTCACTTAACTATCATAATTAGTAAGTTTTGTACCTTTTTCAATTTAGTTCTTTTTATCAAATTACACATGTAATAGGTAAAATTTCTTAACGAAATTTTCATTTAATGTTCCTATCCTACCATAGGCTATAAAATAATATTAAAATAATTTTTTTTCAGGACTAAAATTTGTGGTCCCGAAACCACTGTTCTGATTTCACTGAAAATGAGTTGTTACATAAACTACCACCATTATAATGTGATGATGTGAATTTTTAATGAAACTATTAATGTTATTAACTTTGTTATCGCTTAACAGTTAATAATGTTAACACATTAACGGTGTTATAAATTTAGACTTACTAATAATATTATAAAGAGTGAAATTATTATTTGGACTTGAATTTGGCAACAACTTTCACATTGGGGCCTAAATTTTGTTTTGGTCCAAGTTAGCCCCTAAACTCGGTAATTATTCTCGTATTAGAGCCTAAACTAGGCAACTGTTCCCACATTGGGACTTGAACCTTTTTTTTGTCTAAATTAGTCCTTAAACTTGACAACTGTTTCCATGATGGGGCCTAACTTGGACTATAAAAAAATTTAGGCTCTAATGTGGGAACGACTGCCAAGTTTAGGGACTAACTTGGACAAAAAAAATTCAGACTCGAATGTAAAAGTAGTTACTAAGTTCAAACCCGAAAAATAATTTAACTCTATTGTAAAATAGAGGATTAAATTATATTAAATTAAGGTTAGTACAATATATAAATACTAAATTTAAGTCATAATTATTCTTTTTACAATTTCTTCAATTGAGTTCATGAGCTATTTAAAATTCCCTAATTTGTTACAATATTATAGTGTTCTCAATGAATTACTAAATTCTTTATAATGTAATTAGATTACTGAATATTTTCCAAAATTATTTATAATTGATTATGAATCTCTTACAAAATTACTGAAATTTTTTTTGCAAAATTCTCTTAAATTAATACGAATCTGATTTTAAACCGAATTAGTATTAACTTTCTTTAATTGTTAATCGAACCGAACTTTTTTCAAAAAAAATTAATCAAACCAAAATATTTTGGTTTCGAATTAACCAATATTTATATGTTTTTTATTTTTTTGTTAAAACAAGTATAAAAAAATATATAAATAAATTGATAATGTTCATTTAACTGAATTATCTGAATTAACTAAATTAAAACTACATATCATTTGTATTATTAACTATTAAGTTTGATTAATTCGGTTAATTATCCAATTTCGAACCGAATTAACCGATAACCGAACTTCCAAAAAATCATTAATCAACTTCTGATCGAATTAGATCGGTTAACTGATCAATTAGCCGAATTAGGTCAATTCGATCGGTTAATTCAGTTTTAACCAAAATTTGAAAACCTCTAATAATAGATACGAACAATACTTGCACATAATGAAACTTAAATTAAAATAAAATCAACGCTAAACATGCATATTTCATTTGGTTAAAAAAAAAAAGAATCATTGGCTTGAATCCCTATTATCATTTTTTAGATTAATACATCATTTGATATTTAAATTTGATTTCAATGTTCAATTTCGTACTCAAATCAAATATCTTGTGGCTCAATAAATATTTGACACGTATACTCTATTAAAAAAAACATAAGTACTTAAATGAAAAAACTCATGTGCTAAATTGAACACTGAAACTAAACTCAAGTACTTAAATGAGATAAAGTAAAACACAAGTATCAAGCTGAAGTCATTGAAGCAAAACTCATGTACCAAATCAAACATTGAAGTTAAACTTAGGTACCAAATAGTATATTAATCATTATTTTTTGGTTAAATTCTGCTATCAGTCCTCATACTTTGCAAAACTTGTGGATTAATTTATATACTTTTGTTTAGTCATTTTAATCCTCGTACTTTTCAAAATTTAAAATTTTATTTCTCACAAAATAATAATTGTTAAATTCATTAAGTTTTGATATTTCCAAAATCCAATGTAACATATTATAATATGTGTAACGCCGTATCAGATTATTATTCACATATTACTTACTAAAAATCCAGTTAATGGATTAATGGCTATCATTTGAGTCAAAACTGAATTCAATCAAACTTATTTGACTGCTATTCTTTGATCAGGACTAAAATTTCAAAATTTGTAAAGTACAAGGACTACAATTGATCAAATAAAATTACAGGGACTAAATACATAATTTTCTCAAAGAACAGTGACTAATAGAAGAATTTAATATATATTTTTTGCCTAAAATTCTGGAGGCTATTCTGGTCATTTTGGGAATCAACATTCAGTAAAGTAAACTGGTAAGTGGCTAACTGCCGAATATTTAGAGAAAATCGATTGACGATTGTAATGTTCAGCATTTCCCGGGAAAATCATTAAGAAAAATTGGGATTTAGGGTTTAGGGATTTCACATAATTTGGATTCTGGAAAATGTCTCAGACTGGAAAATTGATGCCGAATATCGACCAACAAAGCACGAAGATGCTCAATCTCACTGTTCTCCAAAGAATTGATGCTTTCATTGAAGAGATTTTGATCACTGCTGCTCACGTCACCTTCTACGAATTCAACCTCGATAGTAATCAATGGGTTCGCTTTGTCACAAATCTGATTTTTTAAAAGTTTTTGGAATCTTACTTTTTTGCTTTTGATTTTGTTTTAAAGTTTGGATGATTAAAATATTTTATTATTATTTTGTTTGTTTAGAGTCGAAAAGATGTTGAAGGATCTCTATTTGTTGTTAAGAGGTAAAAATAAGTTAATATTTTTTAAGCTTTTTTATTATTTATTTTTAGCATTAACGTGGTTAGAACTTAGAAGCAAGTGATTTACTTTGGGGATTTATTTAGCTTATTCAAATGATTGATGATGATTTTCCTTGGGTTTTTTTTTGTTTTCTTTTAAGGAATACACAACCTCGGTTCCAGTTCATTGTAATGAATCGTCGTAACACAGGTCGAAATTGTTAATTTTAATGAAAGATCGCCCACTGCACACCCTTTTTTTCTTTTAGCCTGATTTGATGTGAAAGTTGTTTTTAACAAGCAGATAATTTAGTGGAGAATCTATTGGGAGATTTCGAGTACGAGGTTCAAGGTCCGTATTTGTTGTATCGAAATGCTGCGCAAGAAGTTAATGGTATTTGGTTCTATAATCCGCGTGAATGTGAGGATGTTGCAAACCTCTTTAATAGGTATGTCTGTCTTGTTTTTTTCCGTTTCGCTAGGTTGTAAATAATCAACTTCGAGCTCGGTTATCCCAAGTGATTTTGAACATGGAGCTTCAGGTCTTTCATATATTGTATTTTGTACCTTATTTGTTTACAATTGATTTTCCTCGAGAGGAAGGGTTTAGTAGTTGAAGGCATCCTTTGTCATGTAGTTTTAATTCGAATACAATCTTATGGTTATTGAAGTTTCAAGTATTCATAATGGCAACAAGGTTCTAGATAACGGGGGTCAATGCACTTTAATCTGTTGAACAGAGAATGTATGTTTTTTTAGCTCTACAACTATCAAGTGGTATACTGGTTCATGATATGCATTATGGTATTTTGGTCACGGAATATAAAACAAAAGTTTCCTTGCATTACAATAAAACCTTTAAGCTTTCGTAATTTAAGGAAAAAAACATGAAAGCACTCAAATAAGATTTATATCAGTGTGTTTTTTGAGATATTGTTTTGATAAAGAGAAGTTCTTGGTCTGTTTCTGCAGGTGGTTTTAAATTCTAACATTATATATGTTTTCCTCTTCTCAGAATACTTAATGCATATACAAAAGTTCCTGCAAAGCCAAAGACATCTGCAAGCAAAAGGTAATTACTTTGATGAAGCATCTATTAGGAAGTTATTGCTTTTCTGAAGCCTTGGAACATGGTTAAATATTAAATTTGCCCGGCAGTTTGTGAGAGGTTTCTATTATTAAACTGCTTTTTGGTACAATATGCCATTTTGAACAAAAAATGTCTTGTCAATTGACTTTGTTCTGTGTTTAGGGGGTCTTTTGGGTGTGGTTGAGGTAGCATCGTAAACAAGAAAAGGGTTGAGGCAAAAGTTGGTTGAGAGTTGGACTAGAGTGGATTGTGGGGTGCCATACTTGTGACATATTACTAAATAGCTGGAAGTGGAGGGAATATTAAGTAAGAACTGTAGAACTGTAATTGATAGTATACGCAAGGAGGAGGTGAGTGAGGGAGGAGCTTTATGGGCAAAAGTATATTGTTATAACAATTAGCCTAAACTCCCATATCTATAGGTTTTGAGCTGCTCCCATCAATAGATAATACTTTCAAGACCTGCTAATTCATATTGGTAAATTTGTATTAATGATTAGCCATAAATAAGTATTTGGTATACTAGCAGTGTACTTTTTTTATTCCACAAGCAGCCTTGAAAAATTTCCACTTCTCTTTTTTTTTTAAGCATTTGTTTTTTTTTAATATTTTACTATATCTCTATAGGACACTTGTCAAACCCCCTGACCCTGCTTGTGGAGAAAAAAACTCCATTGGCAGTATACCAAATATTATTCCAAAATAAAAAGCAAACCGAATTTGATGATTTATTATGTTGATCCTTGGAAGTCACTAGAATTTTTTTACTTCTGCTGCTGTCTTCCTATTTTGTCCAAGTTTTCTAAGCTTGTGTTATTATGGTGTAGTGAATTTGAGGAACTAGAAGCTGTTCCTAGCATGTCTGTAATAGAAGGTCCCTTGGAGCCACCAGCAACTGCCTCTCGTGCTACTGATGCTCCTCAAGATTCATCATTTGTTAACTTCTTTAGTGTGTGTAGACTTCCAATACTTTCCTTTTGGCTTTTCAAGGCCTAATAATGTCTCTCATCTCAAAGCTTATTTGGCTTACTGATTTCAGGCTGCTATGAATCTTGGAAGTAATGCTCCAAATGGTACAAAACCAACACAGCCTTACCATTCTATCTCGACCACCCCTCTGTCTTCTCATGCTCCAACTGCCATACCCACTCCTACTCCTGCTCCATCAGTGTCATCCCTTCCACTTTCTGCTGCACCTTTGGTTGATTCAGCAAGTAGCAGCAACCGAGTGACTAATCTCGTAAAGCCTTCATCCTTTTTTGCACCCCCTTCCTCTTCTTCATCCTCATTGATGATGCCACCTCCCTCTTCATCAAATCCAACCGCCTCTGCTCTTCATCCACCCCTCAATCCGCAACATCCCTACGGCACTCCAATGCTTCAACCCTTTCCTCCATCTACTCCACCTGCATCTCTCACTCCAGGTGCCCCATCTTCTTTGCACAATGGATCTCTTATTAGCAGGGATAAAGTCCGTGATGCTCTACTAATGCTTGTTCAGGTATTTATATTATTCTTTGTCAGTAAAAGTGTTATAGAGGCCTCTGTATTAGGAGTTAGATTGCATTTTGCCTCTTCTACTCAAAAAATGAGTAAATTAGTCTATGTACATTAAATTAAAGAGCAAACTAGTTCTTTTAGTTGAAATTTTCATTCATTTTTACTATTAAAACTTTGGCGTGCCAACGGAATAATTAGATAATTACATATGGCTTGCCATGTGTACCTCATATCTATGAATAGGGACCAGTTTTTAACAGTAGAAATAGATGAAATTTTTAACAAAAAGATTAGTTTGCTCTTTGATCTGACTTAAAGGGACTAATTTGCTCCGTTTTTTAGTAAAGGAAGCAAAATGCAATCTAACTCTCAGTACAAGAGCTTCTATAGTACTTGTACCTTATTCGTCTCATTTTCGCTTGGAATGTTAATTAACAGCTCATAATGGTTCAAGTATACTGGCTAATTAGCATTTGGCCAAAAGATGAGTGATGCTGGTTTTGCATTTCCTCCTTTGGTGAAGGCTTCTAGTTGTTGACTTTTTTCTTTTGTTTCTTATTCCAGGATGATCAATTCATTGATATGTTCCACCAGGCATTGCAAAAGGTGCATCATACCTGAATGTGCTAAATTCGATCCTCAAAACTTCATGGCAATGTTCAATGTGCACTGCACACTTTTATTTTCTTCAGTTTGGTATCTAAATCTAAACTTTGAAACTCGATTTGATCTACACGCCAATTGTTTACGGAGGACAAGGTGTTAATGCATACTACATTCAAGCTTATATAGCCGGAGTTAGTGCATAAAAAAAAAAGAACGTGAATCAAATTCATCGACATACATGAAAAGCTCTACACATGCATCAACAGAACAGTAAATTTTAGGGTTGAGAGAAGAAAGAGTAAAAACCAACAACGATTCCTCAACCAATGTCTTTGCCTTCGCCTCCTATCACCATTCTCTCTACACCTTTAAGTCGCACTTTCAGGAGGGAGAGATCTGTCATTGTTTGGCATCCAGAGCGTGTTTTTGTCCACTTTCTGAGACGTGCATTATATTACTACAGTAGTCTTGATCGGGAAATTCAGGTAAGTTTATGGTAATGTTTTGTTGACTCTAATTTGTTATGGTTTTCGTTGATCGAATCAATTATAGATCATCGGATTTGGGATTCAACAAAGTACAAGTAGGACGTGTGCAAAGGACATTGACAGAGAGTTTGAGGGTCTGAATTTGTTGTTAAGTCTTAAACTAGTAATGGATTTTCCTTTTGCCTGAGTTCTTTGATAACTTAATTATTGTAAAATGGATGTGAACTTATATGAGAAGTTGCTGCTGTTAGCTCTTTCCATAAGCATTGGAAGCTTAAAAAGTTAGTTTTAACCTGTTTATTATCATTTCTTTTGGACTGTAATAGTATGAATATGACTTTTCATTGTCTTTAAATGTTATTTTATGCATGATGTAAGCTCCTTTTAGATGTTTAGGACTATGCTACCATATGGTAGACTCTGATAATGTGATTTTATTGCAATAACCCCTACCATTTTAGGCACCTGAGAACTGTAGGCTTTTTTGTTCCGGTTCTTCAATTTAGTTACTCATGTTTGATATATTGGTAGGTAAAAGTACCGGCCCATGTACTATGAGTCGGATTGCATTTTTTTGTCTCTATTTAAAATATTAGCAAATTAATTTCAATATGTTAGATCAAAAGATAAACTTATTTTTCTGTTAAAAATTGGTCTATTTATGTCAACATGAGATACATGTGACACGTCAAAGTGTAATTATTTGATTATTTCGTCAATCATGCTAATTTTTACCAATAAAAATAGATAAAAATTTTAACTAAAAGGTTTAGTTTACTTTTTGATTTATAATATAAGGGTTGATTTGTTCATTTTTTTGAGTAAAAGGGACTAAAAAATAATTTAACTTTTAGTCCAGGGATTTTTATAGTACTTTACCTATTTAATTGAAGTACTTGTTACACACATTTGTTCTATTAAACCACCTTCGCTAAAACACCACAACCATCTCTTTCCGTCCAATATACCTCTTCCGCCGTTGAAACCGTTTCTCCATACCGTAGGGAACAGGCAAGTCACATACTTCAGACAGGTCATTCCGACAAGACATCAATCACTTTGGTGTCTACATATCTTACAATTTAAAAGACCAGCAACTTGTCAAGAGACCAATGTGTGGCTAGGAAAGAAAGACTAGTCCATCTAAATATTCTTTTGACCTCGAAGGTGGGGATAATGTTGACACCTCACTCTGAAACCCCTACAATACCTTCTTCCTATACTCTGTCCTCCCTCGCAGCTCCTCTGCTCCACTAAGGGCCCGTTCAGCTGTGCCTTTGAGAAGGACTTTCCGCCCAAACAAAGTGAACAGACACTAGTGTCTTTTTAACCTCCTTTGGCATCAAAAGTACTCGCATTTGATATCAGTGATACAAGGTGACGCATCAAATGCAATCACCAGTGAATTTGAAGGGGCAGGCAGAGCTTGGTCCCCTCTGATTAAGTAAAAAATTAAGTTATGAAAAAAATTATATCTAATTCATTTTAATTATATATATCCTCTCTCAATCGAAGATAATACAACTCGAAACTACATCGCTAAAACTTAATCGACAATATAATTTTGAAAAACATAAAAAAAAAACAACAAAATTTTCGTATTTAATTTGAATCCATATACAAATATATGAATCAATAAGGAGAAAACTTAAACGAGGACTCGTCTCATTCGCCACTAAAATTTACCGTTTAGTAAAGTAAAAAATCACCAAATCTTTTTTTCGTTTACAAATCAAACAAAAACCCAGGATTTTATTTTTCCCTTACTATCTTGGATCTTCTTTCTTCTTGAGCGCCGATTAATCGTCGAGCATCTTTCGAAGCCGGTCTTTGACGTATTGGCTACGAGCTTTAACACGTTCTTGTTGAGGACCAATATTTACAAACGAAAGGTAAGCTCCGGCGGCAATGAACGAAGCTCCGGTGAGGCAAAAACCGATCGTCACTGTTAGTTGCTTCGCCGTCGGTGGATATGACCAAAGCACCATTTCTTATCTGGTTTTCGTTTTCTTCTTTAAAGAAAAAAGTGGTCACTCTTACGGCTTGGCTTGGGTTTTTTATTTGGACGTTTTGTTTCGGTCTATACGCTGTCGTTTGATATTTTGGTTCGGGTCGGGTCGGGTCAAGTTAAATGGGCTTTCATTGTTTTAAATTGGTAAAGGCTTTGCTTAAAATTTTGTATCATAGATTGGGCCTTAGATAAAATTTAGAAAAAAATAAAGGACAAAATTTGCCGGTAGTGATTCAACTATTAGTAATATTTTTTGAGTCATCTAACTATAAAAAGTTATAAAATGATCATCTAACTATTATAAATTTCTTTTTTTGATCACTTAACCATGAAAAGTTATAAAATGTTGACTCGACTATTAAATTTTGTTTTTTGTTTTTGTCACCAACTAGTTAATGTAAAAATAAAAACACTCTAAAATCCAAATTAGTTCTCCTTCCCCTTTTCTTTTACAGTCCAGTATCTTTTTTCATAAAGCAACTTTGAACGTCACGAATCTGGAAATCAAAATTCAAACAACTTTCTTCTTCGATATTTGACATTTTCTGTCAGATGGACTTGTATCTAAGGTAGGCTATTCTAGTCATTAATAGACATTGATCCATTATATCGATAATATATAAATTTAAAAATTATCAACCAATAAGTATTGAATACAGTAGTACAACACATTGCACTTTTAAGGGAGGCGTAAAATTGAATATTGAGGACGATATTGTTGGGAGGGGTTGTCACAAACCCTGAATACAGACGATAAAACGGACATAGAGAAGTCATCATATGGCACTACAAATTTAATGCTTACGCAATTTAATTATGGCTTTTTTAAAGTGTTACTAGTATAAAGTACAAATATAAATACATATTTGAATAACTTCATATAATGGAACTCAGAGATCCATGTATATAATCTCGCATGGTAGGTCTCAAGTGTGGATACTCAAGACTAGACCTAATCACAGGTCAGGCCGAGCCGGTGTAAAATTTTAGGCCTATTTTCTAGGTCCGAACAAATCTCAGAAAATGGACCTAAAATTTTACCTAAGTTTGACCCAAGTAAAAAAATGCTAAACTCGAGCTCGACCCGACCTTCTCGTATTAATTTTTTTATATAAAAACATATTTTAAAAATTTTATACATTAAATAAACTAAAAACATAAAAATAAATTATTCCCAACAAATTGAAAATACATTTAAAAAGTCTTTATTGTAAAATAGCACTAAGATAGTTGGAACTTAACAAGCAAATACCTCTAAAATAAGAGTTATACAATATCCAAATAATAACAACAAAATAGTAGCAACATATTAGCAAAATGACAACAAAACAACAACAAATAACAGTAGAGAAAATAATTTAGGCAAAATTGGGCCAAGTCTAAGCCAAAAAATTTTACACGAAACCTAGCCTATTTAAAAAACGGGTCTTGTTTTTTGTTTGAGTCCATTTTTTTTATCTATATTTTTTCCAAACCTCCCACATTTTTCGAATGAACTTTTAAACCTGAGCAGATTATCCGACCATGATTAGCTAAATTATAAAAGTTTTAAAACACATAAAATGTGATATTGTATCTATACATTCTCTTCTTAAAAGCTTGATATTTATTTAATTATTTCAACTTATCGTTTCTTTTGGGCCAAATCTACCAATTAATTATTTATAATATCATCCTTAAACATTATCATTAAATTATTTACCAATTAATTTTAATTATAATCTTAGCCTCCACGATTTCAGAATCCGTCAAGCATTACAATAATTTTTAAAATTTTAAATTAATAAAATTAAAATTATACTTTGGTCCCCTAAAAATGATAAAAATTCAATTTAATCCTTTTAAAATTATAAAAATATACTCTTCAAATGGTAAAATTGCATTTTTACTATCGTAAAAACTACAATTTAATTTCGGTCTTCCTAAAATATTTTCCAACTTCGGCCCTGAATACAAATACTTTGATTGTATAAAATAAATTAGTAAAGTATCAAATTTTAAATAAATAATACATTAAACATCATTATTTCAAAACAATAGACATGTATGACAGTTTCGGAACGAAACCAGAATTTTAAGGGTTGAGATAAAATTTAAAAAACTAGAGGGGCCAAAGTTAAAATTTTTATGTTAAAATGACTTAAATTGATTAACTAATTTATTGGAGGGGTTGAAAATGCAATATTTTCATTTATTTAAAGAGCTAAAAGATAGGGCTGAAAAAGACAATTACATTATTTAACCAAGGGGGCTAAGGCTTTTCCTTGCCCGTTGGCAACTCCATTTGACCTAATAATTTTGGACAAGATATATAATTACATAATATAAAATTTAAATTATAAAAAATGCAATTATATTAAGAAATAAAAAAAAAATGGTCAAGGGTGTTCACTGCCCCAAATTTAGCCTGGGTTCGAGTCACGTTTATTGTTTAGGCTTTACTTTGTTACTGTAATTCATAAAAAAAATGATACAAACACGAGAACTCATACATTTATTTATGGCCATTCAAACTTGAGATCTCAAATTTCTTAAAGTCTCGACATTGTCATAGGGTCCAACTCCTCCCCACCCCTTAAATGAGAAATTCAATTTTTCGGCCATTTGAAATTTATAAGATTTTAAGTTTTTATACTTTGATTCCCTAAAATAATAAAATTTTAATTTAATCCTTTAAAATTTATAAAGATATAAACTACTAAAATAGTTAATTTGTATTTTAACTCTTACAAAATTATACAACTTAATTTCACTCCAAAATTTTTTTATACTTCACCTCCGGAATCGATACCTCAATTGTTATAAAAATACAACACAAATACACGAATTATTAATACGTAAAATCATATGAATACAATAAAACACACAAATTATTTTATAAGATATATAAACTAAAACTCATCTTAATGTTCAAACCCAAATAGATGATTACAATGCCATAAAGGTGATAGTAACAATGAGCTACTTTCTTTTTTTAAGCACATAATGACCTCATGTATTAATTAATTAATTAATCCCACTTTCCAACTAAAATTAGTTAAAATATTATAGCTTGATGTATCATTTGAGTTTGACCACTTTTTTTTAGTGGGGTAATTTTGTTATTGTTTGTTCCAATACAATGTATCTGATAAAATTATATATTTTGGTATTTAAAAGTAATAGTGTTAATTTTTAGTATTTAATTTGGGTTTTAGGGTTGATTTAATGAAAATTAACTGCTGATATTATTAGGATTGAAATTCTCATGATTTTGCTAATAGAATAAATTTAGTGTTAATTGCGAATTTGTTTCATTTCACGTTTTTTTTGTCAAATACAATCAGATGGATGTGATTTAATTTGGGTTTCAGAGTTGATTTGATGAAAGTTAATTACTAATATTATTAACTAATTATGAGTTTTCATTAAATCAACTTTAAAACCCAAATTACACTAAAAATTTAACATTGTTACCTTGAAGTACCAAAATGTATAATTTTGTCAAATATACGTACGGCATTGGACCAAAAA
The DNA here is from genome assembly GCF_007990345.1 of Gossypium hirsutum. Taxonomy (NCBI): domain Eukaryota; kingdom Viridiplantae; phylum Streptophyta; class Magnoliopsida; order Malvales; family Malvaceae; genus Gossypium; species Gossypium hirsutum. Next base: position 71,861,933 of record NC_053447.1, on the reverse strand, counting down.
ATAACAAATATATCACATTAAGAAAAATATCAAACTCAGGTACCAAATAATATATTAAGTTATAATATTTTAAAGCATATAGCTATGTGCTAAAAAATGGGTATCCATTGGTTAAACTAAATTCATTTTTATTTTCTTCTATAAATACCCTAATCATCAAATTGTCCAAAAACTTAATACAAAGCCAATTGCTGCAACTAAATTCAAGGGGTTTTTTCTTCAGTGCAAAGATGGGTTCTGTAAAAAGGTAAAATTCTAGTCTCGTCCTCTTGATTGTCAATTCATCGATATTACGAGCCTAAATCTTTAAATTGGAGAATATTTCACATTTAAACATGTGGAAACCCATACTATTCAGATTGTTATAACAATATGATAGAGTTAAGACTCAATCAACATCGATATTACTTTAAACCATGAAAAATTTGTTATTCTATCATCACTATAAGTTTTTTCCTCGATCGATAAAACCTCATTACCTTATAGTCAAGGTATTTTTTCGTCGGTTTAAATTCGTTTGTCACTAGAAATTGAGATTTACTGACGGTTTTATTTTCTTCGGGATAAAGATTTGTAAGATCACTATGCGCAAGTTGTGTACACGTCTTGGTTAGTATATGAAACTTTTGGTTAAATTTTACTATTAATCTCTTTACTATGCGTAAATTATGTATTTAGTCTATGTATTTTTTGAATTTGTCAAATTTAGTTCATATACTTTTTGAATTTTAAAATTTCAGTCTTAGCCCAAATCATAGCAATTAGATTTGCTTGGTTAAATTCTGCAATTAGTCACATATTATACGTAAAGTTATAGATTTAGTTTATGTTCTCTAGTTGGATCATTCTTAGTCCTTATATGTTTCGAATTTTTCGAATTTTTTATTGACATAAACGACAATAGTTAAATCCATTAATCAGATGTTTTGCAATTAATGCATTACGCATATAGTTAAATACTAGAACTTATTAATGAATTTAACGGCTAACATCAAGACTGAAATTTTAAAATTCAAAAATTATATGGACTAAAAAGAGCTGTATTAAAATTTAGGGATTAAATGTATAACTTACGTATGGTAAAGGGACTAAGAGCAAAATTTAACCAAAAAGCTTAGAGTTCATGTCAAATGCATTCGTATCTCGACAACCATACCTGAGACCGAGTAATCAATTTGATGATTTTTTATAGGCTAGAAGGTAAAGTGGCCTTGATAACAGGGGGAGCCAGTGGAATTGGCGAGAGCACGGCGAGGCTTTTCGTTCAACATGGAGCCAAAGTTGTCATTGCGGACATTCAAGATGATCTCGGAAGCTCAATCTGCGAACAACTTGGCGGCCATGGAATAATTTCTTATGTTCATTGTGATGTTACTTGTGATTCAGATGTTCGAAACGCAGTGCATTTAGCTGTTTCAAAGTACGGGAAGCTCGACATCATGCTTAATAATGCTGGAGTAGGCAATTTGGCGACCGATATAGTGGATACAAGCAATGAAGATTTCAAGAAAGTTATGGATATCAATGCATTTGGCGGATTTTTGGGTGCCAAACATGCCTCTAGGGTTATGATCCCGGCCAAGAATGGATGCATTCTTTTCACCGCCAGTTCGTTGTCGGTGTGGGCTGGTTTTGCCGGGCATTCGTACGTGGCGTCGAAGCATGCGGTGGTGGGATTGGCCAAGAGTTTGTGTGTTGAGTTGGGACAATATGGGATTAGAGTCAACTGCATTTCACCGCATTTAGTGGCGACGCCAATGTTAACGAAAGCCATGGGGGTGGAGAAAGAAGCAGTGGAAAGCTTGGCTTCTAAAGCAGCGAACTTGAAAGGTAAGGTTTTGACGGTGGAAGATGTGGCGGCGGCGGCGTTGTATTTAGCTAGCGACGAGTCACAATATTTGAGCGGCGTTAATTTAGTGGTGGATGGAGGGTATAGCGTTACTAATACTTCGTTGTCAATGACAATCCAAAGCCTTACGTCTTAACACCCTCAGATATTGCCGTCATGTTTATATTATGTATTCCTGTCGCATGAATTCTATGCTTCGATCCAGGAGACTCCCAACGCTCAACATGTGATTACTTACATTCCAATTAAAAAAACACTCATTTCATCAGATTTTTTTTTAATTTATATTCAATTCGGTTCGATTCGATTCGATTTGATTCAATTCGGTTCGATTCATTTATTTATTTAAAACATGAGTGATTTTTATTACGATTTTACACTCAATTATTTATGTTTGGTGTTCAATCTTTGAATAAAATTTTCTATTCCGATAACTTGTGTTGCTTAAACTCTACTCCAATAACGTCAATATTTTTTGAATCGAACATTTTGCTCCACTCCATTTCAATTTCGACAATATAATTTCTAAAAGAAAAGGATGGTAGATGAATCGAGTTTGAACTAATAAACTTCTTTTTATATTTGTTTGTTTATTGTTTAACTTATCCGTGTTCTATCTGTATTCGTTAATAATTTCAAAATTATATTTGAGTTTATTTATTTAAAATTGTGTTTGTTTATATTATTTTGTTTAATGTTTACAAACAAATTCACGAATATTGATAAACATACTCTGCATTAGATTCGAGTTGATATTTAACCTTAAAGTTAAGGGTTAATGGTAAGGTTAAAATATTTTGAAATTTCGGATCAATTTAAAATCCAACTCGGAATTTGGGGACTTCAAGTGAGATTAACCCTCTCTTATTATTTATTTCCCCAGCAAAGTTCTTCGCCTAAAATCGCTTTGCTCACAGATTTTTTCTTATTTTCAATTTCTCAAAAATCTCCAAAAAATTAAAAAGAGGGAAAAATTAAATTCAAGATTTGGGTGTTATAAATTTGATGTCGAGGCCTTGGCTACTAGTTTTTATAGTGTTTATAGTAATGCTCACTTCTCAATTCGAATGGAAGCAGCAGTTTGGTGAAGAAATTGAGCTAACTTCCACTGTTTCTCTCAAAGATCAATCCCTTTCCAAACGCCAAGAATACGTCAAAGAAAAGGTTTCGCCTTTCCCCCAATTTGTTCTTTATATATATAACTTTATCTTTTTTAATAAAAAAATCATGAATTAGATTGTTAATTGTTGTTAATTTGCAATTTTATTCAAATTCCCCCTCCCCCAATTTGTTGGCTTGCAAAGGGTATAATTTACAGCAAGTGAAGTGATTTTTTTGCTTGTTTTCTATTTTAAATGGCTTTTTTTTTCATCTTTCTTGCATGTAGACTAGTGGATTAATTACTCTCATTAAAATGGCTTGTAAATGGACTCGTTTGATTTGGTAATTCTATGGGTTGATTGCAGTGTGATGATCTGGTTGGAATTATATGAGGTTTTAGATTCTGAGAATGTTGAATAGATTTTCTAGTTCAATTAGCTTAATTTGATATTCTCAAAGGAAGGGTGTGAAACAGTAAATTACTTCCATGAAGGTTCAAATCTTTTTGGTCATTTTGATGAAGATTTCAATACTTTAATTTGTGCTCAGTTGGATTATTTTCTAGTGTTTCATTCTTGGCTTTGTTTGGTAGGGTGGAAAGAAAATTAGAGGATGAAAAATTGAAGGAGGAAAGTAGGAGATAGGATATTTATTTTTCATCTCATTGGCTTAGTTGGAAAGATGGAAAATGGAAAGAAAAAATAATAATTTTCTTTTCATTAATTACTTGTTACTGTAAAAGAATGGAAGGAAAGAAAATTAATTCTTTTTAGAAAATGAACAATATTTGTAGAAGCTTTGTGCTAGTGATCACTGGTTAAATATGAATGGGTTGCCATTTGCCACCACTAATCCAAATTCACTGTTGTGGGGTTCTAACTGGGTAAATTCCTTTTAGTTTATGCTTGCAAACGGGCGAGTATGGTTAGATTCTTTTTACGTTTTCCATTTCTTTTAAGCTGAGGATCCTTAGAGGTCATATTCCCATATCCATGCGTGAGACATGAGTGTCAAATAGATATACTTCAAGAAAAATAGAGTCCAAGCAACATAGCTTATATCTATATTTCCAGCCAATGTCAACGTGTTTTGTGTAGATAAGAATCATGAGTTGGTACATCTCACTTTTGGACATACAGCTCTGTTTTGGTCTGTCTCAGTTTCTTGATTTTTTATTTCATTTCCCCAGATGCAATTCCATAAGTGGAAACCTTAAGTAGCAAGGTTTTGCCCCCTTCCACCTTCTAATTCTGTTTATCACTTGACTTAGAAGCAGTAAGTGAAATATTTGAGTGTTTTTTGTTGCAAATGCCACAAATAATATCAAATTTTAAGTTAGGTAGGATTTATTCGGTAAAAGCACCATGGAGGCCTTTGTACTAGGAGTCGGATTGCGTTTTGCCCTCTCTACTTAAAAAATGGGCAAATTAGTCCCGGTACATTAAACCAAAGAACAAACTGGTCCTTCAATTAAAAATTCCATCCATTTTTACTATTAAAAGTTGGTTCTTGTACATCAGCATGAGGTGCACGTGGCATGCCATATGCAACTATTTAATTATTCCATCAACCATGCTAGTTTTTAACATTAGAAATTGATGAAATTTAAATAATAATAAAAAGGACCAATTTGCTCTTTGATCTAATGTATAGAGGAAAAATGCAATTTGACTCCTTAGTTCAGGGGCTTCCATGGTGCTTTTACCAATTTATTTCTTTAATCTAGAAATGCTTCTGAATTACTATTTGTTTTGGCAGGTTCCTTATATATGATTCTCTTATTGGAAGTTTGTTTGCCTAAGTTCCCCACCTAATATGACTTCTACACCATTGTTTGAAATTGCCTTAGTTTCCATTTAAAAATACCTTGATATATACATAATGCTAATGGTGCCATATTGTTTAAAATTTCACCCAATTGAGCATGTCTAGTATATTTTTCACAGCCGGATCGCTATAACTCACCCCGTTGAGTTTGCCACCATGGAACTCAACAGTTACACCTACTTGTTCGACACTATACGTAGATTCTGCCCTTCTAAAAGGGACATCCTAGCAAGTCCTTCCCCATCTACCAAAACAACCAGAAATGTTTCAAAAAAAAAAAGTAGGCATGCATTGTACAAAATGTTCACGATAGGGTGCCCTAACCACCCAACAGCTAATCCATTCCCATTGTCCGTTGAACCCAATATGACCCAATTTGCCTATATCTTACTTATTTGTTTTGTTTGAGGCTGCATTTGTTGTTTCCTTCTGGTGTAGTTGCTTGAACTAAACTGAAATTCCTCGGTTGTTTTAAGATGGCATACATCATCTTCATCTCCTAGTATTAAGTGACTGTTCAGAGTGATATTTTATCAACTTTGTCGCAGATCATACTTTCTCAAGAAAGGAATATTCAGAAACTGAACGAGCAAGTGAGGAATCTTCGTGAACAATTGCTATGGTGTAAGGCTGAAACCGAGATTAGTAACGGCTCTGCATTTGCTTTGAGTGAACATTTAAGTGAGATTGAGCAGCAGCCAATGTTAGATGACTAACATTATTGGGTCACTGCCAATAGAGTCACAATACTGCTTGCTATGTGCAAGTACATAAACCTTGATTTCTTTCTTTCCTCCTCCTTTGTAGCTTCATAATGATCATTGATTTACTTGACTTACAAGTCAGAATACATTACATGCAACTCTTTGAACATCTCTTGTCAATATTTCATGGATGCTTTAAGTTAATATGCTTTATAGGGTTATGGAATAAAAGTGTCCTTCTCAATGTGATTTTGTGGTTGAAACTAGACATGTCATTTGTTATGCAAACCTGAAAACTCAATCCAATCAAACTCTACTCGAACCCAATTTGACTCAAACACAAAACCAACATGAATTGGAAACGATCTAAACTTAAAATGGTTTGAACAAATACAAAATGGCTAGAATTTAAATGACTTGACTTGAAAAACTAAAGTCGGAAATCTGAATGACTTTAATCCCAAACAACTTGAATCCAAAATTGAACCGAAAATTTTAAAACTTGAATTGATTCTATCTAGATTATCCCAACCCAAAATCAACCAAATTCATCCAATTGGCAAGTCTAGCTGAAACCAAGACACAAAAAGGGAAGCTTGTTTGATTGCATATGGAAGAAATATGTGAAATGAATACAAGTTGTATGAAAATAGAGCGGGATTATTGCTAGGTATGATCACTAAATTAGGGATAAATATAAAAATTATACACGAATTTTGACTTTATATGATTTTGTACATAAAATTTTGATTTGATTTGATTTTCACAAATCACTAACAACATTTTGGAATCAACACTATTTTATGTCGATGCATTACATATACAATCAATTATATTAACTCGATATGAAAATAAATATATGTATTTATTTCTTTAAATATGTATAAATAATCAAAATCAAAATTTTATGTATATCTATAATCACAATTTAGATTTCATATGTATAATTATGCCAAGTCAAAATTTATGTTTCAAATTGAACCAAAATTCATTAAATTAGAGGAATATGATTTTATGCATAACTTAAAATTATATTACCAAGTTATATATATATTATGATATAGTATTAGGGGCAATGATTATACATATTGCACTTTTAGGTAAAGAACTCAAGTACAAACCTCGAAAAAAAATTTAGAAAGAACAAGCACAATGAAAATTTTAATCTTTGTTATCGGTTTAAGCCACTATTTTTGTACTAATATATATATATATATTGTTATGGAGATACTTTTATTTTTTATATTTTCATATAAAATTAACATAAAGTGACACGTAGTTGAGTTTGAGCTTTAAGGCATTATGAATTTTAAACTTTCAACTTCATCATTTCAATCAAAATTTTATTTTATTTTTATATAAATTTTAAATAAATATATTTGCAATATAATTTTTTTTACCCTTATCGTGAGTATAATATAATCTAATAATTATTGATACCCTTATTGATTTTTATTCGAAGGTCCATTTTTTTTTCTTTTCTAGAATAATTTACATCCAAATATTTGATTAATATATGTTATTTATATTAGATTATGACACATATTACGGGTATAATTTTTTTATATTAAAATGTATTTATAGAAAAACATATATGTAATTTAAATGAGGTTTTGGTTGAAATGTATTTTGGGTTTATAAATTCAATATAAAAAGATAAAAATAATCTTAAAATAAATTTTTATTTCCTTTTAAATAAATGAGATTTTAGTCATTTTTTAATTGAATTAATATCCGATTGACTTATGATTAGTGATTCAAAGGCAGAAAAAATGACATGTGATTGTAAGATCTGTAACAAAATTTAAATATATAAAAAGAATATGACACGTGACAATTATTAATTTCATTTGTGGAATTTAAATATACATTTCTCATTTTCAAAAGATTTCTCTAAATAGTAAAAATCAAATTCAATTTTTCCTTTGAAATTTGTCAAAGCATGGATGAATGAGTAGCAATAATTTTACATCATAATCTCAATACTTGATTGAAAGGTACCAATTATATAAAGGTGACAATTTTTCCTTTTATAGTATCTCAATTAAATTTAAAATCAAGTTAAATTTGACTTTTAAATAAAAGAAAAAAATTTTAATATTATTTTCTTTACTTACAAAATTTATAAAATTTAGATCGATAATATTATTTTAAAATCATTAAATTTTTTACCATTCGATTCAATTCGCGTTTATGATATGCGGAATATGAAATTATGAAAGAAAAAAAAAACCCGAAAAAAGGAATATTGGTTTCGGTAAATATGTCGGTCGAATTAGGCAGATTGTCTTATTACATTATTTATGGTTCCTTTTCAACAAATTTTTTATGTGATTGGTACATAATTTTGATACTTTTTTATAATGAACTCCGAACCTCAAACTTAAAACTTTAAACCTTGAACACGAACCCTAAACCCTGAATTTGAATTCCTAAACTTTGAACTTTGAGTTCATGGTTTGAGATCCGAGGTTCAGGATAAAAAATTTACTAAAATTATGTATCAATGAGATGAAAAGAATTACCGAAATGTCATTAAATAATTAAAAAGATAACATGGATGATGTGGTAGGAACGGTCTATAAATAATGTATTGACAATATTAAAATTATATTTAGAAACAATTTTATTTGTGTTTTTATTATTTTTTTTAAAAAAAATTGATCTCAATTATTTTAAATATTTTAATTAATTTAATTTTATAAAAATATTATTAAAACTACTTCATTGAATTTTTATAATATATTGTCATATTTTATCCATAATAATTTTAAAAAATAAAAGGTGAATGTTAAAAAATCAAATTTATATAATATAAAATACTAGATTAACAGAAACCCAATAATTAAATTTTATACTTTTAAATTTGATAATAAAATTATAAAAATATGGATAATTAAGAGATTATTATTGGTTGAAGCATCAAAATATATGGTGGTCAATGTTATTGTTTTTCATGGAAAGAGGCTTTAACCAATGTTCAAAAGGGTTGAATTTATTCATACTTATTTTCTTTCTTTATTTAATGAAATTCATAATTATTTTCTAAATAAAGATGTTGAAGGATTTGACTATAATAATATTATTTCTAACTACTTCATTAATTGGATTAATGAATATTTTCTTTCATAATATTATAAATAATTAATAATTTATTATCATAAATGGTTAGAGTTAATTTCACCGGACGTCCCCAAACTGTGACACTCGTTTAAATTGGTCCCCAAACTTTTAAAAGTTCTTCCGAAACATTGATGGATCCATTAATTTAAATTTTCATTCTTATAATATTGATGTTATATCAATAAGGTTCTTCCATTACTAAAATCATTAATTCAATTGTGGTATAATTTAAAATAAATTTTCAATTTTATTTTATTTTTAGGTTTTAATTTTATAGTTATGGGACAATATTTTACTCTCTTTTTATTTTTCATTTTAAATTATATGTCACATAAGATTTTACGTGTTATTTAATGGTTAAATTAACGATTTCAATAATGGTAGCACAAGATTGATATAACACCAATAGTTTGAGGATGTAATTAGAATGTTTTAAAATTTGGGGACCAATTTAAAGTGAGAGACATAGTTTAAGAATGTTTGATGCAATTAGTTCTTTTATTAATATGTGAATAGGACCCGACCTTTGTACCGTTTTAATATTTAATCCTAAAAGCTATTGGAGGGTTTTTTTTTTAATTTTTTAATACCAATGTATCATTAATGTTTGTTTTATAATTTACGAAGACTAATACTTTTGAAATTCATGATTGCTGGGGGAAAATGTAAAGGAAAGGCAGGGCCTGTTCCTCCCCCTAAAATAAAAAAAAATACAATTTAATCCCTTTAAGAATTTGTTAAATTGTAAATTTATACATGTTAAATTTGCACTTTTGTCCCAAAAATGAAATAGAAAATGTTTATTTTTTCTCAAAAATAATGAAATCAAAAACTAATACGTGCTAAAATTATATTTTAACCTCCCAAAATTTATAATTCAATTCCAACTCCTCCTAAATTTTTTTTCTAAAATCGTCATTGGTGATTGCCCTTCCTAATAATACCATATCCAAAGTTCAAACCTAATTTTTTTTTAATAGCGTAATGTATCTTATCACTATATTTAATATTTTTCGGTAAAACAACCTTACTTTGCATGGTGTGTATTACATTATACTCCAATATATATATATATCACTATAATATAAAGTAATGAATGTACAGCTTTCCTTCTTCATGATACAAAATATTTATTGCCAGTTTCCATTTTTATTTTTTTGCATAATTTTCATGGCATTAGGTGAGAGGAGGCTACCACATTTAGAAGAGGTTATCCAGTCGATTTTACGTAATGTTGAATGAAACTCGAATGTAAATAAATAAATAATTTTAATTTTAATCCCTTCTAAAAATTAATTTTATAATCCAAAACCTTTTTTAAAATAAATTTTTTAGCTTCAACCCCTCAAAATTTTAGAATTTATTTCATCCTCCAAACAAAATTTCTGGATTTTGCTCACCAGATCAGATTACCCTAATACTATTTGAATATATATGTGTGTGTATATATATATATATTCTTTCTTGAACCAATTATTTTCAAACTCCATTTAAAGCCATCTCTCTCCCAGCTTTATATATATATATTCCTTTTTTTTGGTTCCCTTACCCCCACACTCACCAACCTAACTAGCTTTGATTCTTCATCAAGGTATCAAAATTTTCAACACAATTCAATCCTAAACCTAAGATCAAATGATCAAAAAAGGCCCCTTTTTTGGTTATATCATGTCGAAATAACTCTTTTTTTTCTGGGTTTTCTTGTATATTTCATTTCAAGTTTGATTTTATACGTAAACCCTAGTGAAAACTAGTCAAAAAAGTTTTTGTTTTTATGGTTTTTTTTGTTATATATGTTGAAAATCACTTGTTTTTCTTCTGGGTTTTCTTATATATTCAAGTTTGATTTTATATATATACATACATAGATAATTTCACTAACTTTTTATTTTTATGTTTAATTCAGGTTTGACTTTTATACGTAAAATTCTAAGAGAAACAACAAAATGAGTGGTGGAAATGGTCCCAAGCTGGAGTTGAAATTGAACCTATCGCCGCCGAGGGTTAACCCCACAGAGGAATCGTTGACGACGACGGAGAATTCTTCTCCTGCAAGTTCATGTGTGCTGTCAGAGACTAACCAGATGCATGAAGTTGAAACTACCACCGATACTGCGGCGGATGTGGCGGCGGCGACACCCATGATGCTAGTTGGGTGCCCAAGGTGCCTCATGTACGTGATGCTGTCAGAGAATGATGACCCTAAATGCCCTAATTGCAAGAGCACTGTCTTGCTTGATTTTCTCCACGCCATTAAAACTAGAAAGAGTTAGAGATTTATGGTTTAATTATGATATCAGCCTCTGTACTTTTTAATTTTATAAATTAAGTCCATTTTTCTTTTAGTTAAAAGAATTTAGTCCTTTGCTTGTGTGGTTAAATTAGATCTTCAAATGCTTAAACGTCAGATATTCGAATTTAATGGAAGTTTATTGATAGCTTTACTAATTAGATTTTAATTTTTTTAATCAGGCAAATGAAGAGAGAGAATACATTATTATAACTAAAAATAGAGAGATTAAATTTTAAAAATTAAAACAGTACATGGATTGGAACCGAAATATATTTATATTTCCCAGTAAATTATGTTGTTTCAAGTCCATGTTTTAAAAATCGGATCGGTAGTCAAATTATCCAATCATCAATTCAATAATAATTAAACAAAAATAATATAAAATTAAAATTTACTAATTAATTATAAACCGGCTCAATTATCGATTTTTTGTCTCGATAATTTACTGAAATTTTTACATAAATATCTCGAGACAAAAAGTTAGGTTTTTACTGTCTTTTTGGCTTTAAGAAATATGAACACGGATACATAATATGAGTACGATATGAATATATAATGCAAGATTTTTCAAAAGTTAAAACGCGGGTATAATGAGAGACGACAATAAAAATACTTTTTATAAAATAATATAATAAAGGGATAAATATTAAAATTATACATGAATTTTGATTTAATATGCAATGTCATATGTGAACTTTGATTTTGTGTAATTTTATACATAAAATTTTGACTTGATTCAATATTTTTTAGAAATCATTGACAACAGCATCGAACTAACACCTTTTTTTTGTGTATATATTCATTTTTTTAAAAATGTGTACGATTCAGTCAAAATAAAAATTTCACCTATATCTAAACCAGGGGCAAAGTCATAAATTTTTTAAGGGGGCCGAAATTAAATTGTATGCTTTTAATAGTAAAAATGCAATTTCACTATTTTAATATCTATATCTTTATAATTTTTAAAGGATTAAATCAAATCTTTATTATTTTTAGGGGGTCAAAGTGTAATTTTACCTTTATTAATTTAAATTTTTATAAATTTTAAAGGTGCCTAAATGAAAATTGCCCCCTGGTTACGCCCCTGATATGAACAACGATTAAAGTTTCATATATAAAAAATCAAAGTTCGTGTATCAAATTGCACATCAAATCAAAATTCACGAATAAATTTAATATTTATCCCTAATATAAAATAAAATATAAAATTAATAGTTACCGATTAAACATAAACTCAAATCTCATCATACACGATTATCGTATGCAATTTGCACGTATAAATTTGAAACATTACTGTGTGTTTGGCCCTTGTTTTGATCCTATCCCATTTTTATTTTTTATTTTACATATTTTTACATATTCAATCATGTAAAAATTGTAATCATGTCCAACATATATTCGATAGTTAAAACAAAAGTGTACGTGCTTCTTATATAGGTTTTGGCCCACCATGTTATGAATGGTCTCGACTCAGTGAGTCAGTTCTCAGTTAGGTTTAGTTGCAATCAGAAATAGAAAATGGGGGCACAAATGGCTAAAATCAATCATCCTGAATTAAATTGGTTTGCGGGACTTTGCCACAATCACTATTTAAAACATTAATTCCCTTATTTAGACCTTCCTTCGAATTTAAAAACTCGATTCGATTCGTCGTAAAATATTAATAATTTAAACTTAAATCTGAATCGATTTAAATGTAAATTTATTTAAACATGATATCATTTAAATCAATCTGAAATGATTCAAATCACTTAAAACAACTTAAAACTGAATAAGCTTGAACATGAAATGTCCCGTATCTAAAAGTAACTCGAAAACCCTAATTACTGAAAAGTTTTTAAAGTCTAAAGTAATTGAATTAAGATCGATTTGACCCAAAACCAAAATGACTAGCCAACTGATAAGATAGTTGAATTGAAAATCAACGGTCCAACTATTCAACTGGTATCACAAAACCGAAGAAGGATTGAACTAGTATAAAACCGAACGTTGAAAAACTTAGTTTAAGTTATTAATTTTGTTATCTTAGTTTATAAAACGAATATTTATATTATTATTTTGTGTTATTTATTTTTTTAAATTGTAATTTTTTAAAATTTATTGTCAAACTGGTTTTTTTCAACCTATCATATCAAAGCAGGTGGTAGGTATAATACACATGTTTACAATTTAATGTACATGTTTTAAAATATGTTCCACGTCAAATTTGAACTAGCTTTTAACACTTAAGCTAATGATTATATTGAAGAAAATATACCATATCGATATTTTGAGGACTTATTTAGAATGTCTTGAAATTCGAAGGTTAATTTAGAATCTGACTCCAAAATGGTAAATTTACTTCTAAAATCCTTTGAAAATTTATAAAATTATAAAATAGTGTAATGTTAAATTTATTTTTTGACCCCAAAAATTTATAATTCAATTTTGACTCTTTAAAATATTTTTTTTACGTTTACCCCTGAATCTAAATGATAATTTAGAGATGTTTGATGCAATTAACTCGAAAAAAAAAGGGTAATTAGGTAAAAGAAGAAAGTTGGGTAGTTTGAGCATTAAAGAAAATGGAAGTAATTGAGACAGTTGAGAATAACGTGGAGGTACATTTATCATATGATAATAAATAAAGTATTCACGTGGAGAAAAAAAATTCTCAAATTTTTTCTAAAAAATAATTAAGTCATTATTTTATTTACTGAATTGGGTATTTGAACTTTCAAAATGCACCAAAAATCTTTAAACTTAAAAAAAAAACAATTAAGCCCCCTTTTTTTGTACTCAATTGGATATTTGAACTGTTAAAATGCATCAAAAATGCCATTTAATTGTTAAAGTTAACGATTGGTCCCTATATTTTTTCATTCTGGGCAATTTAATTTTTCTTTTATGTATTTTTAATTCTTTTTTACATTCTCTTCTGCTTCTCCCTCTGTTTTCCTCCCTTCTTCATTTCTTTTAACGTAATTCTTTTATGTTTTTCATTATTAAAATTAGTCCAAAAGCTCACCTCACTCGAAAAATTTAATTTGTTCAAAAAAATAAAAGTAAAGGAACTAGTTTTAACAAATGGAAAAACATAAAAACTGCATTAAAAAGAAATGGAGAAGGGAAAAAACTAGAAGGAGAAGCAGAAAAGAGTGGAAAATAAAGAATAAAAAGTACAGTTAAAATAACATAAAAAAATTAAATTACTTAAAACGAAAAAGTATGATAATTGATTGTATAAATTAATCTAAAACTTTTATTTGAAATTATACGACGTCAGCTTGCCGTTACACCGTTAATAATAATTAACAACTCAGTAACTAAAATATTACAATATGATAATATAAGTGACTAAAATGTAACTTTAGATAAACAAAGTGGACTATTTTAATAATCAAACATGACATTAATTTGCGTCAAATTTTGTTGTCTCTTTTATTCTAACTCTTATTAAATACGGTACTAGTCTAGGGAATGTAAAACAAAGACAATTCACTTTCACTCCATAATGTCACATACAAGTAATGATGAAACCACAAATAATTTAGATATTTTCCAAAAATAATCTATCGGAAATCAAAAGGGTAAAAATCGAAATTTGATTCATAAGGTAATATTTTATTGGAATCAATATTAAATTTATACGTGAATTTCGATTTAAAGTATAATTTGATAAATGAATTTTAGTTTGATGTAATTATATACGTGAAATTTGATTTGTGGTTCATATATGTGTGTGAAATCTTGATTTTGATTCAATTGTACACATTTAAAAAAATGGATACATATATTTATTTTCAAATGTGTTAGTGATTTATAAAAATTTGATTCTAATAAGAAATTTATGTATAAAATCGCGCAAAATCAATGTTATTGTATGACATTACATATTGGATTAAAGTTCATATGTAGTACTGCCACATCCAAAATATTAAAATGGTTGAATTATTTTTGTGGATTTTTAATCTAAAATAATTAAAATACTTTATTTAAATTTACATATAAACTATGGATCATGTGAGGCCGATTTACCTGACAATAAATAAAAGTATTCATGTGTTGATTTAAATTTTAATCTAAAAAAATTTAAAATCTTTAAACAAATTTAGCAAGTAACTCGATCGATGCAAAATTTAGTTCACAGTCAAAGTGTCAATAAATCGAATCGACTTGCAATTCAATACCCTTAATTTTTTTTTACATAAATTTATTAAACCAGATCGGACTGAACGAAACGTGTTTATCGAGCAATCTTAGACAAGTTTAAGAGCCAAACGATAGCATTTTTTCAAGCAAATAAATATTATTTTCACCCAATTAAATCTATATTTTGAATTTTAAGATAATTGAGTATTATTCAATTGACAATAATGTTGTAATTTTTTTGAAGTTATATTTTTACTTCGGTTATTATTAAAAAAATTAAGACATAAAAACGAGGGTTGAACTACATGTTTGACCAAATAAACTTGACTTGATTTAGATCAAATTTGAATAAGATGGTTTTAAATCTATTTTATTAAATAATCTCGTTATAGATTCTGATTATATCTGTTATTTTTAATACAATGTCTAAAACTACCCATAGCCCTTCTTCAACTCATGAATAGGAAGATAATGTGCTTCAGTGTACTTGAATCAACATCCTCCTACATTGACAATAATGCTCATATGTTAATTGAGCTCTCAATTGACCATTATAAAAAATTTAAATTAAAAAAATAAATTGAACACATAAAATATGATATTGTATCTATACATTTTTTGCACCTAAATACGGCATTATCTTTAACAAGTGAAAGAAAATTAAATTATATTCAATAGTTTATTTAGGACTAAATTGAAAGTTAAGTTAGAAGAGAGTACAATAATTTATTTAAGTATACAAAAAAGAATAGGAGCTAACCAATTTTTGAATGATTAAATTTTGTTATTAGTTTCAATATTTTTGTGAAAGTCGTCGATTTAATCTCTGTACTTTAGTTTAGTTATTTTCAATCTTTATACTTTTTAATTTTTAAAATTTTAGTACTCACTAAATGATAAGTATTAAATTCATTAAGTTAAGTTCTGTTATTTTCAAAATCTGATGCTCCAAACATATTATCATATATGTAATGTCATGTCAACTAGTTTTTTTTCAACATATTACTCACTAAAAACTCAATTAATGGATTAACGACTGTCATTTTATGTCAATATTGAAATTTTAAAATTCGAAAAGTATAGGTACCTAGAACGATCCAATTAAAGAATATGGACCAAATCTATATTTGTACGTATAGCACAAGATTAGTGGTTGAATTTAACCAAACGAATTTAACTGTTATTTTTTGGGTTAGGACTAAGATTTCAAAAATTAAAATGTTCAGGGACTAAAATTGACTAATTCGAAAAGTATAAAGATTAAAATTTATCTAATTAAAGTATAGTGACTAAGTCCATAACTTTTGCAAAGTTAAAGGACTATTAACACAAGTTATCCATTCTAATTTGACTTCTATTCATGTTTTTTTTCCAGAAAGAATAAAAAAAATCGATTTAACCACTAAGCCGATTTATTTTAGTCAATTAATAATGGCAAGAAATAAGTTGATTTAGTTAAACCGATTAATAATGGTGGGTAGTAAGAGTTAGAGGGGCCTCGATCCTAAAAAGTTTAAAAGTTTATCATTAAATCATTCTATTAAAGCTCTAATCACATCTTCATTTTTTTTTGAAAAATCTAATTGAACTTTATAAAATATTTGAAAATTTTAATTATACTCTCTAATAAATTCTCATTAGTCCTCTCAAAATTTTTAAACATTTTCATTATCTCTTTCAAATTTTAATGTCTCGTTCTGCTACTATAGATTAAAGATTTGATCAGAAAGGTGGTTAATTAAGTCGATAGTTCAGTAATTAACCACGCCAACCAATTTAATATTTTTAAAACTGGGCGGATGGTCAAATCAATCAAGCCACTAGTTCATTTAAAAAAATATTAAAAATGAAAAAAAATAAATTCGATTCAATTGACTTTTTGTTGGTTCAATCAGTTTGTATCAATTCTCAATCCAGTCAGTTCAATACCATTATTCAAACCAAAACTCCGACTAATTTCCATTTCAACAGATCGGACCGATTTAAACATTATTTAGGCTTAGTTTGGATAGATGGTGTGTTTACCTCCAGTGAGATTAAAAACAGCGATGGAGTGTGTGTTTGGATTCAAATGCAGCTGTAACGGTGTGGTGAGAATAAAAAACGATTATTAAGGACATTAGATTAAAAATGATATATAATAGAAGTTTTTTAAATTATTTTGCTTTTACGAAATTATTAAAAATATATGAATTTATAAATTCATTTAATAAAATATTAAAATGTATCTTATGATATTTTATTATAAATATTTTAATTAATTATATAAGTATTTTTTAATAAAAATCCACTTAAAAATATTATTTATTATCATGAAAATACAAACAATATTATTATAATGAAACATTATTTTTAAATTTAATAAAACTAAAATTTTAAATATAAATAAGATTGGGATAAAAAATAAAATGAGATATATTTTACCCAAAGTATATAAATTATAAAAAAGAAAAAAAGCACATAACAAAGACAAAATGGTAAAAGTATACATGCATCTAACTCACTGCTAATTTTTTTCATTAATAAAAAATTTCATTTCTATTTATGCTGTGTAGCATTTAACGCATTGATACTGTGCAATTCAAACAGCTTCCACTAGCACGATTACATTGAAATAACACTCAATCGCACCACACAAGAGAAAAACGAGCATCAAAGGAGCCCTTAACCCACTACGCTTTCCTATCACGAACACTTATAACCAAAATCGATTTGGTCGAAATTTAGCATATACTTATCCAAACCCGGGTTAAGCCCAACGAGTAACCCGGCTCAATAATCATTGAACCGGCCATAAACTCCTCTACTATTCAACTCATCCAATAGCTTTAAAGCATTGCCTTTTGCCTTTAGTCGCCCAACTTTCACCAGATTCCCCCATTGACTCATTGCTATCTCTCTTTCCCTCTCTCTAATGACGCTTAGCTCTGGAGGATCGAGTGTCGTGGGTTAGCCCTTCGATCCCTTTCTTCTCTTTATTTATCTTGCGTTTCATTGATTCCATTCATGGATTTTATAGATTTTTTTTTTGTTTTTTTAATCATTTCTTTCATATTTAATCGTTTATAATTTGTGGGTTCGGTGAATTTCAATGGATTAACGTGAGAAATTTATGGGTTTTTATTTTTAATCTATTTGAAGTTTTGGGTAGCTGTTAATTTGTTCTTTTTTTTGTAGTTTGAAGAATGTTGTTGCGGTTATCTCATGATTGTCACTAAAAATTATATCTTGAAGATTCATACATGAAAAAAGTTTATGTTAATGTTTGATGATTTATGCTTCAATTGTTGTTGGAGCATGTTTTGCATGTAAAATCTCGAACCAAAGAATAGGGGTGTAAATAAATTTCTGGTGCTCTCTAGCTATTCGAGTTCGACTTGAAAAAAGAACTTGACTGCAGTTCGATAATCATTGATGATCGAGCTGAATTTGGGTACCATAATACTTGATTCAAACGGCTCGCAGGCCTAATTGAGCTTTTCATTTTAATATATTTTTACCCTTATTATATATAATGGGTTTAAGTACGAATGAGCTCAATCTTGAATATGAAAGAGCTTAATTGAGCTCAAGTAGCTTGATTAAGTCTCGACTCAAGCTTGAGCTTAGAATTTGATGTTTGGTCAAGCTCAAATTGAGCATTGGGTCTTGAATTTCGAGTCATGTTCGAGCTCAAGCTTGCTACTATTTGGGTTTAGCTCAGCTTGATTACATCCCTACCAAAGAATATACAAACGCATATGTCTTTGTGTAATTGCTACCCTTTTTTGCCTTTTACAATTAAGCGATATAGGCATTGATGATTATGTTCTTTTGGAGTATAAAGTTGTTGCCTGCTTTAGGCTTTTACAGTTCTTTTGGAGGTTTTATGGCTATCAGATAAGTTACCTTTTGGAAATTTTGTGGCATTAAGCCCAATGCTCGATTATATATGGTGTTAGTGTAACAAATCACGAGTATGATTCAGTAATGTAAATTTTTTTTGCAGTGCCTCGGAATTTCCGATTGCTGGAGGAGCTTGAACGTGGAGAAAAAGGTATCGGAGATGGTACTGTCAGCTATGGAATGGATGACGGAGATGATATTTACATGCGCTCTTGGACCGGCACCATTATCGGTCCTCTCAATGTAGGTTTCTAAGGTTCTTCCTCCCTTCAACAAATTATATATTTTAATGTTGTTCCTTTAGATGACATTTTATGTTCGTTGTGAATAATCATATATATATTGTTGCTTGTCTCCAGGATTGCCCTACTTTCCTTCCTTTTGAATGGAAGAGGGGTTCTCTGGGGTGATTTTGGAAAACTATTGTATAAATGCATTTCTGTTTTTTCGGTTTTCAGACCGTACATGAAGGTCGAATCTATCAGCTGAAGCTATTCTGCGATAAAGATTATCCGGAGAAGCCACCGAGTGTCCGTTTTCATTCAAGGATCAACATGGCTCGTGTTAACCATGACACAGGGCTGGTATGCTATTAACATTACATTCATTTGCAGTCGCAAATAATCAGTTTATTTTATTTCATAACATTTAATGTTTTTAATCGGTTCTTTGTTTTTACTATTCGATGACAACAGGTCGATTCAAAGAAGTTCGGACTTCTTGCAAATTGGCGAAGGGAGTATACTATGGAGGATATATTGACACAGCTGAAGAAGGAGATGGCTGCCTCACATAATCGAAAGCTGGTCCAACCTCCCGAGGGTACCTATTTCTAGTTCTCGAGCTCACATCAATATTCTGGATTTAATTTCATTTGTGGTTATGCAATATATAGTTTGTAATGCTTGTTAATCCTTTATAAGAACAAACTGTGGAATCGGTCAAAACGCTTCTCGATTACTTCTTGGTTTCATGTTCTTGAACGGAGATTGTTTCTCTAATGGAATTTGATCCATGTTTGAAAACATTTTTTAAATACCCTTTTGGTTATTGTTTTAGTTTTTTATTGTTTTTCCTTGTTCGGAAAATTCTTCTTTGTTGATCTCTTTGTTCCTCCTTGTTCACCGAAAAGAATGAAAAACAGCTTGTTCTTTTTCCTACTCCTGCGGTAAAAACTGCTCTGGTTGCTTCCTCAAGGCGTTACGGATTGTAGATGTTGGGACTCGAATTTCACCCTTACGAAATGGTGATACCACCGCGTAAGGATGACTTCATGAATTGTTCGAGTTCAAATTCCGGATATCATGCAACTTTCTTGCCAAAGATCCGGATGAGAGGATGTAGTCCGAATCGAGGACGCTTTGCCGCGCACTCGGAGTTCAGTTCCAGGTTCCGTGCAGATATTTTTATTTGGAATTTAGTTCATGTATTTTTATTTTTAGAAATTTAGTCCCTTTACTTTTTAAATTTCATATTCAGATTTAACTGTTAGTATTGTTAAAATTATTTCATTAAATTCAGGTTCATTACAACATTACATTGTAGCCAAGTGAATATTTTTTATTTTTTATTTTTTCAAAATGTTATACCAATAAATTTAATAAAAAATAAGTTAACCGAATTAATAATTTGATTTGAATTTTGAAATTTTCAAAGTAGAGGGATTTATGACATATTTTAATTAATTATAATATAAATATGATTGAAATGAATGGCATTAATTTCGGGGGTTCTCTGGTTAAATGCTAACAGGAAAAGAAAAAAAAAATGAAAGGTTAATTTATTAATATTTTTAAGAATTTACTAAAATTTATAAAATTTTATGAAAATATCTAAAGATTTATTAAATTTTTTAATACTTTACTAAAAAATCAAAATATTTAAGAATTTACTAAAAAATCAAAATATCTAAGGATTGAAATTAATTTTCGATTTTTTTTCCAAATCATTTACCTTTTTTTATTTACCAAAGATTATTTTTGGAAAATATCTAAATTATTTCTGATTTCGCCATTATTTTTATGCGATATTATTGAGATGAGGTGAATTGTCGTTTTATAATCCCTAGGCCTTAAAAATAGTTGGAATAAAGAGAGATAAAAATAAATCTCTTATGACTTGATGGTTAAAGGTGTTTACTGTCTTAATTGTGGCCTAAGTTCAAGTTGCACTAATCACGGAATTTTGTCCAGTTAGTGTAATTCACCAAAAAAGGAAGACTAAAAATTGAAGCAAATTAATATCATTAATTCCACTCATATAATGTAT
Source organism: Gossypium hirsutum (assembly GCF_007990345.1). Classification (NCBI taxonomy): domain Eukaryota; kingdom Viridiplantae; phylum Streptophyta; class Magnoliopsida; order Malvales; family Malvaceae; genus Gossypium; species Gossypium hirsutum. Next base: position 71,840,752 of record NC_053447.1, on the reverse strand, counting down.
CCCAAGTTTTTATATTTTTTTATATATATTTAAAATTTAGTCTTTTTTTTTAAATTTAATTTCTATTTTTTAAATTAAAAAATTCAAATCTAATTATTAATCCAATTCAAATTTATCTATTAAATCGTGATATTCTAAAATATAAAAAAAACACACACTCAATAATCTTTTGACAAAAAAATAAAAAAACATCATAGTTTATCTGAATTTAACAAAAAAATTTAACAACAATCTTAAAATTCAAGTTAGTATTATATTTATCCTAGCTAATGGCGTTATAAATGTCGAGATACTAAATTACGTTAAAACTTATAGTATAAAGATTAAAACCTCGAATTGAATTTTGACTATTTTTATATAATCTAAAAAATAGAAGGACCAGAACTGAAATTTAACCATTACTATTTAATAATGTAAAAAATATTATAATATACCACATTCCCCTGTACTCTTTACGAATTTAAAATTTAATCCCTATAGAAGAGTATATTTACTTATGTCATTTTAACCAATACTAAAATAACAAACAAAACAACAAGAACAACATAGATTGCTATTCATATTGTACCCCCAAGAAAATATCTGCACGAAACCCAGGACTGAACTCCGGTAGTGCGGCAATGCGTCCTCAATGTGGTCTACGTCCTCTCATCCAGATCTTTGGCAAGAAAGTTGCATGGTACCCGGAATTTGAACTCGAATAGTTCATGTAGTCATCCTTACGAGATGGTATTACAATTCAATAAGTGTAAAATTCGAGTTCCAACATCTACAATCCATATTCCTATCCTGCGACTAAAGTTTAGTCTCGGGGTAGAAGGCCTTCACGAAGCAACCCGAGCAGTTTTTACAGCATAAGTAGGGGAAAAAGAACAAGCTGTTTTTCGTTCTTTTTGGTGCATAAGGAGGAACAAAGAGATCAATGAACAAGAATTTTCCGAAACGATAATAGAACAAGTAAAACCTAGCGAGAACTAAAACAATAACCAAAAGGGGATTTAAAATGCTTTGGAACATGGATAAAATTGAATAAGAGAAACAGCTTCCATTCAAGAACATGAAGCCGAGAAGTAATCGATAAGCGTTTTGACCAATCCACGATTTGTTCTTATAAAGGATCAACAAGCATTACAAACTATATATTGCATAACCACAAATAAAATTAGATCCAGAATATCGATATATGAATTTGAGAGCTAGAAGTAGGTACCCTCGGGAGGTTGGACCAGTTTTCGATTATGTGAGGCTGCCATCTCCTTTTTCAGCTGTGTCAATATATCCTCCATAGTATACTCCCTTCGCCAATTTGCGAGAAGTCCAAACTTCTTTGATTCGACCTGTTGCCATCAAATCAGTTAAAAGCATTAGAGATTATGAAATAAAATAAACTGACTATTGCACTGCAAATGAATGTAACATTCATGGTATACCAGCCCCGTTTCATGGTTAACGCAAGTCATGTTGATCCTTGAATGAAAACGGACGCTTGGAGGCTTCTCTGGATAATCTTTATCGCAGAACAGCTTCAGCTGATAGATTCGACCTTCATGTACGGTCTGAAAACCAAAAAATGAAAATCACAAGATGGAAGAAATAGAAATGCATATATATAACGATAATTTTCAAAATCCCCCAAGAAAAACCTGTTCTTCCATTCAAAAAGAAGGAAAGTAGGGCAATCCAGAAGACAAGCAGCTATATATATATATGATTGTTCATAATAAACATAAAACGTCATCTAAAGGAACAACATTAAAATATATAATTTGTTGAAGGGAGGAAGAAACTTAGAAACCTACATTGAGAGGACCAATAATGGTGCCGGTCCAAGAGCGCATGTAAATATCATCTCCATCATCCATTCCGTAGCTGACAGTACCATCTCCGATACCTTTTTCTCCACGCTCAAGCTCCTCCAGCAATCGGAAGTTCCGAGGCACTGCAGAAAAAAACTTACAATACTGAATCATATTTGTGATTTGTTACGCTAACAACAGATAATCGAGCATTGGGCTTAATGCCACAAATTTTCCAAAAGGTAACTAATCTGAGTGCCATAAAACCTCCAAAAGAACTGTAAAAGCCTAAAGCAGGAAATTTTACACTCCAAAAGAACTTCATAATCATCAATGTCTACATCGCTTAATTGTTAAAGGCAAAAAGGGGTAGCAATTACATAAAGACATATGCGTTTGTATATTCTTCGGTAGGGAACTATGGATGTAATCAAGTCAAGGCTCGATGCTCAATTCAAGCTTGACCAAACATCAATTTCTTAGCTCAAGCTCAACTCGAGACTTAATCAAACCACTTGAGTTCAAGCTCAATTAAGATTGTTCATCAATTTTCGTACTTAAGCTCAAATTTGAGCTCGATTAAGCTCGTCCATACTTAAGCTCTTTGAATCAAGCATTATGGTGCTCGAATTCAACTCATCAATGGCTCGAGCTCAATAATGACCAAATTGAATTAGATTTTTCTTCAACTTGAACTCGAGCACTAATATCTCATTTACACCCTATTCTTCAAGATTCTGCATGCAAAACATACTCAAAACAGCAATTGAAGTATAAATCATCAAACATAAATATAAATTTTTCATAAAAGAGTGTTCAAGGTATAATTTTTAGTGATAATCATGAATAAACCATTAACATAACATTCATCTTAAAACTAGAACATCATAAGATAGCCACAACATGTTTCATAGCTACCTAAAACTTCAATAGATTAAAAACCCATAAATTCCCCACATTAATCCATATAAATTCACCGAACCCACAAATTATAAACGATTAAATATAAAAGAAATGATAAAAAAAACCCATGAATGGAATCAATGAAACGAGAAATGAATAAAGAGAATAAGGGCTAACCCACGACACTCGATCCTCCTGAGCTAAGCGTCATTAGAGAGAGGGAAAGAGAGATAGCAGTGAGTCAATGGGGGGAGGCGGGGGGGAATATGGTACAAAATAGGCGACGAAAGGCAAAAGGCAATGCTTTTTATTGATTATTGAGCCGGGTTACCACTTGGGCTCAACCCGAATCGGGTCAAATTTGGATAAGCATATGTTAAATTTAGACCGAATTAAATTTGATTAGAGGTGTTCATGATATACAAAATAATCAACTTAATTAACTACTCCTCGAATCAACTTTTTAATTGTGACCGAATTAATTTTACTGATATAATTTTAAAAATTTGTAGGGCTTAAATAAAAATTTTCCATTTTAAGAGGAGTCGAGATTCTTGTCAGCCCCATGGATTCACCACTGAACCCAAAAAATTTGAAAAACAAACTCTTTAGTGTTATTTTTATTATTTCAATTTAGTTAGGTGAGATAAATTAGTCGATTTTAACTCATTTAATGGGCACCAATATTATTAAACATTTTGAAAATTACAGAATTGGTTAGATTTAGACACGTAATGTGTTCCTCGAAGAAATATATATACTAAAAAGAATTTAAATTTCAACATTTGTTATTTACTTTTCATATTTTATATTTTGACTTCAGAAATTAGGGCATAAAAGTATAGGTTGGACCACATATTTGACCTAATAAGCTTGACTTGATTTAGACTAGGCTTGAAGAATATGATTTTTTTTAATTCTATTTTATTAACAAAATTAACTTATTTTTATATTTAATTTTAATTATAAAAGGCTAAAATAATAATAAAACCGCTAAAAACCAACATTTATTTAAATAATCACATTCAAGTGAAAAAATGAATTATACATTAAATAGTTTATTTAAGTATAAATTAAAAATTAAAGATTTATTGGTTTAATTTAAGGACATTTTTCGTTTATAAAGATTATAAGTAGTTATATAAAAGAACTTAAGCTAAATAGATTACAAAGTTAAAAAAATTAAGTATTTATTCTAAGCATAATAAAAAATATAAGATTTTATATTTAATCAAATTCTAAAATTATTTCTACATATTTTATTCATTGAAAATAAATAAAAAATTAATTTAATCGTTAAATTGATTTAGTTAAGTTGATTAATAATCGCGGATAATTAGACCTTCGTTTTTCTTTTAAAAATTCTAATTAAATATTAATTTTTTAAATAATTTTAATTTTCTCTCTCAAAATTTAATGTCTCGTTCCGCTACTATTAATCAAGATTTAATTAGTTGGATAATCAATTAAGTCGAATTTTCAATATTTTAACCGATTTAACTGATTAAAACCGATTTCGGTCTAAATTCAACATATGTTTATCCAAATTCGGTCAGATACGGGCTGAGCCCAACAAATATCCCGGCTCAATAATCATTGAACCGGCCTTAAACTCCTCTATTCGACTCATCTAATGGCTTTAAAGCATTGCCTTCTGCCTTTCATCGCCTTTTACCAGCCCCTCATTGACTCATTGCTACCTCTCTTTCCCTCTCTCTAATGACGCTTAGCTCAGGAGGATCTAGTGTCGTGGGTTAGCCCTTTTTCTCTTTATGTATCCCTCGTTTCATTGATTCCATTAATGGGTTTTTATAGATTTTTGGTGGGTATTTTTTGTTGTCATTTCTTTCGTATTTAATCGTCTATAATCTGTGGGTTCGGTGAATTTATATGGTTTAATGTGAGGAATTTATGGGTTTTTAATCTATTTAAAGTTTTGGGTAGCTGTAAAACATGTTCTTGTGGCTATCTTTTGGTGTTCTGGTTTTAAGATGAATGTCATGTTAATGGTTTCTTCATGATTATCACTAAAAATTTTACCTTTAAGATTCTGTTATGTTAATGGTAACCCAACATGTTCTTGTGGCTATCTTTTGATGTTCTGGTCTGATGATTTATGCTTCAATTGCTGTTTTGAGTATGCTTTGCATGTAAAATATTGGAGAGTAGTGTGAAAATGAGATATTAGTGCTCGAGTTTGGTTTGAAAAAAAAATCTGATTTAATTTGGTAATTATCGAGCTTGAGCTATTGATCAAGTCGAATTTCAGCATCATAATGCTTTATTCAAAGAGCTTAAATATGTTCGAGCTTAAGTACTGAAATTGATAAACAATCTTAATTGAGCTTGAGCTCAAGTCGTTTGATTAAGTCTTGAGCCAAGCTTGAGCTTAGAAATTGATGTTTGATCGAGCCCAAACTGAATATCGAGCCTTCAATTTTGAGTTGAGTTCGAGCTCAAGCTTGCTACCAGTCAGGATCAACTCGGCTCATTACATCCCTACCAAAGAATATACAAATGCATAAATCTTTGTGTAATTGGTACCCCTTTTAGCCTTTTGCAATTACACGATATAGGCATTGATGATTATGAAGTTCTTTCGGTGTATAAAATTGTTTACTGTTTTAGGCGTTTACAGTTTGTAATGTAGACATTATTTTGACTGCGACAATTGGAGTTTTTATAGCTGTCTGATTAGTTACCTTTCCTTTTGGAATTGGAACTCTTTTGGCATTAAGCCCAATGCAAGATTATATATGTTGCTAGCGCAACAAATCACGAGTATGATTCAGTAATGCAAATCTTTTTTTGCAGTGCCTCGGAACTTCCGATTGCTGGAGGAGCTTGAGCGTGGAGAAAAAGGTATCGGAGATGGTACTGTCAGCTATGGAATGGATGACGGAGATGATATTTACATGCGCTCATGGACCGGCACCATTATTGGTCCTCTCAATGTAGTTTTCTTCCTCCAACGAATCATATATTTTGAAAAATCACACACACACACACACACATATACATATGTGTATATAGGTTAAGCCAAGGAGCTAAAATATCCTATCACTGCTTGCCTCCAGGATGGCCCTACTTGCCTTCCTTTTGAACGGAGGAATGGGGTTTTCTGGGGGAATTTTGAAAACTATCGGTGTATATATGCATTTCTGTTTCTTCCTTCATGTTGATTTTTGTTTTTTTGGTTTTCAGACCATACATGAAGGTCGAATCTATCAGCTGAAGCTGTTCTGTGATAAAGATTATCCGGAGAAGCCACCGAGCGTCCGTTTTCATTCAAGGATCAACATGACTTGTGTTAACCATGAAACGGGGCTGGTATACATTTGATGTTACATTTGTTTGCAGTGCACTAATCAGTTTATTTTTATTTCATGTCTGTTTGTTAGTCGTTAATGCTTTTAATCAATTGTTTGTTTTTGCTATTTGATGGCAACAGGTAGAATCAAAGAAGTTCGGAATTCTCGCAAATTGGCGGAGGGAGTATACTATGGAAGATATACTGACCCAGCTGAAAAAGGAGATGGCAGCCTCTCATAATCGAAAGCTGGTCCAACCTCCTGAGGGTACCTACTTCTAGCTCTCGAATTCGTATCGATATTCTGGATCTAATTTCATTTGTGGTTATGCAATATATAGTTTGTAATGCTTGTTGATCCTTTATAAGAACAAACTGTGGAATTGGTCAAAAAACTTCTCGATTACTTCTCCTTGGCTTCATGTTCTTGTTCTCAAACCGGATGCTGTTTTTCTAACAGAATTTTATCCATGTTTCAAAACATTTCAAATACCCTTTTGGTTATTGTTTCAGTTCTTGCTCGTTTTTCCTCGTTTTAGTATCATTTCAGAATATTGTTGTTTGTTGATGTATTTCTTCCTTATGCACCAAAAAGAACGAAAGAACAGCTTGTTTTTTCTACTTTTGCTGTAAAAACAACTCGGGTTGCTTCCATAAGGCCTTCTACCCCAGACTTTAGTCTCGGGATAGGAAAATGGATTGTAAATGTTGGGATCCGAATTTCATTCTTATTGACTTTGAATATCACCTGATAAGGATGACTTGCATGAACCATTCGAGTTCAAATTCTGGGTTTCATGCAACTTTCTTGCCAAAGATGCAACTTTCTTGCATGAACGACGCTTTGCCGCACTACCCGGGTTCAATTCCGGGTACCATGCAGATACCTTCTCGGGGTACAATATCAATATGAATGGCAATCTATGGTTTTTTTTCATCATTTGATGTTTTCTTATGAAATGGTGCTAGATTTGGTAGAATTACACTGAGGTTATTGTATTAAGAGTTAGATTTCATTAGATAAATTTATTTCTATTATTAAAATTTGGTCTCTGTATGTTAAAATGAGGTATACGTGACACATCACGTGTAATTGTTTGATTATCCTGTTAATAACATTAGTTTAAAATTGTAGAAATGAATGAAATTTTTATTGAAAGAATATTAATTTGTCAATTTTTTTAGTAAAGAGGGCAAAATACAATCTTACTCGTGGTCCAGGAACCTCTATGATTATATTACTTGCTAGATTTCATTGATTGGTGGGTGATTTTATTATTTAGAAAAGTCGGATATTATCATGCTCGAATTCATTTTTACAACAATAATAATGTCAATTGAACTAATATTCAACAATGGTCAATTGAATTAATAGATAATTGTTTTTTTAAGTTTAAATATACTTGTTTTAGTGTAATTTTTTTCAAAAGTTATCCTTAAAATCTTTTTAAAACGCCATCAAGAGTGAGGGTGCATTTGATTTCATTTTGTTTTCAAAAAATAATTTTTATTTTCTATTTTTTAAAAATTAAAAAACACTTTTGATAAATAAAAATAATTTTTTATTTGTAAAAATAATTAAATAAAAGTATAATTTATTAAAATGCAATACAATACCAAAATCAAATGTAATTATATAAAAAGACTTAAAAGTTATAAAAATAAAAATAAAAATTGCTTTTAAAGTAATCAAATCAGAGTAAATTTAATGTATGAAATGAAACTAAAAAAACCCCAACGTTTTTAATTTTTTTTCCCATTTTTCCAAAAGAATTTTATTGAAAATAATGAAAACATATTTTTTTTGTTCTTTAATTTTCATATATTTTTATTTTCGATTTAAAAAAAAAACCATTTTCAAAATTTTTAATCAAACATGTTTTCTTCACTATTTTCTATTTTTTAAGAAAACCAAAACGATTCTTGTTTCCCCAAACTTCTCCCATGCTAGCTTTTGGCCCTTAAAGTCCCTTCATAGCTCAGCTCCAAACACAGGGCAGATCCCTACATTGCGAGAGAACCCCTGAAGCCATCGCCCAACACTGTCCCTGACCATTCCTCCAATCGCGGCAACTAACAAACCATCATGCACAGCCGCATCAGTATTCACCTTGACCCACCCTCCTTCAGGCACCTCCCACCTCACTCCCTCTCCTTCTCTATTTGCATTCACCAACCCTTGCCGGTGCAATCACTCAATCATACTAACACCATCAACAAACCCAAAACATCAATTATACAAATTAAACTTTGATTTAGTGCAATCATACACATTTAAAGAAATAAATACATTAATTTATTTTTATATTGGATAAATATAATTATTTGTGTATGCAATACATAATCATAAAATAACGTTATATCAATAATTGTATTAATAATTTGTGAGAATTGAATCAAATCAAAATTTCAAGTATAAAATTGTATAAAATCAAGGTTCGCACATTAGATTAAAGTTCATGTATAGTTTTGAGATTTATCGTTTTTTAATTGTTAAAAAAATGACATTTTGTTATTTTTCTAACATACAAAATAATTTCTTCATTTTAAAAGTACAGGATCAAAATGAACTCTACGCTGCAATATAAGGACCTATTCAGTAGTTTTACCTTATTAATAATTAATTTAAATAAAAAATTTAAAACGAGAAACCGCCTCTCTATAAATACCGTTCTAATAACCTTACTCAGGTCTTTTCCCCAAATTCAAACACTAAAGGCCTAAACCCTAGACAAAAAAAAAAAAATCAAAATCAGAGATTTTGAATCCAAGAAAAGGAAAATTGGAGGATCATATTGTTCTCTTGGTCGAAATTGCGTCGATTTTCTTCGATAAAGAGATCCAAGAAAATGTCGAATAAACCGCGAGAGTCGGTTGTGATCCGATCCGTTTGGTCGGAAAATTTGGATTCCGAATTCGAGATAATCAGATCCATAATCGACGTTTTCCCGATCATTTCAATGGACACAGAGTTTCCAGGAGTTGTCGTCCGATCGGAGGGCGCCGGCGGCGGCCATCGCTCCCGTCGAATTGACGCCACTGAGAATTACCAAAGCCTCAAAGCGAATGTTGACATACTAAAGCTTATCCAAATCGGCCTAACGTTATCAGACGCTGACGGGAATTTACCAAATCTCGGCACCGAGAACCGGTACATTTGGGAGTTCAATTTCAAAGATTTCGATGTGGGGAATGATGTACATGCGCCTGATTCCGTCGAGCTTCTCCGTCGCCAAGGCATAGATTTCGAGAAGAACCTGGAACTTGGGATCGAGTTGGTCCGGTTCGCGGAACTGATGATGTCATCGGGACTCGTATTGAACGACGCCGTTACGTGGGTGACTTTCCACTGCGCGTATGATTTTGGATACCTCGTGAAATGCTTAACCGGTGGGTTATTGCCTGACCAACTCACTGAGTTTTTGGAACTCGTGCGAGTGTTCTTCGGAGACAGAATCTACGACGTCAAACACTTGATGAAATTCTGCGCTGGATTACATGGAGGGCTCGATCGTGCGTCTACAGATTTGGGAGTAAAGCGTGCAATTGGGAAGAGTCATCAAGCTGGTTCTGATAGCTTGTTAACATTGCACGCTTGGTTGAAGATAAAGGAAAGGTATTTTGCAAATGGGGACCCAATTGAAAAGTATGCTAATGTTCTTTATGGTTTAGAAGTTGACTAAACTTGAATTCTAGTTAACTTCTTTTTATGTCTTCTTGTTTGAAAGAAATTATCATTGCTTTTGTAGATTCTTTGGGCGATTGTTTTTAGGTAGGTAGATTTTTGTCAAACTTTATGGGTTATTGATCAATCATCAATACTAAAAGTAGTTCAGTTCAATAATTTTAATTTCACATTTTCTCCATGTTGCAAATTTACATTTGTTGCCTTCTATAATGGTAAGAAAATGCAAAAGAAAGCATTTGGGTTAGACTTAGGCGGTTCAAGGAACTAAAGTAGGAGTGTAGGACCTTGTGGGAATTCAGTTGCATTGCATTTGATGGTTTACTTTGGCTACTGTGGCACGGTGGAATTTGTAAATTTCTTCTGGATTACACTATTACTGGTTGAAAGGTGAGTTTCGTTTACCCCTTGGGATAAACATGAAAGTGAGAATTTTATGTCTGTTGAAATTTATTATTAGTTAGTTTGAAATGAAGCTCTCTGAAATTATAGCCTTCATAGTTCAGTTCTGGAAATAAGGGCCGAGTTTGGGAGATTAAAACTTAAAAAGTGTTTTCTGATGATTTAATTTACTGAACTGAACTAACTGTAGTTCACTCTGTTTCTGTTTGAACTTATTGAGAACATCAAAAGATTTAGTTGGTAACTGAAGTTCAATCAAACTTCTGGTTTCAACTTTAAGATTCTGAAACTGTCCAATATCAAAGTTGAAGTTTAGATTGTTCCGAGTAATGGAGGAGGCTAGTTAGCTAGAAGACTGTTGTTGGCTTAAGGCTGCAAAATTTTTGGTTTAGAATAATAGCCAATTGCTTTTTTCCTTGTTTAGAGACTTGTTGTAGGAGAATTTCGTAGTGGTCTCCTTGGCTATTGAAATGGCTGTAATATGTTCCATTCTCTGATATAGTTATCAACTTAGAGTTTCCTAATTATTAACTTGGTTAACTTGATTTTCTTCACGGTGATCTGACTGGATGAGTATTCGGTAGTGCTTCAAGCTTGTTGTTATATAAAATAGGAACCTTAGAGGGAAAGAGGTAATCCCTTTGTTCATTGTTGAGTGACCTAAAGGATAAATTCATATTAAGAACCAGAGATAAAGTCAAGTGGATTAAAATGAATTTGTGATACCAACCATATTGGTGTTGTGTGTCACCAAGGGATATTAAAAAAGGGACTTTCCTCATCGAGCCTAGTTTGTAGCTATTGTAGGTTCATAGCTGATAATATAAGGTAAGAGTATACTAATCTTAGAAGCATCATGAACAATGGCAAGCATGGAGGAGAGCCCTGTCTGTTAGGTATCATAATCCATGTATCTTTATTTGTAAAATTTCTGTAGTTCTTCAAGTGCTTATATACCGGTTAACATGTTTCTCACTGCTAAGAGTGCATATGGGTTGAGTGGCTCTGGTAATGGTCATGCTTATGAAATTTTCATGATTGTTGCTTCAATTCAGTTGATTGCTTGTACTCCATGCTTATCTTATGCATTTGAGTACTACAATCTAACCAATGGAAGTCGTCCAAAAAAAGAAAAACCAACGGAAGGGCATTTCATTATTGTAAGTTTTTAGCTCCCGAATAGAGATACTCTTATCTCATTTATGATGATACTTTGATGGTTGATCTTATATTTGGTGGATTGAATTATGTGTGTAGCTGTAAGAGCTTACATTTCCTCCAGTTTAGAAGTTTACCGATGATCCCCTCTCTCGCTCTCTCTCTATATATGTATATATAAATCGTGAGTTGTCTTTCACTGATAGTATCTATGTCATTTAGATTTAGATGTGAGTGCTTGACACAAGAATGTTCAATTTTGGTTAAAATGTGCCGCAAGTTCCTGTAATTTTCGAAATTTAGGTTCAACTGTTAACATAATTTTTTTGGGTTTAAATTCAAGTTAATTGCAAAGATTTTTTTTAATTACATGGGTACCAAATGAGTTTTTTTATTTCAAAAATGTCGCAGCAACAAATTTCCGAATGTTAACAGTTTGACTTTACTTTTGAAATTTGAAAAATAAAGAGATTAAATTTTATGAAATAGAAGTGAAGACTAAATTCTTAATTTTTGAAAAGTACACGGATGGCATTTTTTATCCTTCAAATTTTTTTTTTCTAAATTTTCATGTATTTGGCCAAACTACATTTTCCTCTTATCATGGGTAAGGAGAAGGGGTTGTCATGGTTCGTACTTGATATCTGATCTTAACGAAGACTTAAGCAAGGTTAGTAATTTGCAGCTACACTAGGAAGCTAAATGTTTAGTCAACTTTTTACACTGTAATGTGTCATCTTGGAAGTTGGTGGTTAGTGATAAGAACGGCCAACGAGCCGAGGCGGAGTGGATTATCGCTCATCCCCGACCTTATATTCAAATATTCTTGCCCCATACCACTTACAACTCGAACTTGAGTTTTAGCATTCGAGTCCAAACCTGAAAAGAAAAAACCCACCACCCCAAATCTCCAGCTATATTTGAGAAAATCTATTATGACAACCAAAGATGCATAATGAAGTCCAGTACAAATTAAAGATTCTTAATTAAAAAAATATATACATTATAATTATAAAATTGAAGGTGTACATTTTAGTTAATATTTTGGCTCAAGGCGGGATAAATTCGTGCATCATTGCAGCTGCAATCTTAAATTCAACAGTGATTATCTTTGTGCTTCATTAAATAACATATTTGCGAATATATTCATTATAATTGAAAAATAATTAAAAATCTGTTTATAAATAATAAGTAAACAAACAAAAGTCAAACATATTTCTTATTTTTCCAGTGTTACATGTATATTATTTTTATATAAAATGATAGAAAAATAAATACTAATAATTATATTTTAAGTAAAATAAACACAAGCAATAATATAATAGTATTAATGATTATATAATCAAACAATAAAAATTATTTCGAGTAATCGGAATCTTAAATTAATATAAACACGTTTATTCATGAACATCAACTAACTGAATATATTTTATTTGTATTAGGTCTTTCATTAAATGAGTGTCAAAGTTTTCCTTATATTTGTTTAATTTGATAAATTAAATAAATATAAATAAATAAAGAATAAAGTATTTAAGAAATTTTCATGGAGTTTATACTGCCAAGAGTTGAAATCACTTTTTTCCAACCTTGGAAAACGACAACAATATCTTTTGTGCATTGAATCACATGATAGAATGGGATAAGGTTTTGATTCTAAACCTAGTTAGGCGTCATATCGATTTGAAAGAAGAAGGAAAAAGAAAAATTATTGCAAAATTTACTCTATTTTCAATCGTTTGCTTTTGTTTTGTATGCCCTCTTTCCGGTTTATGTTTGGGTACGGCTGTTGTTGTTAATGATGTTGTTTTTAAGGTTGGTATTTTATTCTTTTATCGAGAGTGTAACATGTTAAGTTATTGCACTCAATACTCGTTCGTTTTTTTTTTGGCGGCGGATATTTTATTAAAATTGTTCTTATAATATGATAAAATTAACATGCAACATTGTTATAGAATTATAATAAAATATATCATAATCCAACCTGAAGTACAACTCATTTTGATGACTCGGAGTCCAACCTAAAAACTCCATTATATACATTTTTGAAGACCCTCTTTAAGAGAGTCTGCTCTCAAGACTCTCCATGTTCATCCATACTCTAACCACCCATATCAGGAAGAAGACAGACTGGCTAATTGAATCTTATATCAACAGACATAAACAGATATATATCATCAAAATTTATGTAAAAATATAAGTATTATAGCATAAAAATTATTATGAATATAATATGTAGTTGGGTTATCTAACATAATATTGATGTTGATATTTAAAGCTATCAAGGGACAAACATAATTATCCTATATATGGGCTAAGGCTTAGTTTGAGCCTGAATATATGTGTCGTTTTGTGTATGATAGTCCCTTCATGCCTTCTACTCTCTAAATTTGTGGCTTGATTGTGGGTATCCAACACATAATAAAAAGATTGGGTATTGAAAATATGATCTTTTATACCTATAAATTAGGTAATAAGCTATTTATAATTGGTTGCTAAATACCCAACTCATCCAACTTTCGATTAGGCAATTGAGCTATTTGGCATAATAAGTAACTATCAAGACTCTAGGAATCTTGTTAGGAAGGACTTTGAGTAACCAAGGTTACAGGGCAAACAAGCTGGTCACTAAGCAAATTGGGTAAGCTATCGCACTGGTATGGTCAGAAGGTAGTTGATAATCATACAACAGGCAGCTCTCTATAGACAGTCTAAATGTTAATTCTCACCTTAGAGCTGGACACTTTCAATTTCTTATGCGTTTTGTTGACTTATTTATCATTGTATATTTTGGAGCACAAGCTCCAACGCTCCCAAGACTTGTGTTCATTTTGCACATATATCAAATCTCCAAGTCGTTACTATTGTCATGTACCTTTTATCACGAAAAGTATCATGATGGTCTCTATACTAAAAGTCGGATTGTATTTTGTCCATTCTATTAAAAAAATAGGCAAACTAGTCCCTATATGCTAGATCAAATAGCAAACTAATCATTCTATTAAAAAATTCATCCATTTCTATTGTTAAAAAAATGGTCTATATACATCAACATGAAGTACATTTGACACACCATGTGTAACTATCTAGCTATTCCGTCAACCGTCCCAATTTTTACCGGTAGAAATAGATGAAAATTTTACCGAATGACCAATTTATTATCTTATTTAATATACAAAGATTAATTTACCTGTTATTTATCTCTCCAAATCTAATCCTTGACAAAAATATATTGAAAAATATATAAAAAAAAGTTAAAAACAAAAAAAAAACATTTAATTTGAGAATACCCATATCTTACATTCACTTTTAAATCAAGATTATTAGTTTTAAATGCCAAAATTTCCAATCATCCATCCTTTGCTAGTTTTGGAATTAGATATTTGGCAAGTATTTGGACCATCAAGTTTAGCAATGTTTCCCCAACTAGCCAATTTGTGGACTCAAGGTTCACTTGTATAATTCCAAGAACAAAGGAGAAAAAACCCCCATAAGATAGAGCCTTAGGTCGGAATATCTTTTTCATTGCAGGTCAAAATGTTTTGCAATGTGGGTGCCCCAAGATGGTGACATATGGTCCAAAGCTTCAACTGTTTGTTGAATTTGTGGCCTACATTAAGAATCTATCTAAAAACCCTTCATTCTTAGCCTTTGATCTTGATATATATATGGGTGAATCTACTTGGTAAATCCCTTTATTATACGGATCAGATCAAATTAGTCCCTTTATTGTTAAATGAATCAATTTAGTCCATGTACTTAGTGGAGAGCAATTGGTTTAATTGGTTGGTTCAGTCAGCTCTTTTGTAATTGACTTTAACATGAGACAAGTGATTTGACCGACTTTAGTTGAGAAAATTGACTGAACCAAACCAACTTCGATTTAGTTGGTTTTTACAGTTAACCAACCTTGGATTTTTGGGTTGGGTTTAGGGTTATTAGGTTTATGTGGTTATATATTTATTGTATATTATAAAATGTAAATATATTTTAAATAATTTAAAAACAATATAGAATACGTCGGTTTGATTTTGGGATTCAAAAATCGATAATCAATCGAATTAACCAATTATACCATGATCAAAACCGATTAACCAATCCTACTTGACTAAATTGAAACCAAAAAAACCAAATGGATCAGTTTTTTAAACCGTAAATATTAACTCTATTACAATTTGACCTTATTTAATTCTTTTTAATAGTACATGAGTTTTTTTCTACTCTTTTTAATATAACGTCTAGAATCATCCATAGTTCCTCCCTTACCCATAAATAGGAGGATAATGTACTTCAACACACTCGAACCCACATCCTCCTGCATTAAAAACAATGCCTATACCAATCAAACTAAGACTCAATCAGCTAATAATACATGAGTTAAATTAATACATTTAATAGTAGAAGAACTAATCTGATTCAATCTATATAATACAGGCACTTGACAGATACTTTCAGCTACATATATACACACCTCTATCGTCTAAACAAATGGAATTCATGGGGACCAAGTGATCCAAACAGCATCCTCATTTCATACAGAAAGGGTTCACTTTCACTAACCCTTTAATAGAACGTAATTTCTAATTAACACGATAG
Organism: Gossypium hirsutum; assembly: GCF_007990345.1. Classification (NCBI taxonomy): domain Eukaryota; kingdom Viridiplantae; phylum Streptophyta; class Magnoliopsida; order Malvales; family Malvaceae; genus Gossypium; species Gossypium hirsutum. The sequence goes on along the minus strand of NC_053447.1, from coordinate 71,824,905 downwards.
AAATACATGACAAGAATACGATAATGAACTATTTGCACACAACGTGTTGGTGAGAAGTTGACATGTGGGGATAGTCCACTAGGCCAAATTATGCAGCATAAATGGTGACTGGCACATGTATTTGTGCCCTTAACAAACAACCCTACGAAAATGAAATATTAGTTCATCAACATATAATCCATATATATATGTACTTTTTTAACTTAGACAAAAAAAAAATACCCTTTACTTTATTAGATTAGTACATTAAAATTAGAGTAGTGTTTTGTTTGTTGACTAAGTCTTAACTTGATTGGTATCAGTATTCTTGTTAGTGCAAGAGAACTTAGGTTCGAGTGTACTAAAGCACATCATTCTCTTATATAAGGGTTGAAGAGGAGTTATAGGTAGTTTTAGGTATTGTATTAAAAAGAGCAAATATGATTAGAGGTTCTCATGGGCTAAGTTGGGTCAGGTTCTGGTTGGGTCTAAGCATGATATTAACATACTTTATGCTTGCCCATGCCCGACCCCACCTGGAATCTAGGCCCAAAATTTTGCTCAAACCTGTCCATATTTACAAAAGACTAACCTAACCCATTTTATGTCCGCTCATATTATTATTTAAATTTTTTTATTTTGTTTTAATATTTAATATTTTTTACATTTTTATTTATTGAATTTTTTTATATAGTCATCTTAACATTATCTTAAAGTAGTATTATATATTTAGTATAAGTTTATTTTTTTAATGTGTTCTAAATTACATAATAGATAAAAATAATATAATATAAAGTATTATAAACTTAAAATGGGTTGGGTCAGGCCGGGCTTAAACCTTGAATGTTCAAGCTCGAGCTTAACTCATACTTTAAACGGGCCTAATATTTTTGCCCAAACTCTCTCAAAATTTAGGCGAACCGTCAAGTTTAAAAAGATAACCTAGTCCATAAGTATGTCTAGATATGATCAAAAACGATAATGAGATTATTAGAAGAAAAGTCAATTTAAATATTAGAAAAGTAGTTTTCTTTTAAAGTTGAAATTATAGTATGTTAAATTACACTTTTGCTATTACTTTAAATTATTCAAATTTGGGTGTAAAACTACGACATATCGTATAAAATAGATGCATTAACCTTTTACATTTAGATATTTTCGTTCGATTGGTAGTTAAAAATCAAAAAAAAAAATCTGAATTTTATTATTTTCATTTAAACTTCAAGGATAAACTATCAAAATAGTCACTTTTGTTTATTTTGGATTACATTTTAGTCGCTTATGTTTGAAATGTTGCGTTTTAGTCACTTACGTTAACGTGTTGTAACATTTTAGTTACTGAGTCGTTAACGGTGTAACGGTAAGCTGACGTGACACGTTAAGTCATCATTTCAAACAAAAATTTTAGGTTAAATTATACAATTGGTCTTCTTCTTTTTTCGTTTTGAGCAATTTAATTTATTTCTTTTATGTTCTTTTAAATTTTTTTTTCTTTTTTCATTCTCTTGTACTTCTCCCTTTGTTTTCCGCCCTTCTCCATCTCTTTTAACGTAGTTTTTCTATATTTTCCATTTGTTAAAACTAGTCCCTATACTTTTTTTTTGAAGAATTTAATTTTTTTTATTTCTTATTTTCCTTTTCTTCTTCCCCTTTAGTTTTAACAAATGGAAAACATAGAAAAATTACATTAAAAGAGAGGGAAAAGGGAGGAAAGCAGAGGGAGAAGTAGAAGAGAATAAAAAATAAAGAAAAAACAAAGGAAAGTTAAAAGAACATAAAAGAAAAAAAATTAAATTGCTCAAAATAAAAAAAAATGTAGGGACCAATTGTATAATTTAACCTAAAATTTTTATTTGAAATGATTATTTAACGTGCCACATTAGCTTACCGTTTTACCATTAACAGCAATTAACGACTCAATGACTAAAATGTTACAACATGTTAACGTAAGTGACTAAAACATAACATTTCAGACATAAGTGACTCAAATGTAACTTGAGATAATAAAAAATGGCTATTTTGATAGTTTACCCAAACTTTAATTATGGTATGAAGCTTTTTATTGTCGTAATATTTTTTATTAATTCAATAATTTAAAAGTGTTGCTTTACATTACTTACATAAAAATATATTATTTAATGAATTAAAAAAAATAAACATCGTGTAACGCATGTTACATTAAAATAAAAATTTGTAGGAAAAAATTGTCCATGATTTGTTGATTAAAACTTATATAATTTAAATGTATTATTAAATCTTTTTAATGGAATATGAAAATTCTTATTCAAGACTCCTTCAAAAAATCTTATAAATTTTTTACACTTGTTCATGGGACGGGCTATTCATCTAGATTTAAAGGCTTGTTTGAAATTTGGAAGGATTTAGGAAATACTATTAATAAAATATGGGCTGAGCTCGAGTTTGAACATTTCAAGGCCCAAGCCTGGCCTGACTCGACTCACTTTTAAGTTTATTATACTTTATATTATGTTATCTTTATATATTATGTAATTGATAACACATTAAAAGAAAACCTATACTAAATATATAATACTACTCTAATGTTAACATTAAAATAATGTTAAAATGATTATATAAAAAAAATCCAATAACTAAAAAATCTAAAATTTTTAAATATTAAATTAAAATAATATAAATATTTTTTAAAAACAATATGGGCGAGCCTAAAATGGGATTATGTTAGTCTTTTGTAAATATGGGCGGGTTTGGACAAATTTTCAAACCTATATTTCGAGCCGGGCCAGGCTTAGCCGAACATAAAGTATATTAATATCATACTTAGGCCCGACCTGACCCATGAGCACCTCTAAATTCTTACCCTTGCATATAATTTAAAATAGATGATAATAAGCAAATTAAGTTTCATAGTTCATACAATTACGTACGTATTAACTTTCAATTTAAAGGTTTAAAGGGTTTATGAATAGTTTAAGAATTATATTTAAAATTAGATAATATATATATATAATTTAAGATAGAAAATAAGGGTATGGTCCCAAACAAATGTTAAAAACAAGGGGCATCATGACACATCTTTGTCTTTGAAAACGATCATCTTATGTTGAATTTAAACTCAATAATTCCTACATTCCAACACCATATTTATCTTCCATACCATGTGGCCTAAATCAAAAGTTTTTTTTTTCATCCACTATAAGGACTTCATATTTCGATATATCTCTTTCATTACAAGAGAAAAATATTCTTATATATTTTTTGATAAATCATAAACATGGTTCGATATTTGAGAAGATTTAGATACATAATTTTGAATTCCTTTCCCGTATGAACAAAACGAAGCTTTTCCTAAAATTATAAAGTTGAAGGTTTCATAATATGAGAATTTTTTTTATTGGTTTATAAAAATATAAAATAAATAAAATAAAATCAAGATCATAATAATATAACTTACGTTGTGAAAATAATTGGTTTTTTAATCATTTCTAATTGAGTTAGTGTACGGTTAACTCGCGATACTAACTCAGTCGGGAAGTTTAAGTGTAGAATAGATAAAGGCCTTTTATTGCATGACGAGTAAGCTTTATGGTTAAAATTTCTCAAGGGATAAGGGGAGGTTAGAATGTTAGTTACAACTTCATTACAAAGCAGTGGGGAAGCCATCAATTTTTTTAAGGGGATCGAAATTAAATTATAATTTTTATAATAGTAAAAATACAATTTCAACATTTTAATAGCTTATATCTTTTTAATTTTTAAAATATTAAATTAAATTTTTATTATTTTTAGGGGATTAAAGTACAATTTTATCTAAATATTCCATTTAAGGAGACCAAGGCCCTTGCCAACCCCCAGCTACTCCCCTGCTACAAAGGGTGGATTTACCTCAAGTGGCCAAAATTTTTAATTATACAAGTTCATTGAAATTAAAGATCTATCATCTACATGAAAGTTAATAGATTTAGTGGCTTGAAATGTAAATTATCCAAAAATAAATCAAAATGCAATTGCTTTCAAATTAAGAATTTAGGGTTTAATTATGATTAATGTAATTAATTTTAAAAAGTAATATTTAATTAACAAATTCTTTTTTCAAGAAGAATAGGATTATCAAAAGCAAAGGTGACAAAAATTACCTAGTTTAATCAAAGCAACAAGCCACAAGAATTGTGTGTGATTCATAGGAGATTGGGGGTAAAAAACAAAATCTATTATTTCAATTTTAGATTTTGAATGGATAAGGATGGACCCACCAACAATATATATTAAATAGAAAATGGACTTTTTTTAACATTATATATTTAATTGTACTTAATACAATGTCTTCTTCACCCATATGATTAGGTCATTATTAAATATTTATGTTCCAACTAAAGGTGTTTAGGTTTCTTAAAAGTAGAATAATGATATGTTTGAAAATATAGATGAATATATGTCTATGTTAGAGGTGTTGGATTCAATCATATCGAATTTATGTATGGTATTAATATATGTATACGTTAGATTAAAACAGCGGTAGTGATGAAATTATATATTGTAATGTGAGACAAAAAGAGAGCTAAATGCACCGAACTGGAGGTAAAGGCTCATCCAAAAGGGCTCTAAAATCACATTTGACGTTTTAAAATTATAAAAACGGTGTTAGAATATTTTAACTTAGTTAGGGAGTCATCTATTTAAAGATCACATTACGAGATCCTTTTTAAATCAACAGTTGAAATAAAAGGAAGAGAAAAAGAAAGATTAATTTATCATTGATCATATACCACATAGGATTTGCATTGAAAAACATGAGTTTACATTTTAACCAATTCAATCGATTTCAACACTTAAGAATGAAAGAAACAAATTCCAGATAAAAGTAACGTATTCGATAATCGATTAAACAACTATAATCTCCTCATTTTTTATATTTTAACCACGATCGTTGATTTAAAAAGAATTTCACATGATCCCATTAAAATAAGATCTCACACCTGAGACATTACCTTTAGCTACCACTAGTTTTATACTAATTTACTATTATTTTTTTTCAAGGAGGCATTGATTCAATGCCAAAATTGTGATCCTGAAATTTTTGAGATTCAAAATTTGAATCCTTCCATGTGTAAATAATCTCAAAACTACCCATAACCCCTTTCAACCTATAAATAGAAGGATTATGCGCCTCAACGTACTTGAACTCACGTCCTCTTACATTGACGACAATCCCCATACTAATCGAGTTAAAATTCAATTGACCTAACTAATTATTCTCGTAATAATTTACTATTATTTTTAAAGAGAAAAAAAATGGGACGACCCGAGTAGGAAAATCTGTAAAAGAAGACACAAATAAAATTGTCTCTCTCAAAAGGGGTCCCAATTTCTTCACTGGAAATCAGAAGGAAAGCACATGATTTTTTATCCCCCATTGGTCACCATTTCTTTTTAATTATTTTTGTTTCTTATACTTTCAATTTGGGGGCTTTCTTTTAAAGAAAAATAATATTTTCCCTCCAATGTAACTTTCCCAGAAAAATCCTATTTCAAAAGGAAAAAAGATTTTAAACGTACACTCAATTAAGAACAGCAATAAAAGAGCAGTTCATATATTTACAGTGCATTGAAGTTCCCAACCCCCATATTTGCAATGAAATTTATGGCACTTTCATCTTAAATTTTCTTTTTCCCACTCAAACTTTTTTTTCCCAATTTGAATTCACTATTTAATAAGTTTGGGACTTAATTTTCAGTATACGTTGTTTTCAAAAAAAGAAATTAAATCCTCCAATTAGTTGGATTGAATTGAAAATTAATGATTTGTATAGTATTGAATTCGAGATGTTTAGGTTTAGTTTTAGTTAATACAAAATTAAATGTATTTTAAGATCAATAAACTCCTTCAATAGGTTCGATTTTCTTAGTGGATGAAGGTGTTTTCCCTTTGTAAATCCTTCACGGCTCTTAGTGGAGATGAGATGCAAATTTGAGGATAAAATCAAACACATACACATTGAACCCCAATACCAAACTTGTTGAGGAGATTTATCGATTCCTGACAAATGACACTTCGCAAACTTTTTTCCGAACAGTCAAAATCCCATTAACAGAATGAAATCAATGGAAATAGTCTTCTATAAATTTGAATTTGAGAATTGAAAGCTCGATCGGTTTTCTATAAATTTGAATTTGAGAATTGAAAGCTCGATCGGTTTTATCTCTTATCCAATTTTTTTAAACGTTAGTTTAATTTGTTCTTTTACCTCCAAAATATAGTTTCTATTATTAAAAAGAAATTATCTTTTCCATGTTTGTTTTATAATCTATGTTCGGGTTTGTGGTTATCTCTTTCAACACTGTCATTTTTTAAATTCGAACCCTCTCAAATCAAATCTCTTTGAACAATTTCATTATAAGTTTTGATCATGTATGCTCTTTTTGATACAATGCTTAGAGCTACTCATAGTCACTCTCTAACCCATAAATAGGAGTATAATGCGCTTTAGCGTACTCAAACTCACGTCCTCCTATATTGACAAAAATATTCATGCCAATCAAACTAAGACTCAATCAACTTTTAAATTCCAACCAACATAAAACCCTATTAGCTTCAACTATAAAGACATTTATATTTAGTAAATGGTAATCAATTCCACAATTTGCTAAATAAAAATAGCCAAACCAACTATTAAAGCTCTCAGCTATTTTTTAACATTGTTTGTAGGCAAAATCTGTCATGCAATACATAATTGAAAGATTTGCAAGACTGAAATAATTAGGAGCACCCAAATTTAAATTTCAAATTAATAAGCCATTTCCATAATTAAATTATTGTAACAAATAAAATAAAAGCTTTAATTAATTGTCTTTTGCCAAAAGTTCTTTTTATTAAAACTCGGACGTGAGTTTGAGTGCGTTGAAGCGCATTATCCTCCTATTTTTGAATTAGAGAGGGGTTATGGGTAATTCTAGATATTGTATCAAAAATAGTAGATATAATCAGAATTTATAATGACATTGTCTAAAAAAAGTCATCATATAATATATATATATATATATATATTAAGTCAAAATGGTAGATTTTCCATTTAGCTCCATAAATTTTATGAAATTACATGTTCATATAATAGTAAAATTATACTTTACATTTTCCAATAATTTACGGTTCATCTCTAGTCTCTTAAAACATTTTTCTGACTTCGTTGTTGTTTAAAGTCGTAATGTTCCCTTTTTTAAGTGAATAAAAATATTTTCTTAGCTAGGCCTAGGTTTATTAAAAGTTATCCCATGAAGTTTTTTTTTTAAGCAAACAATATAATACTAGAAGTACTATAAATTAAATAAAAAGTATTTGGACTCAAAAAAAATAAAATAAAAAAGTAGTAATAAATGAATGCAACTAAAACAATAAATTTTGAAGTTGAAATAATTAATACACCTAACAGTACACAGCATTGCATCCCAAAAAGAAAACAATAAAGAGCAAAACTTGAGCTATCTTTAAGAAAATTAACATAAATGCTTACAGGTAAAAACATAAAAATATGTCAAATTTTATATAGTAGGAAAAAATTTTAAATTACTTTTTAGTGCTAAAAAAAAGTAATTTTACCATGTTGGGTCAAGGCCGTTACCTATTTTCCTTGTTTCCACTTCCGAAGAAGTACATAACTAGTCACAAAATATGTCCATTCCCATAAGAGAAGATCAAATCCCTAAATGCACGATTTAGCGACTCATTTTTTTTATTGGGTAGTCACATGCAATCCCGATTATTTCAAAGTTGAGCCAAGTCAAAATTTCTCTTAATTCTGGTTCTTTTTCTACCATTACAAGATTTAAAATTGAAACCCTGCTTATAGTGCATTGACTTCTTTACCACTTGATCCAACGGATGGTAATCAAACCTATCCTTTTTTTTCTTAATCTAAGAGCCCTAGTATCGAATAGCCTTATTGAACCCGAACTATTCTATAGAGTCGACATAAGTTGAAGCTCAAACAATGAAAAGCTCTCCCAATGTTTATTTTTTCATTTACAAAATCAAAAACTTTCTTACCACTCTACCCAACAATTTTTGTCCCTTAAAAGAAATTTCGAATTCAATCTTGCCTGATTTCGAGTAACCTTATTGAATCCAACTATTCTAAAATAAAATTTAAAGCTCAATCAATTAAATTCTTTTTTTTTAACATTTAGCTTCTTATCACTCGGCTCGACTTAGTGGAACATTGATACTAATACTCATTCATTAATAATCACAAAAAAAAATCACTTTCAAATTTCCAACCTTTAGCTTTTTGAAAAATGGATTAAGTTTTAGCTTGATTAATATGGACATTATTATTAATATAGGAATATGTTGGTTTGAGTATGTTAACGCATTATTTTTATATTTATGGGTAAGAGATTAATAATAATTATAAAAAAAACCGTTTGAAACAAGCAAAACCGGACCAAAAGTTTTGTATTTATCATATAAATGTAAGTGAAAACTAAACCAGAATATACCATAAACCTTTTCACATGGGGAAGAAACCAAAGCTCCCTTTCTTCTCCAAGCACAACAACAATGGCAGACATTCAAAACCTTCATGGCGATGGCCTTCATGTCACCAACCCAAAACTCACTCTTTCCGAACCGACGAAACGCCCGAGTCATGGTTCTCAAACTCATCCGAGTCACCAAGTTTCTCAACAGCCTCAGATGAGTCAAGAACCGGAGCTGGTACTGGTGGAGTCGACTCAGTTGAAACAGTCATTCAAGGTGTAAGGTTAAGATCCGAGAGGTTGTTTTACGAGCCAAGTGAACCTAAGTTAGGGGCTGAGTCAGAAACTGAGTCACCATACAAAGAAACAACCGTTTTATCAACGGAATCAATGGACCCTTTTGTTGATTTTAGAGATTCCATGGAAGCAATGGTGGAAAGTCATGGATTAAAAGACTGGGAAAGCCTTGAAGAGCTTTTGGGTTGGTATTTAAAAGCTAATGGTGAAAGTAGCCATGGATATATACTTGGTGCTTTCATTGATTTGCTTTTGAAGAAGAAGATGAAGCTTGTTGATGCCGGTTCGTCCTTAACACCTAGTTCACCATTGTCGTTTTGTAATTCTTCATCGTCTTCTTTATCGTCTTCTTCTTGTTATGAAGATACTTTAATGGTAACTCCATGTGAGTCTTCATTAAAAGGTAATGGAAATAATAATAATGATAATAATAGTAACCATTGTTTAACAGAGAAGATCATTGTAGATGATGATGGCGTTTCTTCTTGCTTAAGTTAGATTTTCTTCTCTTTTCTTTGGGTTTTTTTGTTTAAATATTTTTAATATTGTTTATACCACTAATTTGCAGAAATGAATACAGTGCACTTTATTTGTTTCTTGGTTCTAGTTCTTTGTCAATTCATTTTCCATCTCTTTCTTGGTTGCCAAACAGGTTTCCTACACAAATTTACATGCTAACGTGTGTGTAATTAATAGGAGGATTATTGCATGCATTTAATATTTTTTTACCATTTAAAATTTTTATTATATATTATTTGAAAAGTGTATATACATCATTTTGCTAGGTATAAATTAGTATTTTGCCACCGTATAATATTTATTATATAATTTTTTTATTTTTTGAAATATATTGGATAATTTATTTTTGTTAATGAGAAATTATTTTCTTTAATCAATATAACATGGGAGGGTGCAAAATTTGAATTTATGTCGTTTAGGTCCTTAATGAACCCGACCTTAATGATAAGAAGTTATTTGATAAAATGTTCGAATCCACGTTATTCTGCATTAATAATAATATCGGTGCCAATCGAGTTAATACTCAATCGACTTACGTATTCTTAAATAATGTTAATAAATTAAAATAATACATATAGTTCATTTGTAAAATTATTTAGTTCTCTACATTCCTTCGAAATAAATATTTTTTTCTCTCATAATACGATTTAATTAAAATTCATAATAGACCCTTTCTGTAATTTCATACAAATACAGTACCAGGTAACGTGAAAAGCAAATCACGAACGTACACGTGTGGGGCTATGGTTGACCCCGTTGGGTTTATTTCACCTGATCAAGTTGCTGACATATGATGGAGAGAGATCACAGCCGTAGATTTTCCAATTGGATAGTCATTATTATTTGATGGGTACAATTCCAGCCAGGATTTTGGCTTTGGCCTAAAATCCTACCATCTAATTCATTAATTAATTAAACATCTTATTTATTTTTTAAAAATCATATATATAATAACCACACGAGCTAATAAAGTCTCTTCTACCTTAACTAGTTTTGGCTTTAAAACTCGTAACCAATATCTACTTCCTTAATGTGCCTATCGAGCCTATCAAATACATATGATTAGTTACTAGACTCGTTTCAGTGGATACCTTAGGAAACTATATTCAAATATATTCCTTTTATTAGTTTTGATTGTACTTTGTAACAGAGGAGAATCTAGAGAAGGGCAGACAAGGGTCGTGCCTCGAAAATTTATCTTTCTGGTCCCCTTATAAATGATAAAATTAGATGTCAATATTGGATAAAATTGTACTTTAACTTCCCCAAATAAAAAGATTATAATTTAATTATTTTAAAAAATAATAAAATTATAAATTAATACAAAATAAAATTACAGTTATTGACTTCGGTTTTTAAAATTTTATATTTAAATTTTAGCAGTCAAATTTGGCTGCCGAATTATATATTAAGTAAATTATTGCGAGAAAAAACTTGTTTATTAAATTTTTTTGTGTATATTAAAAAATATATAAAAATAAATTTCAAATTTCTGAATGGAAACAAATCCTTTTCCAGGTTGTAACTCAGCTTTCTAATAACTTTACAAAATGATTCCCGGGTAAAGTGAATTAAAAAGTTAATTTACTTTTTTTTTCTGAAAAAAGTAGAAGAAAAGAAATACAAAAATAAAAGTGTGGGGCTGATTCATAATTTTGAGGGGCTTATTTATTTTTGTCTAAATTCAAAATTGGGACTAAATGTTGAGAGAAAAAACAAGAAATACAGATATTCTCTAGTTGTTTAAAAGGAGAATGTCTCTCTGTTCCCATTCCATGAAAGGGAAAAAGTGTGGTGCTTGAAAAGCAAGGGTCCGTTGTAATTTTATCCTCATTTTATATAAATTTAATTCAACTAATTCATATCGCGATTGTTTATCTCGACTATAATCTTAGAAGTTAAAGCGAGATTAACTTTTAAGGGTGAAATTAAAAACTTTATGTTAAGGGTTTGGATTAATTTATAAATTTTGAGGGGTTAGAGTATAATTTTAACTTTGTTCTTTTAGTTTATGATGATTGAAGGGGGTCAAGATCCTTGCTTGTCCTCATTTTTTGAATTATCATTACAATATTGGGAAAAGAGAAAGGGGACGATAGGGTTTGAATTTGTGTCATCCAAGTGTTAGACAAGAGTTTTAATCACTGTTTTAAACAAGTTTAACCACCAGTTCATCAGTTCAGGCGGCTTAACTGATTCAATTATAAAATATTAAAAAAATCCTCTGTTGGTTCAACCGGTTTGCATCGGTTCTCAATCCAACCAATTCAACACTATTCTTTAAATCAACACCCAACCAATTTTCAATCCAACCAATCTAATTCAATTCTAATATCATTACTTAAAATTTCTTAAAATTATAAGATGTCGGTCCGATTTTTTTTATTCTAAGCGGATGATACTTTTTTTTCCTTAAATTATGTTGATATAATAAGTTTAGAATTCAAAATTAATTCATTTCAACCTCAAATTTTTTAAATATTATTGATTGAATTTTAGTTTGATAGGCATTGTTATCAGTACAGGAGGACGTGGATTCGAGTGTACTAAAACGCATTATCCTCCTATTTAAAGATTGGGAGGAAATATATATAGTTTTAGACATTATATCAAAAAGAACAGATATAATAAGAACAATAATATTAAAAAAATATTTTAACAAGAAACTTTTAAATCAAGAAGAGTTTTGGAGTCTACTTGAAGGGGTCCATTGGACCTTTTGATTTAATTGGGCTATGATTTGAAATGAGCTCATTGACTCTTATTGTTATATAGAGAGACCATTTTAGACATTATACATATTTTGAACATTCCCCTTCCTTTTCATAAAGCCCAACCCAATATGAGCAGTCAAACATGATATTCTTTTATATGAAGTCAATACTTTAATCGAATCGAATAATTGTCCAATTAAGGAATTTGTACATTATAAATATATTTTTAAAAAAATAATATGTATATAAGTATTAAAATTTGGTTAAGTCAGACAATTTAGTTATGAAAATTTACAATCGATAACAAACAAACATGATCTATTTTAACTGCGTATAAACTGAATTAAGCATTATAAGTATTGATTAAATTGGTTTAAACCGACTTTATTTTTAACTTGAAAAATATAAATAAAATTCTACTGCATGCTTTTCTCAAATCTCTTTTAATATTAATCTTGTTCGTAAAATCTAAAAACTCAGCTTAAAAATAAATCTCATTGGTATTCATTGTTATCATTTTATGACGTATATAATTTCCATTTCTACCAATGAAATTTGGGTTGTACTTACAATTTCGAATTTCACCTTATATAAATAATGTGTGTGTCATATCAAGAGTTATTCTAATCTAGACCGCGTTCGATTTTATCCTTATATAATATTTATAATAATTAATGAGTATGATTGCTATTATTATATATATATATTTACAAACCCATCATTATAAAAAAATGAATATATATATATATATATAAACATGCAAAGGGTAATAATTCTATAATTATTTAGATCCATGAATTGAGGGTTTAAGTATGAATTTTATATTATTGTTTTAATAAAAATGAAACCCAAATAGGGTCTGAGAATATAAATAATGTCGATGATTGACATATGGAATAAGCATGGAAGTAAGTAGTGGAAGAGTCCAAGTTTTCAAGTTAAACTACTCCCAACCAAAAGCTAGACCAACTCCATGAAATTTTATACTTATAATAAAATTCATGAAGACTTTGGTATTTGGATCTTCATGCTATAAAATAATACACATTGACCACAAACTCAACTTTACTCACATCTTTTTTATTCTATTTATTATTTTCATTGGTTGGTTAAAGATGTTGACCTACCATAACTATCCAATTATTCAAAGTAAAAAAATATATTACAATATTTTTTACATAAAAAAATATTATTTTATAATGAATTCGAATTCAACTTGAGTTACTATATGGTAAAATATTCGTTAGTCACTTCTCTATTTTGACTTTTATTGTTTAATGATAACAGAATACTGATTGTGTATTTTCATGGAAAAATGTAAAATTTTCATTTAAAATTAAGTAAATTGTCTCGTTAATCACTCTAAATAAGGGTCGTTTTTGTTTTGATCATCTAAAAATTGAGAATGCATAGTAAATTTATACGAGGATCAAATTGCATTTTTAATCTCTAAAAAATTATTATTTAATTTTGATCTTCCATTAATTATAATGTAAATAGTTTTTGTTTAAGGAATTTGTTTTTTATTATTTATTTAAATTTTTTATAAGTTGAGATAATATGACTCATGTTATTAATAATAGATAAGGTAACATCATTAATTTAAAATAGAAAAAATGAGTAAAAATATCAAGGAAGCTCCTACACTTAGGGTGGATTGCATTTTAACCCTCTACTGAAGAAATTAGCTCTTATACATTTCAAAACGTACAAATTAGCCTCTTTGTTAAATTTTATCTGTTAAATTATGGCATGGACATGCTAAATTTTTTTACGGGTAAGCTATAAAAATATTACCCAACTATTTTTTTCGTTCTATTTCGTTATATTTAATCACTAAGCATTAGAGGAGTTTTTTTATTGATCTAGTAACAAAATTAACCCTCTAATGTTTACACGTTCTATCAATTTGATCATAAATATAAAAAAAAAATTCAATAAATTCAGCCTTCAATGTTTACAAAATTTATTATTTTAGTTTTAATTCTAAAATATTTAACAAATTTGGCCTCATTTACAAAATCTATCAATTAAGTCCTAACTCTAAAAATTAAAATTATTTTTTTCTTAAAATTCATTTTTACCCCGTTGACTAACCTATGTAAGATATTAAAATAAGAAAAAGAGCATCATCTTTCACATCACTTTCAACAAAAAATTTTACTATAATTTAGGCTTCACACTAGACCAAACCAGTTGATTTGGAACATATCTGAAATAATTGGTTGCATTACTACCCAAAAAGATAACGTTTTTAATGCCTTTATTTTATTTTGGATCTTAATTTTTGTGTGTGTGTTTTATCCCTACTTTTTAGAGTTCTTTGCAAGTGACTTGAAAGAAGGTACTCTTTTTCTTATTTTAATATCTTACATAGGTTAGTTGATGGGTTATACATGCTAAGAATGATTGTTTTTTTAATTTTCAAAGTTAGGACTAAATTGATAGATTTGTAAATATTGAGGGTCAAATTTATTAATTTTTTAGAATTAGAACTAAAACAAAAAATTTTGTAAATATTGAGGGTTAAATTTTCTATATTTAGGATCAAATAGATAGTATGTGTAAATATTTTGTTACTAAACTAATAAAAAAATTGCACAGCAGCTCAAAAGCGACTAAAATATTTAATTTCGAAAAGTACAGTGACTAAATCAAAAAAATAAATAATTGGGCGACCAAAATAGAACGAAAGTCATAGCTGGGTGATTGTATTTAAGTTTACCCATAAAAAAATAATTTTCAGCATGCTCAAATCATCATCTAACAAATGAGTTAATTTACAAGTTTCAAAATATATAACAGTTAATTTACCTGTTCTTTTGATAGAGGGTCAAAATACAATCCAACTCTAAATATAGGACCTCCATGGCATTTTTACCAAGAAAAGAGTAATGAAATAGTGTTGTAGTTTATTGCAATAAGCCAACCTTGAGTGGTCCAAAAGAAAAGGTCGTCAAGATTCATGAAGTATCATGGAAACTAAAAAATGTCCATTTATAATATTCCAAGGGTTTTGATAAAATCTAGAAGCAAGTATTTTTGGCTTAGTCAAATGCTTACATATTAAGATCCTGAAATTTCAAGTTCTATTTTTAATTTATTTTATTAAAATAACATATTTTTCTCTCTTAAATGCAACAATAAAAAGAACATTATAAATGAATTAAGATTCTTACATGTGTCTTATAAATATAATAAATTTTAAAAAATATTTAAATATATAAATAAACGAGACATCAAACAATTACTCTTAATTATAATATTTTATTATTAAAATTTTCGAGTTAAAGATTGTAATTTGAGAGTAAAGAAAGGGGTTTACTAGTTGAAATTTTTTATACGAATGTTTAGAATTACTTACAATTCTTAATCTTTAATTAAGAGGATAAACACGTTTTAGCGTGAGTTTGAATCTATATCCTCTTACATTAACAATAATATTGTTGTCGTTTTTCTAAATAATTAAATAAATAAAAACAATAAAAAATTCCAATAAATTTGATTATAGTTATCAAACTTGATCTCACAAATATTTTTTAAATTTAATAGATTAAAAATCTCAAATTAAATTGACATAATATATATATACACTGTACAAGCCCAATTTTTAGCCTGGGGCCCAATTACAAAAAAACAAAAACCAAACCAAATTAAACTAACCCACCAACCCAACTAGCCTAACCCGGAGCCCAAAAACCCGAACGGCCCAATACCCGAGCCCAATTTCCCCTAAAAACCCAACTAGGGTTTCAGAAAAACGAAACCCTAGCCAAACCTAGCGCCGCATCCCTCCCTCTGCCGTCTGCCTTGTCCCATCGCCACCCACCGTGCCTAGCTTCATCAACACCTGCAAAATGGCAGAGAAAGTCGGAGCACACAATAGATAATGCAAAGAACACAACTAAAATACAATGTAAATGGGATATAAAAGAAAAGCAATATCTTTGTAAATGAAAAATATGGACACTGCATTTTCGAATTGAAAAAAAGAAAAACAGATCAAAAAGGTTGACTCCCGTTTTTCTCTGTTCTTGTTTCTTATTCACTTTAATCTTCATTTATTGCTTTTTTTCTCTGCAATTGTTCAATAAAACAAACGGAACTAAAAGGGAAAGGAAGTACCTTTTGCTTCGATGGGCTAGCGTCGGAGTCCCACCCTTGCCGCCGTAGGAGTTGGGCCGAAAGAGGCGTGTCACCCCTTTTCCCTTTGATACCGCGGTTGAGAAGGCTTAGCCTTCAGGGACGCCGCAAGGAGAGAGACCATTCTCGCGCGACTCCGGCCACTGGCCATGGAGGCGGAGATGGAGGTCTAAGCCTAAAGACCGAGGGAGGCGCAGAAAGGGAGAGCGTCGGGCTCTCTGTTTTATTATTGTTTCTTTTTTTTTCTTTTTTTGAAAGTGAATGGGTGGCTGCAGGATTAGGGTTCATTTGACCCTTATGTGATGTGTGAAACGACGCCGTTTGGAGTCTGATCAGTGGCTCCAAAACGGCGCCGTATTGAGCATGACCCGCGTGTTGACCCGTCGGGCCCCAAGGATCCGCGTGCTTAGGCTTGAGGGGATATTTGCGAAATAAGCCCCTCCGCCTTTATGGCGTTTTCAAATGCAATTTTTTTTATTATTCGCAATTTCGGTCTTAAAATTTCCTTTTGTTTTATTTTAATCCCCAGACCATGTATGTGCACTTCCTTGGAACGGCGCCGTTTGGTTGGTGCGGGATATTTCCCCAGTTAATCCTTAGCTTCTTTCGCGCCTTTGAAATCAGTCCCTACGTTT
This sequence comes from Gossypium hirsutum, assembly GCF_007990345.1. Lineage (NCBI taxonomy): Eukaryota > Viridiplantae > Streptophyta > Magnoliopsida > Malvales > Malvaceae > Gossypium > Gossypium hirsutum. The sequence continues at coordinate 71,808,167 of NC_053447.1, read as the reverse complement.
GGTTTATTTTTTTAATTTATCCTGTCAATTTAGTTTAAGTTGTATTTTAATCCTTTTTCTTTATTTTTGGTTATTTTGTCATTTGAATGTGATATTTTATTATTGTCTTCTTACTTTAAATCTTACTATATATATATACATATATATGTCTAATATTTAATAATATATATACATGATTATATTATCTATTTTATAATTTATGTATGTATTTATATATACATTTTAAGTATTTATATTTATATGCCTATATTTTTACCATCCGTATCTATATACATATATTCGTACATCTCATGTTTCATATATGTTTATATATACATATTCTTGTTATTATTTTACAATTTCAAGCATGTATGTATATGTGAATAAATTTTTATAATATATGTATGTACATATTTTTTTAATTTGTATAAGTATATATATATGCACATTGTTTTATCTTAAAATTTTCATATTTATGTACATATACACGTTCTTGTAATGTACATACTTTTATTATATATTCTTATGTTTTATAATCTACTCATGTATATGTAAATACTCACATTTTCATATTCTATAACACATATATATTTTATATTTTTATAGTTATATACATTTTCTTCGTTTATTTCTTCATTTACATTTTCATTATTTAGAATGAGTGTTTTAATATGCTTATAATTGTGTATTATATTAGTTCGTCTCTGTATTTATTTTCACCTAGTAGCCTTTGTTTGTATTATTTTGCTTATATCATCATCATTTCCATTACACTAAATTTTTTATTTAGATTTCAAAAAAGAAATTTTAAAAATAAGTAATATTCGGTGTTTTAGATCTTCGAGAGAATCAAGCCCTAACGTATTGGGTTCCGATTTTCTTCGTTGAACCTAAATGATCGAGATTATTCTTTTAAAAAAATGATAAAAAGCTCGTTATCGAGAATTCAATATGTTGTATCCTAACGCATTGGATGTGACACGTTGTTTTCTCGAGATGATGATTTTTTTGAAATATATGTAATATTCAATGTTTAATATTTTGAGAAATTGTGCCCTAACGTATTGGGTTGCGATTTCTTCATTTGATTTAAACAATTGAATATTCTTTTAAACTTTATTACACGAATCTTTTCAAACTTAAGTTTTAAATGATCTCGGAAATAAAAAAGATCGTGTCTTAACTCACTGGACATGATCCCCTTTTTAATCCAAGATAATTGAACATCTTTTAAATAAGTAAATTTTGACAGTCATTCGCATATCGGGAATTCGAGACATTGTGTCCTAACTTACTGGATATGGTGCTTTCTTTCTCGATTAACGTGGAACGTGCCCCTCTTTTCCCAAAATTTTCAACACTTTAATACAAGGATTCTATTTTTAAAATTCTTTTAAATTCTCAATTTTCGACATTAAGACATTAAGTAATCAACTAGGTACCAATTTTGGGCGTATCGAGGGTGCTAATCCTTCCTCGTGCGTAACCGACTCCCGAACCCGTTTTCTAAATTTCGTGGAAAAACCGTTGTTTTAATAAAATCAAACCGTTTATTATAACAACCATTTTTCGAGGTAATCCAATCACACCTCATAAAAAAGGATTGGTGGCGACTCCCATTTTTGTTTTCATTTTCCAAAAACCAAGTTGACCCCGTTTTCATCAAAAAATGGTGTCAACAGCTTGGCGACTCCACTGGGGACAATGAGTGAGTCGAGCCACGAGTTGATTACTTTTTGTCTTTTTGTCGAAAATTAAAAACTTGGTTTAAATATACGATCCTTTCATCGCATTTCATTGCTTTTATTACAATTTTCATCGTTGTGGTTTATAATTGCTGTGTTAGTTTAAGTTTTTGTATCTTTCTGCACATTGCATTGCATGACCGTTGGTCACACCCTCTTAGGTGAGAGTGAGAAACTACGCCTTCGTGAGGTTTTCACCTCCGCATGGGATAGTGAATCACTTTCGGGATACATCCGTACCTATGTCTTCGTGAGATTTTCATCTCCGCATGGCCATAGGGAAATGTATTCCCCTGAACCGAACTCGGTCTGTATGAGCCTATAATGGGTAAAGATCGAGGAATCTGCTGGTTCAGGTACCCTACTTTAGAACCAAACCACATGTAATGAGCCATAGGAACTGATCTAGGTAGAGCTACTCCAAATTTTTAGTGCTTACCTAAATGAATGTTGTATTTATTGTCGCTTATTTTAAATCTTATTCTGTGTTTAATGCTAATTTACTTTGTTTGTGATTGCATGGCATCTTCATTCTAAAAGAGGTGTCGATTTAAGTTCAGTTTCTTGGTAGAAAGCTTATCATGGAAAAGGAGTTTGTTGATAAAGTAGAGGATAATGCGGCTGTGCGAATATGGGTTGAAACGACACAACGGGAGAAAGGCGATAGTCTTACCGAAGGGTACGCGTCAGAATTGTGGGATTTTACCCGTATCAGTGTAATCCAGAATGACATTCGAGAAATGAAAGAAGTCTGGGATCAATGGGATGTCGAGGCCAAGCAGCTGTTCTATTGTAACTACGGTGACCTACCTTATCTGCTTAGTGTCAAAGTGGACAAGTATTTATTCCGAGCCCTTGCTCAGTTTTGGAATCCTGCCTACAGTTGTTTCACTTTTGGGAAGGTAGATTTGACGCCTACTGTGGAGGAGTATACGACCTTGCTTCGGTGCCCAAAGATTCAAGTCGACAAGGCTTATTCCAGAGCTGCTTGTGTCCCTCCGTTGTTAAAGAAATTAATGAACATCACTGGGATGAGCGAGCAGTGGGTCGCTGCCCGGATCCAACAGAAGGGCGACAGTAAATGTGTTCCTTGGAAAAGTTTGCGAGACTTGGTGCTTGTACATCCTGACTTAAAGAAAAGGGTCGATGTCTTCGCTTTAGGTATCTATGGACTAGTAGTTTTCCCCAAAGCTTTAGGGCACATAGACGAGGCTGTATCTGATTTGTTCGATCGGTTTAGTAAAGGGGTTACACCGGTTCCGGCAATACTTGCTGAAACTTTTAGATCCTTGAGTGCGTGTCGAAAAGCAGGGGAGGGAAGGTTTATTGGATGCGCGCAGCTCTTATTGGCATGGTTCCATAGCCACTTCTGGAAAGTCGAAAAGGTCCCTTATCGGGTATTCTCTGATAACTACTCCCCTCTAGGAGAATTGGTGGCCACGCCAAGACGGGATGATATTTCAGAAGAAAAATGGATAGAGATACTCCAGAATCTCCAGGATGAAGATATTGAATGGAGGGCTCCTTGGTTAATTCCCGATGAGATATTGTACCGATGTGGAGATTTTGACTGGGTTCCGCTGCTCGGGATATGGGGAGCTATCGGATATGTTCCTCTACTCGTATCAAGACAGTATAGATCACGACAATTCATACCAGCAACGCAGGGGTTGGCTTATAGTGATTTTTCCTATAGGGAGGACAATTACAAGAAGAAGGTTCGAGAAATATCTAGTGCCTGGAACCAAACTCGTCGAATGAAGATCTTAGCCGTGGGTCCGACAATTACCCCCGAGTATGGTCAGTGGCGTGATCAAAGGATCAACAACAATGTCCCGGTGTTAAATTCAGAAACTGCTCGATCTTTAGAGGAACGCTTACAAGTTTTGCCTTCTGAGATGGAAATCATCAAACAAGAATTTGAAAAAAGGAGTTTAGAATTGGGGAAGAAGATAGAACAACTAGAGGAAGAAAAAATGCAGTTAGGACTGGATGTGGACATTCAAAGCTTAGAGGCCGATAAATTGAGAAAAGGAAAGAACAAAGCAGAAGAAGATTTAGACAGCCTGAAGACAGATTACAAGAAGTTGCGCAGGTCGGTAAGAACTGCTGGCTTGGGTAAAACGCCAGAACAGTGGCGACAAGAAATTCAGGAGGAAAAGACGAGAGCTAATCAATGGGAAAAGAAATTTCAGGATACTCGGGCTCGAGAAGTCGCCTTGGGAAAGAGTCTACTAGTTTGCCAAGATGAGAAGACGGAGTTGAAGGTCCGGATAACTGAACTAGAAAGATCGCTTCACCAGTACTGTAATCGTAATGCTACGGTTGAATTAAGGGCGAGCTTAGACAAAATTGAAGACTTAAAAGGACAAATAGGAGAGCTAGAGAATGCATTGTAGAATAGTAAAATCCGGATAGAGCTTCTGGAAGAAAATAATGAGCAGTGGCAAAGACAATTCCGTCGGTCTCAAGAGCAGATTAGAGAAAGAGATTATATTATGGGAGAGGCGGTGGCTCAAGTGCGCGAAGTAGCTGATCATCTGCAGACTCTAGCGGTTCAGGCTGATCTATTAAGTTTGAAGTATGAGTCAGAGTCGGACAGGGGCCGAGAATTAGCTTGGCTTCTTAGAAAGGTTAAGGCTTTGAGTGTGAGGGCAAAGCCGTATATGTAGTCTATTTTATGTAAAGAAGCTCTTTATCTAGTAAAGTTTTCTAATGAAGTTGAATTAGAATCAGTGCCTCTTTTTCTTTGCATTCTTTTCATGCATTGCATCACATCATATGCATTAATGACCATTAAAAAAAAACCTAATTGAATAAAATCATTTCAGTTAACCTGGAAAACCAACAAAGTTACGGCACCCGAGCTAAGGCAAAAATTATGGACCAAAGGTTGGAGAAGCTAGAGCGAGTTCAAAAAGAAATGCAAGACCAGTTGCAGGCGCAAATGAAAGAGCAAATAGAAAAGATTTAGCGTGACATGGTGCAAAAGATGGAGGAGTCCCAAAATGATCTGGTGGCTAAGATGACGCAATTATTGAAGGGAGTAGATAAGGTAAAGGTCCTGTGATTGTTAGTGAAGAAGAAAACAATGGTGAACCACTTTATCCTCCAGGTTTCACGCCTCCGCATGCGCAAGTACAGACTGAGCTGCATTCGCGGAGACCCTCTGTGTCGGTTAGACCCCAGCAGTTCCAAGGCGATGCTTCAATCCCAATGAATTTTCAACCCGGAGCGGGCTTTAATCCCGGTGATAGCCCGAATAATATTACGGTCCCAGATCTTGACGAGATGGTTGAAAAGGACAAGGCGAAGGAAGAATTTCCAAAACAATTTGAGGAGAAATGGAAATGGATAGAAGAGAAGTTTAGGGCAATAGAAAGCATCGAAAGCTATGGAACAGATGCAAAGGATCTGAGCTTGGTTCCGGACTTGGTGCTCCCTTACAAATTTAAGATGCCGGAATTCGAAAAATACAACGGAACTAGTTGCCAGGATCCCATATTACTATGTTTTGTAGAAGAATGACGGGGCATATTAATAATGATCAATTATTAATACATTGCTTTCAGGAAAGTCTTACGGAGCGGCGTCAAAGTGGTACAATCAGCTGAGCCGAGCTAAAATTGCTACTTGGAGGGATTTAGCACAGGCTTTCTTGAGACAATACAATCATGTCTCAGAAATGATGCCTGACAGGATAACTCTGCAAAATTTAGAGAAGAAATCGAACGAAAGCTTCAGACAATATGCGCAGAGGTGGCGAGAGGTGGCGGTTCAGGTGCAACCACCGCTTTTGGAAAAGGAGATGACGACGCTTTTTATTAATACTTTGAAAGCCCCGTTCATCACTCACATGTTAGGAATCGCTTCAAGAAATTTCTCAGATATAATCATGAATGGTGAAATGATTGAGCATGCCATTAAAAGTGGAAAAATAGATGGAGGAGAAAATAATAGGAGGGCACCCCCGAGGAAAAGAGAAAATGAAGTGAATAATGTGAATACTTATGGTAGGTCAATTACCGTGAATCAGCCAAAGAAAGTGGTTGCTAATCAACAGGGATCATTAAGACAAGAGTCGGGAGCTAGGCAAACTACTGAAAAGCCCCAATTCACGCCAATCCCGATGTCATACAAGGAGTTGTATCAGACTTTATTCGATGCACATGTTGTTGCTCTTCGTTACTTGAGTCCTCTACAACCCCCGTATCCAAAATGGTATGATACGAACGCGCAATGTGATTATCATGCGGGAATTTCTGGGCACTCGATAGAAAATTGTACGGCCTTCAAGAAGGTAGTAGAAGGACTTATCAATTTAGGTGTTGTCAAACTTGACGACTCACCTAACGCAAAGAATCCGTTACCTAATCACGCAGATAAGGGGGTGAATATAGTTAGTGAAGGTACGGGAGAAGAAGTCAAGACCGACATTGCTGAAGTAAAAACTCCATTGAAACGGGTCTGGAAAGAAATGGCGAAAAGAGGGTTGGTTATTTCAGATTCTGAGAAAGGGCATGAGATGGGAAATTATTGTGAATTTCACCATGAAACAGGGCATGAAATCCAAGAATGTGAAGGATTCAAGGCCTTGGTTCAAAGCATGATGGATAACAAGGAGATGAGGTTTTATGAAGATGTGAAAGAAATGAGGAGCATATGCGCGACAGAGTTGGGAACAAAGGCTCCAAAAATAAATCATCCTGTGGTCATTATCTCACGCCCTAAGGGTAATGAGGTTAGGGCTCAGGTAACACCGAAAATTGTAATCCAGAAACCATCAAATTTCTCTTATAAAGATAACAAAATGGTGCCGTGGAATTACGGGTGTAATGTGACCATTTTGGGAAAAGAAGCAGAAAGAAATCAGGAAATAGGTTCTTACGCGCGCAATGGAAAAGGATATGACGCTCAAGCAGAGTCGCCCAGGGAAGAGGATTGGAAGAAAGAGCAGAGGAAAGGGAAAGCAGTAGAAGTTGAGCCATTGGTAAATGAACCAATAAAAGAAGAGGAGGCAAAGGAGTTTTTGAAGTTTTTGAAACACAGCGAATACAGTGTTGTGGAGCAACTGCACAAACAGCCAGCCCGTATTTCGGTATTAGCTTTACTCTTAAACTCAGAAGTACATCGGAATGCACTCTTAAAGGTGCTAAACGAAACATATGTGGCTGACGATATTTCGGTAAACAAGTTGGATCGGTTGATCAACAATATTGGTGCTGACAATTTTATCTTCTTCAATGATGATGAAATACCATCCGGAGGAAGAGGTTCTACTAAAGCCCTGCACGTTACTGTCCGATGCAAAGGGTACACACTCCCGGGGGCCTTGGTTGATAATGGATCTGTACTAAATGTATTGCCTTTGTCCACTCTTAGTCGATTACCAATAGACAGTTCGCACATGAAAGCATGCCAGAGCATAGTAAGGGCATTTGATGGAACGAAAAATGAAGTTATGGGGAGAATTGAGGTGCCATTAAGGATTGGCCCAGTCACTTATGAGGTGATTTCTTGGTAATGGATATTAAACCCTCCTACAACTGTCTATGGGAGACCGTGGATACACTCAGCAGGGGCAGTGCCTTCATCATTACATCAGAAGGTGAAGTTGGTATCGGAGGATCGTTTGGTAACAATAGATGCAGAGGAGGATATTATCGCAATGATGACTAGCGATGCACTTATGTGGACATCAACGATGAGGCACTAGAATGTTCTTTTCGGTCGTTAGAATTCGTGAACGCGATGTTTATTGCGGAGGGAATAGAATTCCGTACCGAAAATATCCAGGACCACTGAGATGGGATTGCGATTGATGGTAGGAAGAGGAGCCTTACCCGGGAAAGGATTGGGAAAATATCTTCAGGGAAGGATTGAGGCACCAATGCCGAAGGAAAAGTTTGATAGATTTGGTTTAGGGTACAGGCCAGACGTGAAACAGAAGAAGAAAGAAGTAGAGAAGAGACAAGAGAGAAGAAGGGCGCGTTTGAACGGACATGAAGCTAAGTGTGAGCCTTTAACCTTTCCCCACATATCTACATCTTTTGTGTCGGGAGGATTTATTCATTCTGAATGTGGAGTGTCCGGTAGCGGCATGGGAGGAATGTTGGAAGATGTTTATACCAACGCCATAGAAGCAACGGAAAGGAGGGCTTTGTTGGAGATCTGCCCTTATGAGCCTGGAAGCGAGCTAAACAATTGGACTGCTGAAGAAATCCCTGTAGTCTTTAGGGCTTATTCAGAGTAATGCTCAAAACATTCCTGTTGTTTGTTGGCCTAGAAACGATATGAAATCTTTTGTGAAATAGGCATTGGGCCTAAATATCATTATTTAATGAAATACGTGTCTACGTTCATCTCAATCAGTCATTTTTTTTCCTTTTATATTTTTCATTTGGTTGATTGTCTTACAAATAATTCTTTCATTTGTAATTCTTTTGCACAAACATATTCGTAAATTTATATTCCTGGTATATTCTTTGACATGCCCTCATAGGTCTTCAGATATCAATGACATGAGTGACGCTGCCTCAAACACGGAGCCTATTTTTGAGCAAGAAGTGTGTTCAGAGGGATCCCACGACTTTGAAAATGACGAAGATTATGATGCATCTCCGGACTTGTTAAGAATGGTGGAACAAGAGGATAAGCATATCTTACCTCATAGGGAATCATTAGAAATAGTGAGCCTGGAGGATGGAAAGGAGGTGAAGATTGGAACTGAAATCACCGCAAAGACAAGGCAAGACCTCATTAATTTGCTCCGAGAATTCAAGGATGTTTTCGCGTGGTCGTACCAAGATATGCCTGGGCTAAGTACTAACATTGTGGTGCATCGTCTGCCCATAAAGGAGGGATTGTAAACCCGTTCCAACAGAAGTTCAGGAGAATGAGAACCTGACATTGTGTAAAAATAAGAGAAGAAGTCAAAAGACAATTCGACGCTGGTTTCTTACAAGAGGTCAAGTATTCGGATTGGGTAGCCAACATCGTCCCTGTTCCCAAAAAAGATGGAAAGGTACGAATGTGTGTGGATTATAGGGATTTGAACAAGGCTAGTCCAAAGGACAACTTTCCACTGCCTCACATTGATACTTTGGTAGATAACACGGCAGGCTATTCATTGTTTTCTTTCATGGATGGTTTCTCTGGATACAATCAAATAAAGATGCATCCTGGAGACATGAGAAAAACTACATTCATTACCTTATGGGGAACATTCTGTTACAAGGTAATGCCCTTCGGATTGAAGAATGCGGGAGCAACGTATCAAAGAGCTATGGTGACTTTGTTTCACGACATGATACACAAGGAGATCGAAGTCTATGTTGACGATATGATCGCGAAGTCTAGAACGGAAGAAGAGCATGTTCAGGTCTTGAAAAGGTTATTTTTGAGATTAAAGAAATTCCAGCTCAAGCTTAACCCGGCCAAATGCACGTTTGGAGCCAGATCAGGGAAGTTATTAGGCTTCATAGTTAGCAAAAAGGGGATCGAGGTTGACCCAGACAAAGTAAAGGCAATACGAGATTTACCTCCCCCGCGCACTCAGAAGGAGGTTCGAGGTTTCCTAGGGAGGCTGAATTACATTGCTCGGTTCATCTCACAACTGACAGAGAAATGTGATCCAGTATTCCGGCTCTTAAAGAAACATAATCCGGGTGAATGGGATGAAGAGTGTCAGAAGGCTTTCGATAAGATAAAGCAGTACTTGGCTAATACCCCAGTCTTATCACCTCCAAGTCCAGATAGGCCATTGATATTGTATCTAACAGTGTTGGAGAATTCCATGGGATGCGTATTGGGCCAACATGATGAGACGGGAAAGAAAGAAAGGGCAATATACTACCTCAGTAAGAAATTTACCGATTGCGAAATGAGGTACTCATCAATTGAGAAGTTGTGTTGTGCTCTAATCTAGGCGACCCGAAGACTGAGGCAGTATATGTTGTATCACACGACTTGGCTGATTTCAAAGTTAGATCCTTTAAAGTATATGATGGAATCGACTGCTTTGAACGGGAGAATGGCTAGATGGCAGATCTTGCTCTCAGAATTTGATATAGTATATGTCAGTCAGAAGGCCATAAAGGGAAGTGCAATAGCCGATTTCCTAGCTAGTAGAGCCTTGGAGGACTATGAATCTTTGAACTTCGATTTTCCAAACGAGGACTTGATGTATGTGGCGAATACTGAAGCAGATCCTCAAATGGACCATGTATGGAGGCTAAATTTTGATGGAGCTTCAAATGCTACGGGTAACGGAGTTGGGGCAGTTTTGGTATCCCCAAGTGGAGATCATTATCCTGTTGCTAGCAAGCTGGACTTCGATTGTACAAATAACATGGCAGAATATGAAGCATGTATTATGGGCATTCGTGCAGCCATTAAACGGAACATCAAAGTATTGAGAGTATACGGGGATTCAGCGTTGGTGATATACCAACTCAAAGGGGAGTGGGAGACTAGAGATCCTAAGCTAATCGGTTATAGAAAACTAGTTCTTGAATTGGCTGAGGAGTTTGACGATATCACCTTCTATTACCTCCCACGGGAGGAAAACCAAATGGCTGATGCTTTAGCTACTCTAGCTTCGATGATTCAGGTGAATAGACTTGAGGCAATGAGGCCTGTTCAGATGAGTATCTCTGAGACCCCGGCTAATTGCTGCAATATTGAGGAGGAGGGAAAAGATGATTGTCCTTGGTATCAGAGTATCCTACAATATGTGAAGAATCGGGAATACCCTGATCAAGCGACAGAGAATGACAAAAGAACTCTGAGAAAGATAGCTATTGAATATGTCTTAGATGGAGAAGTGTTATATAAAAGAAGGAAGGATCAAGTACTGTTAAGGTGTGTGGATGCTGTGGAAGCCAAGAAAATTTTGGAAGAAGTCCATGAGGGTATTTGTGGGACGCACGCCAGTGGTTTCACGATGGCCAGACAGATCATGAGATTTGGGTACTATTGGCCCACCATGGAAGGAGATTGTATTGATTATGCCAGGAAGTGCCACAAATGCCAAATTTACGGAGACAAAATACACGCGCCCCCTTCACCTCTTCACGTCATGACCTCTCCTTGGCCGTTTTCCATGTGGGGTATGGATGTTATTGGGCCAATATCACCAAAGGCTTCTAATGGGCATCGCTTCATCTTCGTAGTAATTGATTACTTTACTAAGTGGGTGGAGGCTGCTTCATATGCAAATGTCACGAAAGCAGTAGTCAGCAAATTCTTGAAGAAGGAGATCATTTGTCGATATGGAATGCCTGAGAGGATCATATCCGACAATGCGATGAACTTGAATAATAGCACAATAGCTGAAGTTTGTAGCAAATTTAAAATTAAGCATCATAACTCATCGCCGTATCGTCCCAAAATGAATGGTGCAGTGGAGGCGGCCAATAAGAACATTAAAAGGATTGTGAGGAAAATGACTGAAACCTACAAGGATTGGCATGAGAAATTATCATTTGCTCTCCTTGCCTATCGAACATCTGTTAGAACTTCTACTGGGGCAACGCCTTTTTCTCTGGTTTATGGAATGGAGGCAGTATTACCCATTGAAGTTGAAATCCCTTCTCTACGGGTGTTATCGGAGCTACAGTTGGATGAAGCCGATTGGATCCAATCTCGGTACGATCAGTTGAACCTAATAGAAGAAAAGAGGCTAAGAGCTATTCACCATGGGCAAATGTACCAGAAACGAATGATGCGAGCCTATAATAAAAAGGTTCGCCCCCGAGAATTTCGTGAAGGGGACTTGGTACTAAAAAAGATTCTTCCTATGCAAAAAGATTTTAGAGGAAAATGGATGCCAAATTGGGAAGGCCCTTATGTTGTAAAGAAGGCCTTTTCCGGTGGAGCTTTGATCCTATGCGAGATGGATGGCAAAAGTCTACCAAATCCTGTAAACGCAGATTCCATCAAGAAATACTTCACTTGAAAGAAAGCGGAACCAAAGTGAAAACCCGTGAAGGGCGCTTTGCTTCCTAAAAAAAAAAAAAAAGGGGACTTTGGAGAGGCTAAGGTGAAAACCCGTAAAGGGCACTTTGAGACCAAAGAGGGCTTGAGTCGAAAACCCGAAAAGGGCGACTCGAGTATTGGGCAGGATTGGAACATCAGGATTGGAGCGGATCAAATTTTGATCGGGGGGATATGATGATCTTCCTTTACTTGAACCAACAAGAAAGGATATGCAACGTCTTGAAGCAATTGCAGATCTCCTGAACACCTGTCAAACTCAGAAGGGTCTTCGGAAAGTTTGTACAGAAACTCAATCTGCGATAACTGGGGCACCTAGTTCTTATGTGTATTCTTGAAAATACATTCTTTCTTCCTTTCTTTTTGTGAAAATACACATTCTCAATCCACCTCTTTGTTACCTTTCTTTCGCCATCTTTGATGTTTTATTTGAGTTATGATCAGAACCAACTTTATTCTTATCTATTATTATGACCTTTTTGCAAACATGTTGCATTGGAATAATGATTAATGGACTAATAAAACGTTCACAACGGAGGTTTTGCATATTACTCTGAAAAGTTCTAAATAATATAGGAACCTGAAACAGGACTATTGTTTAGAACGCGCTAATTTTAAAGGTTGGAGATATCTAAGAAGGAAGAGTCTAAGTTAAAGACTATCTTTTCAGATGTTGTTGTCTAAACATTGATTGAACAAAATGACAAGATGTCGTGTCGGTGGCAAAGCTTCAATGAACCAAAAACGATGTTTACCAGGCAAGAAGAAAAGGTCTTCTAGGGGAAGAAAATTTTGCATTTGTGCATGAGCATTTGGTATGACACCTTGGGGATGAGGTAAAGGACCAAAAAGTTTCACATTCAATGTCATTGAATTGCGATAGGAGAAGATTGAGAAAAGCCATACCTTTCCACCCTTGGGTTACAATGGGAGATTGATGGTACAAATTTTATGTCCCAGTGGATTGAACTTTGACGTGCACAGTGGGGGGCAATCAGATTAAGTGTTTCTTTGGATATGCTAACCGAGCAAGAAGGCGGTGTAGCGCGTCAGTGATAAAGCCTTAATAAGCTTTTGTGTGATGATAACCTAAGCATTAAGGAATCGTTTTCATGACATTTTGCATGTCATTCATACACATCTAGTTAGGAGCATTTGTTTCATTTTGATAATGTCATCTTAATCATTAAGCATAATTAGGTTCATTATAAAAGGTCTTATTCCCCTGAGATTACGGTGGAACAGACCAAAGAATTGCAGATCTTATCTCCCTGAGATTACAGCGGAGCAGATTGAATATAGTAATCCTATCTCCCTGAAGTTACAGTGGAGCGGATTAAAGGACCTTACCCCCTGAAGTTACGACAGAATGGATTGAAGTTACAAGACATATCTCTCTGAAGTTGCAGTCGAGTGGATTGAAGCAACACGACACATTGGATTGGAATGAAACTACTTGAAGAAGAGAAGCGTCAAGAGAAGTCAAGAATCGACGAGACCGGGCAAAATTGGTCTTTCTTAGTCTTTGCTCTGTTCTCGTTACACGACAACGAGCAAAGAGGGGCAGCTGTACAAGCCCAATTTTTAGCCTGGGGCCCAATTACAAAAAAACAAAAACCAAACCAAATTAAACTAACCCACCAACCCAACTAGCCTAACCCGGAGCCCAAAAACCCGAACGGCCCAATACCCGAGCCCAATTTCTCCTAAAAACCCAACTAGGGTTTCAGAAAAACGAAACCCTAGCCAAACCTAGCGCCGCATCCCTCCCTCTGCCGTCTGCCTTGTCCCATCGCCACCCACCGTGCCTAGCTTCATCAACACCTGCAAAATGGCAGAGAAAGTCGGAGCACACAATAGATAATGCAAAGAACACAACTAAAATACAATGTAAATGGGATATAAAAGAAAAGCAATATCTTTGTAAATGAAAAATATGGACACTGCATTTTCGAATTGAAAAAAAGAAAAACAGATCAAAAAGGTTGACTCCCGTTTTTCTCTGTTCTTGTTTCTTATTCACTTTAATCTTCATTTATTGCTTTTTTTCTCTGCAATTGTTCAATAAAACAAACGGAACTAAAAGGGAAAGGAAGTACCTTTTGCTTCGATGGGCTAGCGTCGGAGTCCCACCCTTGCCGCCATAGGAGTTGGGCCGAAAGAGGCGTGTCACCCCTTTTCCCTTTGATACCGCGGTTGAGAAGGCTTAGCCTTCAGGGACGCCGCAAGGAGAGAGACCATTCTCGCGCGACTCCGGCCACTGGCCATGGAGGCGGAGATAGAGGTCTAAGCCTAAAGACCGAGGGAGGCGCAGAAAGGGAGAGCGTCGGGCTCTCTGTTTTATTATTGTTTCTTTTTTTTTTCTTTTTTGAAAGTGAATGGGTGGCTGCCGGATTAGGGTTCATTTGACCCTTATGTGATGTGTGAAACGACGCCGTTTGGAGTCTGATCAGTGGCTCCAAAACGGCGCCGTATTGAGCATGACCCGCGTGTTGACCCGTCGGGCACCAAGGATCCGCGTGCTTAGGCTTGAGGGGATATTTGCGAAATAAGCCCCTCCGCCTTTATGGCGTTTTCAAATGCAATTTTTTTTATTATTCGCAATTTCGGTCTTAAAATTTCCTTTTGTTTTATTTTAATCCCCAGACCATGTATGTGCACTTCCTTGGAACGGCGCCGTTTGGTTGGTGCGGGATATTTCCCCAGTTAATCCTTAGCTTCTTTCGCGCCTTTGAAATCAGTCCCTACGTTTGGTTTATTTTTTTAATTTATCCTGTCAATTTAGTTTAAGTTGTATTTTAATCCTTTTTCTTTATTTTTGGTTATTTTGTCATTTGAATGTGATATTTTATTATTGTCTTCTTACTTTAAATCTTACTATATATATATACATATATATGTCTAATATTTAATAATATATATACATGATTATATTATCTATTTTATAATTTATGTATGTATTTATATATACATTTTAAGTATTTATATTTATATGCCTATATTTTTACCATCCGTATCTATATACATATATTCGTACATCTCATGTTTCATATATGTTTATATATACATATTCTTGTTATTATTTTACAATTTCAAGCATGTATGTATATGTGAATAAATTTTTATAATATATGTATGTACATATTTTTTTAATTTGTATAAGTATATATATATGCACATTGTTTTATCTTAAAATTTTCATATTTATGTACATATACACGTTCTTGTAATGTACATACTTTTATTATATATTCTTATGTTTTATAATCTACTCATGTATATGTAAATACTCACATTTTCATATTCTATAACACATATATATTTTATATTTTTATAGTTATATACATTTTCTTCGTTTATTTCTTCATTTACATTTTCATTATTTAGAATGAGTGTTTTAATATGCTTATAATTGTGTATTATATTAGTTCGTCTCTGTATTTATTTTCACCTAGTAGCCTTTGTTTGTATTATTTTGCTTATATCATCATCATTTCCATTACACTAAATTTTTTATTTAGATTTCAAAAAAGAAATTTTAAAAATAAGTAATATTCGGTGTTTTAGATCTTCGAGAGAATCAAGCCCTAACGTATTGGGTTCCGATTTTCTTCGTTGAACCTAAATGATCGAGATTATTCTTTTAAAAAAATGATAAAAAGCTCGTTATCGAGAATTCAATATGTTGTATCCTAACGCATTGGATGTGACACGTTATTTTCTCGAGATGATGATTTTTTTGAAATATATGTAATATTCAATGTTTAATATTTTGAGAAATTGTGCCCTAACGTATTGGGTTGCGATTTCTTCATTTGATTTAAACAATTGAATATTCTTTTAAACTTTATTACACGAATCTTTTCAAACTTAAGTTTTAAATGATCTCGGAAATAAAAAAGATCGTGTCTTAACTCACTGGACATGATCCCCTTTTTAATCCAAGATAATTGAACATCTTTTAAATAAGTAAATTTTGACAGTCATTCGCATATCGGGAATTCGAGACATTGTGTCCTAACTTACTGGATATGGTGCTTTCTTTCTCGATTAACGTGGAACGTGCCCCTCTTTTCCCAAAATTTTCAACACTTTAATACAAGGATTCTATTTTTAAAATTCTTTTAAATTCTCAATTTTCGACATTAAGACATTAAGTAATCAACTAGGTACCAATTTTGGGCGTATCGAGGGTGCTAATCCTTCCTCGTGCGTAACCGACTCCCGAACCCGTTTTCTAAATTTCGTGGAAAAACCGTTGTTTTAATAAAATCAAACCGTTTATTATAACAACCATTTTTCGAGGTAATCCAATCACACCTCATAAAAAAGGATTGGTGGCGACTCCCATTTTTGTTTTCATTTTCCAAAAACCAAGTTGACCCCGTTTTCATCAAAAAATGGTGTCAACATACACTAAAATAAAATACAAGTTTGTCACATGTATGACATGCACCGAATTTATTAAAGAGAAAAAAAATGGCAAAAATGTGAACTTCTTTAACATTACACGAAATCAATTTTTTCCATTTTTGAAAATTATTTATTTGTTTATTATTTAAAATTAGAACTTGATTTAAGTTTGATAAAATTTTCATATTTATATAAAAAACAAAATTGAATAAAATTGGAATTTTGTTCATCTAAATACTATTTTTTATATTAATAATAGGATTTAATTTATTTAAGATTCGAATATTAATAAATTTAATTTTTTATTTTGAATAATAATAATAATGTTTACCAATCATGTGACAGATATTTTATAATAGAATGAACGGCACTTGATTCATGCATTAATTCAATGAAGAATCTTATATTATAATTTGTATTGATACATCAATAATTATTATTATTATTAAATCTATAAAATATTTTAATTATTTATTATTTTTAAAAAAATTATTTACATTAAAAATGAGGGCAAAAGTGGCATAAATGGTATATTCCACGCGAAATATAATGTAACGTGGTGAGTACGACATTACTTTTTAAATATTATTCAAAAATGCGACTTACCTTTCAAATTCATCTTCTAGATTAATTTTAAAAGGGTTAATTTTTACAATATCCCCACACCATGGCACAAATTCTAAATTGATGTTCAAACTTTAAAATATTTTAATTAAGTCCTTAAAATATTAATGTCGTATTAATTAAGTCATTTCATAAGCCGAGGCATTACCAATTACCATGCTAGTTAAGATTTGACTTAAAATATATTAAAAATGTGTAAATCAAATTTTGAATATGTGTAAACCTATCTCATTGAAAGTTCAGATTGTCATTATACGTCTAATCCAGATTGTTCATGTAATAAATATATATGGGTTTATAATTTAGTTCATGTGTTGAATGTGCTCCGTGTCATATTTGAACGGACATTTAACTTCCAAGCTAATAGCTATATTAATAAAAGAACTCGATCAATACGATACTAATATTTTGAGGATTTAATTAGAACATCTTTAAGTTTGAAAGAAAATTCAAAATATGGGTAATAATTTGAGGATATATTATGAAATTGCTCAAAAAATCAAATAGTTTCTGTTTATACGAAGTATATATAGATTTCAATTTGATTTCAAAGTTTTAGACTTTATTTTATTTTAAAAAAGGTTAATTTGCACCAAACGTCTCGAAATTATTGTTTATTCTATGTTAGTCCTTAAACTTTAAAACATTCTAACCAAGTTTTTAAAATATCAAAATTATGTCATTCAAGTCCTTTTGTTAGTCCAATCCTCAATTTATCATTAAATGTTGATTAGGACCTGAAGTGAAACGTATTTAAAAGACATAAATTAAATTGTAAATACGTGTATATATGTATTGATAATTAAAATTTAAGAGAACTATTTTTTGATACATCAGATCTAACTTATCCAGATAATAAGTACACACTTATTTGCAATTTTATCCACGTTTTAAATACAGTTGACATCAAATTTGAACTAATATTTAACATCCAAACTAATTATTAAGTTGATAAAAAGACTTCATTGATACAACACTGATACTTCGAGACTTAATTAGAACATTCTAAAATTTAAGGACCAAATTATAATTTGACCCATAATTCAAGACCCCCAATGCAATTAACCCAAAAACAAAAAAAGAATGAATCCCATAGTTTGTATTTATTATAACAGGTACAGATAATAATAACATATAAACTATATTTATATGAACAATGATGCCAAACATATTTTCCTTTGATCTCAAGTTTCATCCCCCCACCCTTCAAAAGAAAAACCCCTTACTCTTTGCTTTTTTTCTTTCTCTGTCGGTCACTCAAACACATTTTCCTTGCACGATTCAAATACATCTCATCATTTTTAATTTAATCCCATAGTTTCTTTTAGCTTTTTCAATTTTATCCCAAATTTTCATTCAAAAGAATCTTGACAATCATTGCTTTTTCATCAATTTGTTTTCTCTTTTTCTTCTGCTCCATTCTTTCTTTTTGCAGTGTTTTTGGGTACTTTAAAGCTACCATAGATCAAGGTACTTCATTTATTTAGCTTACCATCTGTTTCAAAAGGTTTTGAAATCTGGGTTTGCCTTCTTGTTTATGAAATATTATTGGTTTTTTTTTCCAGGAAACTTTTAAGAAGGAAAGAAGAAATGTTGGGTGAATTCATTACTAGAGTACTTGTGTAAGTCACCTTTTTTCTTTTTGTTTTATTTTAGTTTTCATTGGTTTTTAACTATAATTAAAGTAAATTTTAGTTTTGATTTCTGGGTTTTTGTTGATCATTTGTAATCTGTGTTGATTTTGGGGTGTTTCAGGTTGGTTCTTGGATATGGATTTCCAGCTATTGAATGCTTTAAAACAGTGGAGAAGAACAAGGTTTCAGTTGAAGAACTCAGATTTTGGTGTCAATATTGGTATAGAAACAAGTCTTTGCCTTTCACATTTTCTGGCATTTTTTAGTTATTTTCCTAAGAGGTCCCTCTATTATTGAGAAATGATCAAATTAGTCCCTCTACTATGAAATGGATTAATTTATTCACTATACTATTAAAATGAATCAAAAAAGTTATTGAAATAGAGTTAACATATATTGTTTAAAAAATATCATTTAATATTTTAAAAGTTTTTATGGTTCCGTAAATGAAATCTTTTATTTCAAATTGAACTATGATTGAAAAAATAAATTTTAAGATATTTTTATATAGTAAACGCTATGATACAATTTGGCCTTATTTGTTCCTTTTTAATAGTGAATGGACTAAATTGATCCATTTAATAATAGAGGGATTAATTTGATCCAATTTTTATAATACAGGGACTTCCCAAGTATTTTAACCCTTTTATCATTGATGCATAGCATTTGGTCAATATTGTATTATTATCATTATTATTTGATCCTTCTAATCTTGACTCTTGAGTAATTCAACCTTAGGTTCTAGTCTTTCCAAATTAAATACATTTTAATTTAATTGTGATTAAGCTTTTGAATTAGTCAAACTTTGGCTAGAAAATTGTTTGAACTTTAAAGTTTAGGGAAGGGGTAAAATGCGATTTTACCGTCGTGTTAGTTTGAAATTTCACAAAATTTGAAAGGATTATATGACAATTTTTCCATTTTTGCAGGATTGTGGTGGCGCTTTTGACCGTATTTGAGAGTATTGGTGACACTGTGTTTTCATGGTATACAGAGCCTTCTAAACTGTTATATATATATATGTGTGTGTGTAAATATTTATATAAATTATGACACCATAGACGAATACATGGATTAATAAGGCTATTTTTATATGATTTATTTGTGTGGATTACTGATGTTACATTTCAACTGTTTTCAAGGTTACCTGTCTATGATGAGCTGAAGCTGGCACTCTTAATCTACCTATGGTACCCTAAAACCAAGGTAAATATCAAAAGCTCATGATATGCTGCAAATTATACGTGTTTTGACAAAATTTGAGATTTTTCTATTTAAATATCCGAGCTTAATTATCAGCACCGTTTATGTTTTATCCAAATTTGCCAACGCGTATTAATGGTGTCATGTTTTGACTAAATCAAAACGTAAGGAATTTTCCTTCTCATTTTCTGCAAAACTTGGAACTTAACAAGAAGGTTTTTGGTGTTGGTGATGAAGGGAACTGGTTATGTGTACGACACAGTGTTGAGGCCATTCATGGCAAGGCATGAAACAGAAATGGAGCGTAAAGTGGAAGAATGGAGGGCTAGAGCATGGGATTTTGCTTTGTATTATTGGCAAAATTGCACTGACTTGGGGCAGACTAAATGGGCCGAAATGTGGCAGATCTTGTCTGGTCAATCTTCCAGGTTAAAACAACAAGGCAAACTGGTAAATCTTCAAAGCCCTTTTCAGATTTGTTGATTCAGCTTATTCAATTCGATTTGATCATAAAAGTCTAACTCCCTAAATGTAAAACAACTTGAACCCAGAATAACCCAAACCAAAAGTAACCAGAATCCGAAATAATTTAAGCCCGTAATGATTGGATCCGGAACCTAAATCCGAAACAACTTGAACTCAAAATTGACCCAGAAAACGAAATGACCAAAATATTTTAAATTAACCCGAGCTGGATTGATCAAACCTAAATCCAACTCGATCTACATCTACATGTAGGTCTAAGCTAAATTGTTCTTAAAACTATGGTTTATCAATGGTGTTCTTACATATATATGGTGTATAGCTTGAAATGATTAGCAGTTTGAGATTTTCTAATTCTTCAATGGTTTCTGTAGACAAAATTGGAAGACTTACAATTGGACTTCGATGACGACAAGCGGAGCCGTCGGAAAATAGCCGGAGGGAAAAATCATAAAGGTCGAACCTGATAGTGACTCCAAGCTTCAACAAGCTTCTTTTTTCTTTTCTTTAACAATTTGAAACAAGCAAACACACTTTGTAAAAAAAAAAAACACAGATTTGCAAACTCAATAGAAGAAAAGGAGAAACACAGAATTTGCTTCTTGAATAGGTAGTGTGAAATTCAATTTATTTATTTTTTCTTTTTTTTTTTTGGTCCTTTTGTAATATTAATTATGTTTGTATAAAAAGTTATTATTATTATTATTAGGGCTCCTTTATATTCTACTAAAAGTTTTAATTATTTTTAATCAATTTGATATAATTTATTTTTTTTAATACCATAGTTGCTGTGTTAAATAATTGCATGGGATTTAAAATAAAATTAAATATTTGATTGAGAATTAATGAATATAATCGACTAGATTTTTACTTAATTTTATCTATTTGATAGAATAATAAAATTTTACATCATTACTTTGGTAGTGATTAACGGTGTTATCAATTTGTATTTGTTAAGAATATTATAAAAATCAAAGGATTAAATTTTAATTTTAACATTATAGTACAACTAAAATCATAATTAGTCACATGACGCAAAAGAATGATATCTTTTGAGTGAAAGGCATGAAATAGATGTGGTTTGGAGGGAAAACTCAAAGTTACGGGTGTTAAGTTTTAGCTTGACTAAAAATTTAAAATCCAATATTTAATTTAAACTCGGTTCAACATTTATTTTTAAGCTCGAATTGATTATGTTCGTTTTTTAATTTTTGCATTCAAGCTTTGGCTCAATAATTAAACTTAATATTAATAATATATATAAGAACAATAACATGATTTAATAATATAAAAAAATGAATAGATCAATATGGGTCACAAGTTGCTTGAGCAAGTACTACTAAATTTGGATTTGACTTGATTGATAGCTTACGCTTGAACTCAGCTCGATAATTACCGAGTTAAATTTAATTTTCTTCAAGTCGAACTCAAGTAACTTGGGAACGCTAGTATCTCATTTATACCCCTACTCAAGGTCAAGCGCAACAAGGCAGTAGATAGGGGTTCGAAGGAGGTTTTCCGTTAGGAGAGTTGGCTTTGCGGGGACTTTTACTGTGGGTGTCATGGAGTAGCTGGGAGTTGAGCAAGACAATATTTGCTTATGAATAGATTCACAGAGGTGTAATTCAACCGAGCTCAACCAGTAAAAAGAAAATAATAGATCACAATTTAAAGTTTAAAACTCAATTCGAACTCATTCAAGTTTACTTTCAAAAAATATTTTGAAACTTGATTCGACATAAAAATCAACTGATTTGCTTACCTAGCAAAAGATGAACATGATTCTTAAACTAAACCCAAGGTTTTCGAAACTAGACCGATGATCGAACTGATCAAGGCACTGATTTATCAGTCCAACCATTCCAGTTAAACAAATTATTAAGAAATTCATAAAAATAAATAAAAATAAAAATCTGATTCAACCACCAAGTTCAACTAGTTTTTGTCCTGTACAATCGATCCATACCGATTCCCAAACTAGTCGGTTCAAACAACCTTGACTAAACCTAAAAACCTATTTCTGTTCAAGTTCGGATTTCAAGTGGTATTTTCAATACTAGTTCAAAAAAAACCCTTAATGTAGACTTACAAACCACTCTAAGTCGAACATTAAAGTATTCAAATTTGGCTTACTCAATAGCTCAAGCTCGGCTAACCAATGATTAAACCGAATTCCACTAACATTAGCAAAACCAAAACTTGAAAATTTCTACTATAAATATGTTAGAGATTAAATTCAACCACAAAGTGAAAAAACTTGAAGGAAGCAATAGAAGTAGAAAAATAATTGGATTCCTATAATCATGTGATTATTTATAGATGCCATGGTCACAACCTCAAATATACAATGGATCGAATTCGTACAAACAACAAGATTGATCCAATGATTATCATCTCGATGCACCAATTCTACACATCTACATTTAGTAAGGCTGCTTTTTCGATTTTGATATGTAAAAAACTAATGACTAATTAAGCAACTCAGATCAAGAAAAGGATGTTGTTAATGTGCATATATAACCAGATTAGATGGACCAGAATTCTGATGCCGACACTTTTTATTTCTATAGTTAAAACCATGGGATAGGAAAAATAGCTCAACCCTGGAGTAAATTGGAATAACCCCTAGCTGGCATTTGTTCTGCAGAATTTCGTCAGGAAAATAATCTTACCTATCGAGTTGATTTAAAATCAGAAGATGGCACTTCGGTCATTCTAGAAGGTGGACTTTCTGGCCTTGGGGTACCGACCTCAGCCATTCCGAAGTCTGAATGAAGCATATCTACTCCGCTCCATTCAACACCTGTCATTCTAGGAGTTAAGGATCACACATTCACCTGTTGTACCTCTGAAAGTATAAATAAGTTCGTGTGTGCATTTTCCTGCCTATGGGGGGTTAAGCAGATAGATTAGCTAAACTTTATAGAAGGATACAATCTGTCTTCCACATATCTGTAATGCTAACATCGGCATCTGATAGAAGCCAATAATCCGCATCATTCTGAAAACAAGGGCAAGAAAAGTTATTAGTCAAAATTATCAATTTTGGTACATGATGAAGTCCTAGGGGGAGAAAGGTGTTTGAATCTTGGACCTTACCCTCCTAAAGAGGGGTAACCGAGGCTTCTAATGAATTATTCCAGATTACCTAAATTCATAAAT
Source organism: Gossypium hirsutum (assembly GCF_007990345.1). Classification (NCBI taxonomy): domain Eukaryota; kingdom Viridiplantae; phylum Streptophyta; class Magnoliopsida; order Malvales; family Malvaceae; genus Gossypium; species Gossypium hirsutum. The sequence goes on along the minus strand of NC_053447.1, from coordinate 71,784,928 downwards.
TATCTTTGACATGAACCACTGTCCATTTATTTGATGTTTGTAAAGCTTGGCTAGTGTAATAACTGGTCAAGAAAAATGGCACTTACGTCAATATCCGATGGAACAATTCTCATCATTCCCCCAACAGACTCTTGTGTAGCATTTATATCAGAGCAGATTTGATGAGTTTGCTGAGCCTGTAGTTCAATCTCCTTTTGGATGCTCACTGTATTGACCAACTCAACTTGGTTTTCATTAGAGCCAGAACTTGAAGCAAGTGGGACTCTCAGAGGTGGTTCAACGCCATTCATCTCTTCAAACTTTTCCTCAAATTGGCTGAGGAAGCAACAATAGAAAAGAAAGACATTAAAACAACCTATCTTGTTATGATCAATTAGACTTATTTCAAAAGAACATGTATGGATAAATGGTTTAAAATATGTAAAGAAGGGAATAACACCTGACTAGGTAAACATCAATCGGACCCATTGTGCTTCTAAGGATTATCCTGTATCTCCTTTGTCGATAATCAACATCCTGTAATATATAGGAGCAATGCCACAATGCGTTTAAATCATGAAAGTGGAAAATGGTAATAACTCATTAAATTTCTCTATGCCATCTTACTTCATCAGGATCAGGTACTTCGAGAGTTGTTCCATGTGGAGCTTTAATTGCTATCAGGGTTTCATTCTGCCAAAACCAAGGTGACTTGAAGATTAGCATCAAATGCAGAATATCATTGCATTAGAGGCATGAAATAAACGAACCTGAAAACAAGGTATACCCTTGATGTCCTCTTCAGTCACAAAAAGCAACCTGAAACAGTGTGAAGATATGTAAATGTATAATTTTTTTGCAAACAATTAGCAGTTAAACTTCAATTAATTGGATTACAGTGCAAGGCAGACAACAAAATCTTACTTCTGATTGTTCTCATTCTCACTCAAATCCCTCAACCTTTCCTGCATTTCTCTGAAATATTTTAGAAGCATCAGCATTCCTAAACAGGTTCAAGATAGTAACAGTTGCTACTTTAACAAGAGAATAAGCCATGCACAACCTTATTTGATCATCTAATCTCCTCTCTTCCATGGAAAGGTTCTCAATTTCCTCCTGCATTAAAGAATAGAAATTAAGCTCATAGGTATGAGAAATAAACAGCACAAATCAATCAATCGGCAGGGGTTGAAATTCTCTTGAAAGTCATTACCAAAAATAAAGAAACAGAAAACATTCTAATGAACCATAACAAGAAAATTTGTTGGCTGGATGTCAAAGAAAAGAAAATTGACATTACTTTCACGTACCTGTATTACAGAGACATCGCCATCTGTTTCTCCTGGCTTTGAAGCACCAACACCCCTAGTAAATTTGATTAATCCTCAAATAAGTCCCACATTTTTCAAAGGTTAACCAGAATGACAAACCAATTAAGACATCAAATTCTTGAAAAATGATTAACATCATCAATAATTACTTCCACTGTATTCTGTTTTTGAACTTCTTTTCGATAAGACCAATGCCCTCCAAGACATTTGTTATATCATATATCCTCCTCTTCTGCACCTGTTACAACATTTACAGGGAAAAATAAAGGACAAAAGAACCCTTTAAGTAACATAAAAAAATACTCAACAAACACCCAATGATACATAAGCTCACTAGTATGTCATTACCTCCAATGTTTCTGCAGCCTTATTTAGGTCAAGGATACCATCTTCAGCATGCTTCATAAGATTGACAAACTTCTTCGTCAACAGACCTAAAAATGGTGACTGCATTATTGTCGTTCTCACCATCCATAGAAGGTTAAGGAGCTAAAACAGACCATGTTAAAAGGAAAAAGAATGGGTACTAAAGATTACCTAGAGAACTATCATACCGGCAGCTGCCAGCAGGTGTAAGAGGAGATGGACAACCTGCCAATTATCATATTTAATGTCAGTGATTCCTCTTCTACAAAATCCATCCCTCTTAATTCGAGCAATGAAGTACTGATGATAGAGCTGTGGAGTGAATCATATTCTATGGACAAAACCAGTAGGAAATAGTCTCGCACCAGCATTTGACACAGGTGTTTGAGGCATTGATTTGTTGGCTTTTGATGTTTTTGATCTATTATCTATCCTTCCTCCTTTAGCAGATACGGGTGTCTGGAAGGGACTGTTGGATATGCTGGTAACTCCTGGACTGCTTGTCCATTGGCTAGACTCAACTTCATTTTTGTCTGCTGCGCTTTTCCTTTTTAATTGCTGGGAAAAATCAGCAATATTTCAAAGTAGTGCCAATGGCAGGCAAAAATTACAAGGTCCCTTAGTATTTGTGCATGGTTATATCTACATTAACAACCAATTGACTTGAAGAAAATAAAATAAAAAAGAGCATAAGTTTAACAGATGCATATGTAGGAGAGCTTGTATAAGAAAACTTACTGTTAGTCATAAGAACCATCAGAAATGCTTCACAACTTGAAGACAATAAGAAAAAGGAATATAATATACGAACATAATTTTGCCTGACAAACTATCAGACATATTATAAATAAGGGGGAAATATGGATATCAACTGAATCATTTTTTCAAACATCCACAAAGACAAAACATCAAAAGAACTAACACCCATCAAGCTTTCTTCATATAGAGCACGGCATTAAATGTTTGGCTTTAAACCTAGAATGGAGTAGCATAACATAACCTTCCTCTCTTACTATAACATTTATATTACATAAAACTAACATACTATCAATTGCAATTATATTTGATAGTACTAAAACTTAGCTTTCTCAAATTAAGGCATCAAAATATTCAAGTCATCAGGTTTTGGACATTGGATGAGGCCAGCATTCATTAAATTTCAACTTAGTTCAGCAAACGAGCACTTTAATCATCAAATACATCATCAAAAAACGGAAATAGATCACATATTAAAATACAGACATCGCAATATCACTGCAGAAACGAATAATGCTACTGATAATTTATCCCCTAAGAAACTTACCCACCATGAAAAGCTCTATTTATGAACAGATCAAAAGATCACACAAAAAAATTAAGCAAACGACATTAAGCGTTAAGTAAGAGTACAATTCTCATCAAAATTGAAATAATATACTACTAATTACATGATAGCCACCATTTTCAAAAGAGAATTTTTGAACTCACTGGAAATCTCACAACAATTGCTTCAACTTCTTGATCGGCGACGATTCCACGACTATTACTAGATGAAAATCTGTGATAATCATCGGGATGAACAAACGGCGGCTTCGTCGAAGCGAAGGCTAGGTGACGACGTATCGGCGGAACAACCGAAGGAACCGTCGAAGCTGGTGCTGTTGAAGCCGTGGGAGAAGGTTGATACGGCAGCGTGGGACCATCGGAGGCTCCAGCCCCGCCGGACATGGAGGTATATGATTTCTAGGGGAAGGAGGTGGGGGTATAATTGGAATTGGGGGAATAGGAAGAGAGAGAAAGTGAGGGTTTTAGTTTAGACGTTAGAGAGAGAGTAGAAAACGAGGGAAAAGGGAGGGAATCTTTTGTTCGGATAAATGTGGAGGGAAGTATTTTGTATGTAATTACAATTTATTTTTACCTTTTTGAACTCTTATCTTTTTCAATTGTTCAATTTCATCCAAAATAAGATTCAAATACATATATAAGGGTGAAAGTACCTCTATTATAGGAACTACATCAAATTAGTCTCTCTATTATTAAATGGTCAATTTAGTCTCTATACTATTATTAATATTTTAATTATATTTACACATTTTTATAATTAAATATAAATAAAATGCTTTTAATTAATAAAGAGTAAATCAAGTTGTATTAAGTTTGCCCAAAGCAAATAATAATAATAATAATAATAATTTATCAAAGAATAACCTTCAATCTGACCAAATTGAATGGGTTACATTACTATTGGACAAATGTATAAATCAAGCAAGTAATTATATTTTTATTGTGTCAAATAATAAAATTTATGTCTAAATAAGTTTTTTATAGTTTTATTTGTATTTAGATAAGTTTATGGTTTTCTTTGGATGTATAATTGGATGAATTCTAGTGAAATTAAAAATAACGTTGGTGGTGAGATTAGTTGTTGTAATAATGAGACTGAATGCCATAGTAATGTGATAATAATGAATTTGGTTCGATTTCGGATAATTGTAAATTTTTAATTTGTATCAATAAACCGTCTAAACACCTTGATTTGGATTGATTTTTAATTATTTTGTTTTGTTTTTTTTTACTCGGCCCTACTCACGAGAGGTAAATGATCATACAAAGGAGCGCTAACATGTTTAATAGAAGTTGAACAATTTATATTTAGGCTCTCTTTATATAGACAGTGAGATTAGCTCTAATGAGATCGAAAACATATATAACAATAATAAGATTAGAAACTATTCCACACCATCTTGAATTTTAGCACTAAAAATTACCAAAAAAAAAAAGAAAGAAGAAAAACAACTATTTTTTTGCCATAATGATTCTTGTAGTCTCCAACTTTATAGAAAAAGTTATTTCAACTCTCTATTTAATTTTTTATTTTTTTAGTTCTTAAACTTGAAATTTTTGTCAAATCACCCTAGAATGAGTGAAAATTTAATGCCTGTTGATTTTGCTGATGTAACATACACGCAGATTGCTACGTATATGCCACATAAGCAATTAATTATTTTTTAAAATTTTAAAAAATTCAAAGAATATTTTAAAAATTAAAAAAAATTATAAGAAAATATTTTTTAAATGTATATTTTTTAAAATAATTAATTGCTAACGTGACATACACGTAGTAATCTATTTTGGATGGTTTAACAAAAAAATATAAGTTCAATGACTAAAAGAAAAGGAAAATAAATAGAGAGGTAAAATAATTCTTTTATAAAGTTGGAATGCCAAAAAAGTTGTTATACTTTTATTTTTCAAAATAATAAAATTTCCATTAATAACACTTTAAACATAAGTGCATCTGCATTTGTTTCGTAATTGTTCTTTCTATAAATTCACCATAATCATGTTAAACAAGTAATTTAGTGAGGTTAAGTATTGTAATAGTGAGATTAAAGTTAATTGTAGAATATGTATTTGAATTCAAATGTAAATATACTGATAAAATGAGAATAAAAAATCACTATTAAAGCAGAATTAGATGCCCTCATCGATGGTTTTTGGCTTGCTCAATTTCTTAAAGCCGATGATGTCATTTTTGAAACATATTGTGCTAGCTTTGTCAACTGCTTTAGTTTTCACAATGAGGACATTATAATCTTTGATCACTGCATCAAGGAGCTCACAAGATGCTTGATTCTTTTGTTTCTACCGAGGTCTAATGGGTGAAACGTGGTTGTAACAAATTAGCCGATTCTCTTTGTAATTGGGATCTATCTATGTGTTATAATTTGTCTTTTGGGATGGATTATCCTAGCGATATCCATAACATTGTAATTTATGATGCAACTTAAAATGAGGTAGTGACCTTTGGGTCCTTTTTTTTTATAAAAAAAATCACTATTAAATATATTAAGTTAAAATGCATGTATATATAAAATAAATAATTAAGAATATATTTAAAAATAAAATATCTTAATAAACAAACCAAAATCATCCAACTCACAATAAACAAATTTATGTGTATTAAAATAATTAAATAGATATGAGGACCGGAAGCTATAACAAAATGTTTTGGGATATGCCAGATCAACCTCTTACATTTTACTTTGATATATTGTATAGACAAACAATTATATTAATCCAATGTAAAAATATATATATGTATGCATTTTTTTACATGTGTACAGTTGAATCAGAATTAAAATTTAATGTGTATATATATGAGTCACAGTATAAGTTTCATGTAAAAATTATACCACATCAAAATTAATGTATCAAATTACTCATTGAACTAAAATTTATGTATAAATTTAAATTTTTTCCCTAATAATAAACAAATCAAAAGCTGCGATCATTTCTTAATAAATATATGTATATTTAAAAGAAAAATAAAATGATACTACTATTAACAACAAATATGTCTTGACTTGCAAGGAACGGTAATTAAAATTTTTGTCAATACCTATTTGACACGGATTCAAATAATGTTACCTCCATCCCTACTCTTAATATTATATAAAAAAAATTAATAGCAAATATAATTAACATACCCATTAATATAAAAAAAACATTAATAATAAGAGTATACTAAAGTAGTAATAGACCGTAACTGTTGTCGCAATATATAATTATAAACACCAAGTTACCTTAAAAGACGAAATAAAAGCTGAGTATGTGAGTGAGAAAAGTGACATGATAATCATTCGTAAGTTAATTGAATTCGATTTGAAAAAAAATTAAATTTAAATTAATAATCATTAAATTATTGATTTAATTCGGATTGGAATTAGCTCAATTACACAAAGTAAATGGGAAGAAGGAAACACCTTGGATTCCATGGGATTTGTCTCCTTTTTCACTTTTCTTTCATAGCTTTTTCATTAATTTCAATTATTTGTACGGCTCCACATTGTGCACAGCACCCCACGTGTCATCATCCCAACTTTGTCTTCATTGAGAAGTTTGACAATTTCCCACCAATCAACATGACTTTAACATGGAGGGACCATTTCCCACCAATCAACATTACTTTTTATTTTATTATACTACTTGCTGGGTGGATGGATCCACATCTGTGTTTCATCTTGTTGGAATCATTCTCATTTTAGTCCTCCTCTTTCACTAATCAAACACTTCTTGCCTTGATTTCAGTTTGAACCAACAATGGCCGAAGCAATTGCTTTCGACATTGCCGCAGAGCTCATTATTAAGTTGAGCTCTCGTGCTCTCTCTCAAGTTGGGCTGTGGTGGAATCTAGAACATGACATCCACGACCTCAAACGCACTGTCTGTCAAATCAAAGCTGTGCTTCTTGACGCTGAAGAGAAATCGGTGACCGACAATCTCGTCAAAGTTTGGCTTGAAGAGCTGAAAGATGTGCTTTATGATGCCGACGACTTGCTCGATGATTTCTCTACTGAAGCTTTGCGGAAAGATGTATCGGGTGGGAACAAGCTGACGAAAGAGGTACGCCTTTTCTTCTCAAGCTCAAACCAATTTGCTTATGGTCTCAAAATGGGTCGGAAAATGAAGGCCATTAAGGCGAGATTAGCTTCAATTGAAAGGGAGGCCAACACTTTTGGCTTCATTCCGCGTGATCGCCCCGCGGAAACCTCTTTCATGACTAAAAGGAGGCAGCAAACGCACTCTTTTGAGCGTGAAGATGACATAATAGGTAATCCATTACGCTCCGATTACGCGCCTATTACATTACCGACCCATTCCGGCGTTTGGTTCGCTGTAATAGGTATTACGTGCGTATTACAATCCCGACCTAATCCCCAAATTCCCTGATTTTCTATTCCCTTCCCAAATCGAGGATTACCCATTACGTCCGGCTTCCCTTCCCAACTCTCTATTTTACCCTCCTTCCCCACCCGACCCTCTCCTTTTTCTGTCCTCATCATTTCTCCTCGTCTGCCTTTACCGATTTTCTCTTTCGATCATTTTTTCCCTTTCATTTGTTGCAGCAGGTTTAAAAGCCACTGCTTCATTTTTTTCTCTCGGTCTCGGCGTAAGGTATGAATCTTGAACTTTTCATTTTAGTTTTCTGTCTTTGCCTTGGATTGTGGCTGCTTTGCATGCTGATTTGTCTGTCTTTTCATTTCTTCATTTTTCTATCGGTCTCTGTTTTCGTCGGCTTCACTGTCTCAGATCTTCAGTTCAACTAATAGGCAGAGTCTCTTTTTGAACTGATTGCTTCACTTCATCGTCCCCAAATTTCAGGTGGTATTTCCATTATACGGATGTGTATATATATTATTTTCATTTGGATGCTTTTGATTGACATGCAAACGGGTCAATGTAATTAGGTGATTTTCGGTACTCATGAAACTGTTTGATTTTTTAAAACTGTGATAAATAAATAAATAAAAAGGTTGTTGAATGCTGTGTTTGACTGGCCTTTTATGCGTAATCTTATAAGCTATACATTTGGTGAGTGGTTGATCTGTTTGATAGAGTGATTTAACTTGGATATCTGTGCTTCGTTTTACTGGGGAGAGTTTATTGAATAGAATTTCTCATAATATATCGATTTTAAGTAGTAGGGGAACTTTTAGGTATTTAAAGCGGGTGAAATTGTAGATTTGGGTATTTTCGTTTTATGAAAAGTTGTTGTGGCTAAAAGCCTTACCAAACTTTGTTTCCAATGATTTCAAGTTGATTGTGAGCAATACTGCCTTGTGGTTTCTTTTGATGTTTGCGCATGCCAGGCTGCATTTTGATAACCCAATGAAAGTTTAACTTAACTCACCTCTCATTTCATAGGATATTATGTTTGAAAATGAAATGCCGCAATTTCATGAGTTTATGGAATTGATCTCATATGCATACTTGGAATAGTTTTTTTTTTATTTCCTTTCATTTCTTTCTGCTCTTATGCAAAACAAATGGGAGTTTGCTTTATAGCATGTTATTTGATTCAAGGACAAATATTATATAACAAGATATGTTATCTGGTTTGCCAGACTAAAGAAATGCTCCACATGGACACAATGAAAAGACTTCCAGTTCTGTAATATCTGGACTACAAACTAGCAGATTGTGAAAAAACTAAATGCATTTTACTTCTGCAGTTTTTCCTGAAAATTGCTTTCATCTATCTAACCTAATATTTGTGCTCTGCGTATTTGCATTTTGTTTGTTTTGCGGTTTCTATACAAGAAATCTGTTTTTCTTCAGATATTCTTCCTTGAATTCCTAGATTTGGATCTTGCAAATTAGAGATAATTCGCAAGAGGAACTATGAGTTGCTTTGGCTGTTGTGAAGAGGATGGCATCTTGTGACAAAATTTGCAAAGTTCTGGATATTTATGAGGAGAGGCTGTCAAAGAACAAGTACTTGGCTGGTGATTTCTTCAGCCTTGTTGACCTGAGCCAGCTGCCATTTACTCAGTACTTGGTGGGTCAAATGGGAAAGGAATACATGACAACCAGCAGGAAGCATGTGAGTGCTTGGTGGGATGATATTAGCAGCAGACCGTCCTAGCAGAAGGTTCTCCAGCTCTATGCTCCTCATTTCTAAGAATTGAAAATGATGCAATCTGGGGGTGGGGTCTTTTTAATGATGTCTGCTTTGTTGTTTAGCAGTTTGGTTTGGTTTGGGGTCTGGTCTTTGACTGTTTTAAGAGGCCAACTAGTTATCCTGTGTTAGTTATACTTACAATAAAATGTTGGTAGGGGTAGGGGGTTACAATTATCGTTTTGTTTGCCTATGTTTGATATTATGAATAAAGATGAAGAAATCATGGAGATATCAAAGAGAACCAAGTGCACAATTGAATGTGCTTCAAAGGCAAATTTTTTCTTTTATTTTCTATGGTTTTATTACTTATTGATTTTCTTTTTGTTGGTTTAAATCTTCGAAATAATTGTCCAAAAGGTTTTGGTAGTGTTGGCATTGGCATCAATAAAAGTTTGAGCTTACTATGAGTATAATTTGAACCCAAATGTGGTAGTGTTGGCATTGACATTAATAAAAATTTGAGCTTACTATGAGTATAATTTGAGCTCAAATCACATTTGTGGTCACCCAAATCATATTTGAGGTGATAAATACTTTATCCATCAAGTTAATACAGGGTTCAAGTTAATTATGGTGTTTATTTATTGTTAATAATTTATACAAACTTATGATTATAAGTAGTGTAAAAAAGGTAAATTATTTACTATGATATCAAACAAGTGAAGTGGCTTATTATAAGTTAATTATGTTTATGCAGAATATAATTCTCAAGTTATATTATGATTTTAGTAAATTCATATAAGAATATTTATTATTAAGAATTTTATGAAATTATATATCATTATTAAATTATATTTAATATTAATTATTTTAAATTATATATATTCATATAAGAATATTTATTATCAATAATTTTATGAAATTATATATTATTACTAAATTATATTTAATAATAATTATATTAAATTATACAAATTCATATAAGAAAATTTATTAGTAATAATTATTTTAAATTTTATTAAATCATATATTTTAATTAAAATATAGTTAATAATAATTATTTCAAATTATATTATATAGTATCATATATTATGATTTTAAGTAAATTCATATAAGAATATTGATTATTAAGAATTTTATTAAATCATATATTTTAATTAAAATATATTTAATAATAATTATTTCAAATTATATTATATAGTATCATATATTATGATTTTAAGTAAATTCATATAAGAATATTGATTATTAAGAATTTTATTAAATCATATATTTTAATTAAAATATATTTAATAATAATTATGTTAAATTATATTTTATAGTATCATATATTATGATTTGAGTAAATTCATATAAGAATATTGATTATTAAGAATTTTATTAAATTATATAATTTTATTAAAATTATTTAATAATAATTATGTTAAAATATGATTAAATTATTTATTATTGATATTAATAATCTTATTAAAATTTAATAACAATAACAATAATCATTTACCAAAACAAATTTATGCTAATTATTAAGAATTTTATTAAATTATATATTTTAATTAAAATATATTTAATAATAATTATGTTTAAATATGATTAAATTATTTATTATTGATAATAATAATCTTATTAAAATTTAAATAACAATAACAATAATCATTTACCAAAACAAATTTCTGCTAAGGGTATTCTAGTCATTTTAGTTTTTTCATTATGCTATTACACCTCTATTACACTCAACCAAACACAGGATTACTATTACGCCTCTATTCCATTACATTCAACCAAACAGTTGATTTGCTATTACACAGCTTTTCCATTACACCTCTATTCCATTACACCTCTAATCCAATACTCCTCTAATCCAATACAGCAACCAAACGTGCTCTACTTTTTATTTAATTATACTACTTGCTGGGTGGATGGATCCACATCTGTGTTTCATCTTGTTGGAATCATTCTCATTTTAGTCCTCCTCTTTCACTAATCAAACACTTCTTGCCTTGATTTCAGTTTGAACCAACAATGGCCGAAGCAATTGCTTTCGACATTGCCGCAGAGCTCATTATTAAGTTGAGCTCTCGTGCTCTCTCTCAAGTTGGGCTGTGGTGGAATCTAGAACATGACATCCACGACCTCAAACGCACTGTCTGTCAAATCAAAGCTGTGCTTCTTGACGCTGAAGAGAAATCGGTGACCGACAATCTCGTCAAAGTTTGGCTTGAAGAGCTGAAAGATGTGCTTTATGATGCCGACGACTTGCTCGATGATTTCTCTACTGAAGCTTTGCGGAAAGATGTATCGGGTGGGAACAAGCTGACGAAAGAGGTACGCCTTTTCTTCTCAAGCTCAAACCAATTTGCTTATAGTCTCAAAATGGGTCGGAAAATGAAGGCCATTAAGGCGAGATTAGCTTCAATTGAAAGGGAGGCCAACACTTTTGGCTTCATTCCGCGTGATCGCCCCGCGGAAACCTCTTTCATGACTAAAAGGAGGCAGCAAACGCACTCTTTTGAGCGTGAAGATGACATAATAGGGAGGGATGATGATAAAGCAGCTCTTCTAAAACTCGTGTTGGAGTTTCAAAGTGAAGAGAATGTTTATATCATTCCAATTGTGGGGTTTGGAGGGTTAGGGAAGACTGCTTTGGCCCAACTTGTCTATAACCATGAAATGGTCAAAAATCATTTTGCCTTAATGATGTTTGCGTCTGTTTCAGATGATTTTGATGTGAAAGTTATTGTAGCGAACATTATCAAATCTGTGACTAATCAAGCACCTGATCAAAATCTTGAAATGGATCAATTGCAAAAACAACTTCGAGATAAAATTGATGGGAAAAAATATTTGCTTGTTTTGGATGACATTTGGGATGACGACCCAGAAAAGTGGTCTAGGCTAAAGAAGTTATTGATGGGTGGGGCTAAAGGGAGTAGGATAATAGTAACTACTCGATCTCTAAGGGTAGCGGAGATAACTAATAAATGTCCATCTCATGTTTTGAAATTGAAAGGCTTGTCTGATGATGATGCTTGGTCTTTGTTCAAAAAGATAGCATTTGAGCAAGGATATGCAGACTCAACAAATTCAGCCTTTGTGGAAGTAGGGAGACAGATTTCGGAAAGGTGTGGTGGGGTTCCCTTAGCCATAAGGACGATAGCTGGTACATTATCTTTGAAGAAAACTGCAAATGAGTGGCATTCTTTCAAAGAAAATGAACTTGCTAAAATATCACAAATTGAAGGAGAACTTCTACCTATCCTGAAATTGAGTTATGATCATCTCCCGTCTCATTTGAAGCATTGCTTTGCTTATTGCCGATTGTATCCAAAAGATTACAGAATTGAAGTAGAAGAGCTTGTTCAATTTTGGATTGCACAGGGTTTCATAAAGCAATTGAATCAAGGTCAATCTCTCGAGGAGATCGGATTTGGGTATTTTAAAGATTTAGTTGAAAGAAGTTTCTTTCAAGAGGTAGAAGGAGACTTGATGGAAGAAATGACATGTAAAATGCATGATTTAATGCATGATGTAGCTGAATCAGTAGCAGGGATGGAGAGTAGTATTGTAGATTCAAATAAAATTGCAAGTGATGTTGGTGAAAAATGTCGCCACATATCAATTAATCCTTTATTAATTCCTTCATTAATTCCTTTGTTTAAGGGCAAGAAGTTGCGAACCTTGTTACATTTTCAAGACAACAACGATCAAAAATTGAGTGATGAAACTTGGGATTTGATAATTGCAAATTGTGGATGCTTGCGTGTATTGAAATTGGATTCTATGGGTATTCGAAAGATTTCACCCTCCATTTGTAAGTTGAAACATTTGAGGTACCTTGATCTTTCTTGGAATTTCAATATTAAGATTCTCCCAAAGAGTATTTGCAAGATTCAGAATTTGCTAGCGCTGAAACTTGACTGGTGTGATGGGCTTCAAGAATTGCCAAAGAAGATTGAAAAATTGGTGAATCTTACCCATATTGGGTGTGAAGGTTGTTTGGATTTAACTCATATGCCACGTGGAATAGGGAAGCTGACTTCACTTGAGACGTTAAGGATGTTTGTAGTGGATAAAGATGGGTCCCATGGCGGTGCAGATCTAAGTGAATTGAGACTGCTTAACAACTTAAGGGGACATCTAGAAATAACAAATTTGGGATTCGTAAAAAATGCAAAAGAGAAGTTTAAGGCTGCTAATTTGAAAGAGAAGCAACATTTGAGATCGTTGCATTTACAATGGAATGTTGATTCTGATGATGATTATGATGATGAGAAGTCACTTGAAGACCTCCAACCCCATCCTAATCTCAAGCAGCTCCATATTGCAGGATGGAGGGGTGATGCCAAGTTTCCAAGTTGGCTTTCTTTGCTCACAAATCTGGTTTATATGACAATACATCGGGGTAATTTCAAACAAATCCCGTCCTTTGCGCAATTTCCTTGTCTTAAACGGCTGACCATACGTTATTGTACTAAGCTGGAGTACATGGATGATAATAGCCCAAAAGGAAGTCAAGGAGAAGCACAATCATTCTTCCCATCACTTAAGCATCTTTCGCTCTGGGACTGTCCGAATATGAAGAGTTGGTGGAGGACGACAAAACCAATCGATGATGATTCCAACGAGGACGACACAACAGTTATGGGAACATCAACCATGGCATTTCCTTGTCTTTCCTCTTTAACAATTCAAAATTGCCCTTTGACTTTGATGCCACTGTATCCATCACTCGATGATAAGCTAGAGTTGAGGAATACCAGTTCAAGGCCGTTAAAGCAGACTATCAAGATGAACATCAATGCTAAGGCCCCATCAACTTCAACCTCTTCTCTTCCACTCTCCAAATTGAAATCTTTCGATGTACACAACATTGAGGGGTTGTACACTCACACGCTAGATGAGTGCCTGCAACATCTCACCAGCCTCAAAAGATTAACAATAGGAGATTGCAAGGAGGTTGATTTAGAGGGCATGCAATGGGAACCCCTTAAGAATCTCTCTCATTTGGAGATTGATAATATTCCAAAGCTGGTGTCTCTCTTCATTTGGCTTCAACATCTTGTTCAATTGCAAACATTAAAAATTCATAACTGCAATGGATTGAGGTCACTGCTTCCTGTGTTCCAACATCTCACTTTCCTTGAAGAGTTCGAAGTAAAGGACTGCAAGAAGCTGGAGTTATCTGGAGCTGGCATCCAAATATTCCAAGATCATACAAGCCTACGCTCTCTACGGCTGGAACATATTCCAAAGTGTCGGCATCTTCCGAAGTGGCTTCAACATCTAACAAATCTGCAAGGGCTTTATCTCGTTAATTTGCCCAATTTAACATCTCTTCCGGACGAGATGCGTTGCCTAACCAAATTGCAAATTTTAGACATAAATGGAATTCCTCAGTTGGAGGAAAGATGTCGGAAGGACATTGGCGCTGATTGGCATAAGATTGCTCACATCCCCCACATTTGGTAGTAACAGGTTGGTCTGTCTTTGTTATTTATTTATTTTGATGACCTTATTTTTTTTGAAGAAAAATAAGAGTGGTATATTGAATCTCCAAGTCAGGGGTCTGATGCCATTTTTCGTTGAAGTTGGATACTGTTAATTTCCTTGTTAAAATCCCTTTGTTTTCATCCTACTTTTTACTTATCATCTTTCATAATATTTTTGCTGATTTGTGCAGAAAGGCATTGGAGAAAGGCATTAGTGAACTTCAATCATTTTATATGCATAAAAAGAGGTGCTAATTTATCTATTTGCTTTTTACTTTTAAATCATAAGAATAACTTGACAATTGCTTCTAATAATTTAATTCTAAAAAATCATTGATGTGGAGAGAGAGGCCTATGAAGCCTTCAAATTGGTTGTACTATATGCTCTGCTTTCTTCATTTAAGCACGCACTTATCATATCTTTATTTCAGAATATTTGGTGGTGAGATTGAAGTTGATAAAATGTTTCATTACTTATATATCAACAGCATTATACTAAACACACATATGTGCAAATATAAGGCTGATAATAATGGGATTTGTAACATATTCTATGTTGGCATTTATAATTTTCAGGTTCATTGATGCTTTTGGAAGAGTCGTTGTTCAAGCATGACAATTGCCAGACATACTGCATTTGAAAATTTATTATTTCACCTTACATGGAGCTTATTAAGAGCTTGATTCATAGTAGGAAAACCATCTGAGCGTTGAATGTGAATTTTCACTTGCATAGCTAAAATGTGTTGGGAGAGAATTTACTTAATTGTACAAAAGTGAGATTGCATCAAGTGTTTGAGGGGTTAAGCTTAAATCATTTCTTTGTACTATGAAGTTCATAGTGGATTCATCTTTGGGCAAAGCCCCGTAGACGTAAGACAAGTTCCGAACTGCGTAAACATCTTAATTGTGTTCTTTATTTTCCTTGTTGCATAATATGTACCAACTCAGGAAAAAACACATTTTAAATGTTCCAAACAGTATTCAAATGCAGGGATGCACAATTGATTATGAGACAATAATTGTTTTAGACGGTATTTCACATTTTTCAATTATGATGCTTCCAAAAGATGTCGATGTCCTGGTTGTATATACATGACACGTGTGTTGATGATTATGTTGGCACACATCAAATTACAAGTTGAATAACACCTTATAAAGGCCTATCATGGCACAAGCCAATATTCCAAGCATCTAATTGTTATTTTTCCCATTGTTTTCCTTATCAAAATACAAGTAATTTTCAACAATGTAATTAAAATGTAATTTTCAACAAGGTAGCGAAATGTGGAATTAAATTTTTCAAAAATTTTAAAGAACCTAATGAGAATTTCAAAAAAAAAAGGGTCTAATTAAAACTAACAAGACTATTAAAGGGCTTAGTGAAGATTTTAAAAAAATTGAGGAGTTTAATTAAAATTTTCAAAAAAATTGAAGGCTTAATTCGAATTTCCCAAATTTGGAAAGGGGGAGGGGTATGGAGAGCTCTGGCTCCCATTGCCTTCTGCCTCGAGTAATTTTTGAAACTATAAAGAAAGTGTTGTGATCTGTCCATGGCATTGTAACCTACGCTCTCTATCACCGGCAAAAATTCCAAAGTGTCGGCATCTTCCGGAGCGGGTTGCAATTTCTTTATCTCTCTGATTTGCCCAATTTTAGATCGCTTCTGAGATGACCAGTTTGAAATCTTTACATATACGACAAATTCCTCAGTTGGAAGGACATTGGCGCTGATTGGCATAAAATTGCTCACATCCCACGCATTTGGTTGTAATCAGGTTGATGGAAAGGCATTTGTGCAGTAACCCATTGGAGAAAGGCATTTGAGAACTTCAATAATTTGCAAGAGTTCCTCAGTTGATGGAAGGACATTGGTGCCGATTGATTTGTTGGCTTTTGAGGTCTTTGATCTATTATTTATCCTTCCTCCTTTAGCAGATACAGGTGTCTGGAAGGGACTGTTGGATATGCTGGTAACTCCTGGACTGCTTTGTCCATTGGCTAGACTCATCATTTTTGTCTGCTGCGCTTTTCCTTTTTAATTGCTGAGAAAAATCAGCAATAATTCAAAGTAGTGACAATGGCAGGCAAAATTACAAGGTCCCTTAGTATCTGTGCATGGTTATATCTACATTAACAACCAATTGAATTGAAGAAAATAAAATAAAAAAGAGCATAAGTTTAACAGATGCATATGTAGGAGAGCTTGTATAAGAAAACTTACTGTTAGTCATAAGAACCATCAGAAATGCTTCACTACTTGAAGACAGAATGAAAAAGGAATATAATATACGAACATAATTTTGCCTGACAAACTATCAGACATATTATACATAAGGGGGAAATATGTATATCAACTGAATCATTTTTCAAACATCCATCAAAAGAACTAACACCCATCAAGCTTTCTTCATATAGAGCACGGCATTAAATGTTTGGCTTTAAACCGAGAATGGAGTAGCATAACATAACCTTCATCTCTTACTATAACATTTATATTACGTAAAACTAACATACTATCAATTGCAATTATATTTGCTAGTACTAAAACTTAGCTTTCTCAAATTAAGGCATCAAAATGTTTAAGTCATCAGGTTTTGGACATTGGATGAGGCAAGCATTCATTATATTTCAACTTAGATCAGCAAACGAGCACTTTAACCATCAAATACATCATCTAAAAACGGGAATAGATCACGTATTAAAATACAGACATCACAATATCACTGCAGAAACAACTAATGCTACTGATAATTTATCCCCTAAGAAACTTACCCACCGTGAAAAGTTCTATTTATGAACAGATCAAAAGATCACACAAAAAAATTAAGCAAACGACATTAAGCGTTAAGTGAGAGTACAATTCTCATCAAAATTGAAATAATATACTACTAATTACATGATAGCCACCATTTTCAAAAGAGAATTTTTGAACTCACTGGAAATCTCACAATAATTGCTTCAACTTCTTGATCGGCGACGATTCCACGACTTTTACTAGGTGAAAATCTGTGATAATCATCGGGATGAACAAACGGCGGGTTCGTCGAATCGAAGGCCAGGTGACGACGTATCGGCGGAACAACCGGAGGAACCGTCGAAGCTGGTGCTGTGGAAGCCGTAGGAGGAGGTTGATACGGCAGCGTGGGACCATCGGAGGCTCCAGCCCCGCCGGACATGGAGGTATATGATTTCTAGGGGAAGGAGGTGGGGGTATAATTGGAATTGGGGGAATAGGAAGAGAGAGAAAGTGAGGGTTTTAGTTTAGACGTTAGAGAGAGAGTAGAAAACGAGGGAAAAGGGAGGGAATCTTTTGTTCGGATAAATGTGGAGGGAAGTATTTTGTACATAATTACAATTTATTTTTATCTTTTTGAACTCTTATCTTTTTCAATTATTCAATTTCATCCACAATAAGATTCAGATACATGTATAAGGGTGAAAGTACCTGTAGTATAGGGACTACATCAAATTAGTCTCAATACTATTAAAAATGATCAAATAAAACCAAATTACCATAGAGTAAACATTTATTGCACAAAAATGTATTAAAATTTGTTAACTCTGATAATGTTAAATTTGTTACAATAAATGTTAATTCTGTTACAATTTGATATAATTTTATTCTTTTTTAATAATGCAAGAATAAATTTGATCTATTTAATAATCAAGAGACTAATTTGATACAGTCTATAATATGGGGACTTCCTAAATACTTTAAGCTTTATAAGTTGACCCTATTTCACTATTCATTTAATATTAAAAATTAATGTTTTAATAATATTTACACATTTTTATAATTAAATATAAATAAAATGTTTTTAATTAATAAAGAGTAAATCAAGTTGTATTAAGTTTGCCCAAAGCAAATAATAATAATAATAATATCTTATCAAAGAATAACCTTCAATCTGACCAAATTGAATGGGTTAAATCAAGCAAGTAATTATATTTTTACTGTGTGAAATAATAAAATTTATTTTTCAATTTATGTCTAAATAAGTTTTTTTATAGTTTTATTTGTATTTAGATAAGTTTATGGTTTTCTTTGGATGTATAATTGGATCAATTCTAGTAAAATTAAAAATAACGTTGGGGTGAGATTAGTTATTGGAATAGTTAGATTGAATATCGTAGTGATGTGATAATAACCAGTTTTGGATATATATTTGGATTCAATAACAATTGTAGTAGTGAGGTGAGGTTAAAAATGGATAAAAACACCTCTTCCATCCCTCTTTAATTCAATATTTTGCAAATTGGCCCTTCTAAAAAAATAGAGTAATTTAATCCCTATCAATTTCAAAAGTGAACTAAGGACAATTAACAATAATGTTAATATTTTTTGTCACTTGTATATAATTTTGATTAGTATAATAACAAATTCAGTTCATACATAATGTGTAAATGTTGCAATTTGATTTTGTTAAACTAGAACTAAATTGACAGAATGTGTAAACTTTTAAGGCTAAAGTTATTATTATACCAATAAAAATGTGTACAGATGACAAAAATATTAACGTTGTGCTTAATTATTCTTAGCTACTATATTTCGAAATTAACAATGATAAAATTGCTCTAAATTTTTTAGAAGGACCAATTTGCTTGAGATCAAATTTGTAAGGGACCAGAAAGGTGTTTTCACCTTAAATTGATTATTACGGATGTTAAATTATTTATATTTAACATTAAATAATATAATATATACTAAATTTGCAAACATGGTAAATAATAAATTTATTAATAAATATATTTTTATTAATTTTTTTATTTATTATTACATATCTACTTATTTAGATTTAATTCATATAAAATTTGATTATGAAAATTATATTTTTTCTTTGAAATTATTATAAACTCAAAATTCTATACTTTATATAAATGAAAATAATAAAATATAATAAAATTATTTATATTAAATAATAATTACAAATATATTTATGATAATAAATTTACATGTATTCAATATATCATTATATAAATATTAATTTGTAATATATTTAATTTTTATAACAATTAAATAATTAAATTTATAATTATGATATGATATGTACTTATATAACACCTCTATAAGGTTATAGTGAGAAAAAACAATCTCATTGCAAGTTAAATTTTTTAAGAAAATCTTTTATGTCCTGTTTGGTGCAATAAAATCAAGTGATACTTACCTCAATTCAATTCAATCATGATACTTACCTCAATTTGCTTATCATGTATATTAATTTAAATTTTAACAATTAATAATTAAATTTGAATTATAGTAATACTAACCGAAATTTCTCTCGAGTCACTCCTTGTCCACCTTCTCCTTTCCTTTCTTGGTTAATGACTCTTGCACGACATTAGCTACGTAATTAAACAATTAAAAATCATTAATACACAAATTCATCAAAATATTTCTATTTATACCTAAACTTTACCTAAATTCTAATTTAATCCCTTATCAATACTAATTTTATTTTCTCAATCTAACTCCTTATTCTTTCTCAATTCTTACTATAAACTCATTTTAACCCTTCAATTTCACCATAAGTCCCTAATTTCGGGATTCTTTCAATTTAGTCCCTACTAATCAAAACTTAAACTTTATTTTACAATTAAATTCTTTACTAACTTCTAACCTGAAATTAAATTAATTTAACCCCTAATTCTTTCATTTATTCAACATAATCAATGTCTAAAAATCTAATAACTTCCAAAATTTTGACATAAATCCAATAATACTTTGTTCTAAGATTCCAAAAACATCAAAACTAAGAGAAAAAGGATTAAATTGACTTACCAAATTAACTTTGAACCTTGACAACCCAAATTTTCCTTTTTCTTTTTCTTTCTTTCTTTTTCCCTCTTTCCTTTCTCTGTTTCGTTCTACTTCTCTGTTCTTTTTCTTTCTTTATTTCCTTGTTTCTTTTATTTCTTTACTTTATATTATAATAATAATATAATTACAATAAATATCTAATTAATAACTAATACATATATTACAAATGTATACATTTTTTTTACACTTGTACTTAATCTATACCCTACACTTGTCACGAATTAATTTATTAATCACATAAATATCTTATAATTTAATTATTTATCTAATAAATATCTATTTAATATACAATATAAATATTACAATTGTATATATTTATCTTTTTACACATGTATTTATAATTACCACACACTTGTCACTTTTTATTGTTTAATTATTAGTTTAGTCCTTTGACCTTTCTCTTTTCTATAATTAACTTTCACACTTAATTCAATTTAGTCCTAATACATAATTAACTTTAATTCAACTAAATTCACTTAACTAAAATCCAATTGATCTTATAACTAATTCTATAAATATTTTTAATAATTATTTTACGAGTCCGTTTTAACAAAACGGAGACCTGATAATTCACTTTCCAATACTTGCACTTTTTAGATCGTTACAAAATTAAAATCCCCCAAACCCTATATTTTTTTTGTAAGTTTAGAATTTAGTTTGTATATTTTTATTTTTAAGAATTTAGTCCCTATATTTTTAAAATTTTAAAATTCAAGTCCAACTATTAACACTGTTAAAATTATTTTATTAAATTCAGGTTCATTAAAATGTCATATTCTTAGTTACATGGCTACCAAGTAAGTAAATTTTTTTTAAATCAAACTGTCACACTAACAAATCCAACAAAAAAAATTAACAGTATTAACAATTGGACCTGAAATTTGAACTCTGAAAAGTAAAAAAAATTAAATTCCTATAAATACAAGTATAGAGACTAAATTTCAAATTTATGGTGAGTACAAGGACATATCGCATATTTTAACCTAAAAAAGGGTACCCTACTTTAGTAGTCATCCAACTAAGTTTTTTTTTCTTTTTCGGTCAGTCAATTATGAAAAGTTACAAAATAGTCTCCCAACAATTCAATTTTATCATTTTTATCATCAGTTGGCTAATGAAAAAATAGAAAACACCAAAAAATCCAAGATAATTGGGTGAAAAAAAAGGAAAAAAAATAGTTTATTGATTATTTTGTAACTTTTCATAATTAGGTAAAAGTTGAATGACTTTTAATATAGTTTACCCAAAAAAGAATATTAACCGCGTCAAATAGAAAACGAGAAAACAAATTTCAAACAAAGATAAACAAAACGATGTACTTAACGATGTTACTTCCTTCTTCTCCAACCAAAACGCCGTCGCTTTGTTCCCCAAACGTAAAACAAGGTGGGACCATTTCCAACCAACCAAACATTATTTTCATTTAATAATAAATGTGTTATAATTATTTATATTCATACAAGAAGTTATTTGTATTAAATATCCTCAATTTATTAATTAATTTTTTAAAATTAATTTATAAATTCTAAAATATTTTAATTAAGTTTTGAAAGTATTAATATTATATCAATAAAATCATTTTATTTTTGTAGCTGTCAGTTTAGGTTTTAAATTTCCGTTCTCATTTGACATGGATTAAATTGTAAATACTTGTATACTCATCATATTAACTTGATTCTAAAATATTAAAAACACGACGAGATTATAAAATTTAAGAGGATTATTTCTTCTTCTTCTTCTTCTTTTTAACACATTAGATTAAACAAAATGCACACTTTTAAGATATTAAATTAATGGATTTTTATATTTGATGTATCATATAATTATATTATACACACAATAATATCACTTCATTAAAAAAAATAAAATTCACATACTGATGTTGTTCTGGTCAAGGTTTTCAAAACTAGATAGGTGGTCAAACCAATCATATTAATTGATTTTCGGTCCAATTTGTTTGTTCGATTCAATTGAAATAATTTAATTTAATTTAGGGTTTGTTCGATTCAATTGAAATAGTTTAATTTAATTTAGGGTTTTTAGATATGGAAGTTTCATATTACAATAATTGAATTTTGAAAATTTTTATAGATTTTTTATATTATATATATTAATTTCTTTAAAATGTTTTCAAATTTAACTAATCATAGTTAGACATGTATCATATATTAGTAAAAATTGTTCACACCAATCTTAATTGTCCTTATTTATTCACCTTTGAAAACTACATGGTTTCCATTAATCTGTTTTCACCGGCCTCAAAAAATTGACAATAGGAGATTGCAAGGAGGTTGATTTAGAAGGCATGCAATGGGAACCTCTTGGTTGGTGATTGGTAATATTCCAAAGCTGGTGTCTGTCCCCCTTGGGCTTCAACATCTTTTTCGATTGAAAACATTGGGAATTCATGAATGCCATGGATTGACGTCACTCTTTCCTGTGTTCCAACATCTCTTTTTCCTTGAAGAGTTTTCAATAAGTAACTGAAAGGAGCTGGAGTTATCTGCACCTAACTTCCAAATATTCCAAGATCATACAAGCCTGCGCTCTCTAGCGCTGGCAAAGATTCCAAAGTGTCGCCATCTTCCAAGGCTTATTCTCTCCGATTTGCCTAATTTAACATCGCTTCCGGACGAGAACCAGTTTGGAAGAGTTCTTTATGAAACGAATTCCTCAGATGGAGGAAAGATGTCGGAAGGGGATTGATGCCGATTGGCACAAGATTGCTCATATCGCTACAGGTTGGTATATTGACTCTCCAACTACGGCCTCTTTTGCCAAAATAGAACAAGCTTTTGGTGCAATTTCTTCATTTATCATTTTATTTGGCTATTTTGTGCAGTAAGCATCGAAGACTTTTAGTGAAACGAATTTGGCAATTTCAAGAATTCAAATGCAGTAAAAAAAGTGGTAATCTAGCTAATTGCTTTACGCTTTTAAATTATATTAATCTCACCATCCCAATGATCTGATGAAATCCATATGTGTATACACATTTGAAATTGCAGCTTATACCAAATACCAACAAGGAATGACAGGTAATTCATACCCCTCATTTATTTTCTATTTGATTCAATAAAACAAAATTGAATAATTTAGATTTAGTGTGAAGCATTTTGGTGGTTCATATCTATCATTTCATACCTTCTAATACTTTAATTCTAAAAAATCTTTATTGGCACCCAATGGACATTTTCCAAAATGCTTGCATGCCAGCCTTCAATATGCTTCTACTTCATGCTCTGCTTTATTCATTTTCCAAATTTAAATCTTAATCATATGTATATACAATTTTATGTTTTATCTTGGAATTTTTTATTTTTTTTACCCTTCATTTTTGTTAGCTTTTGGCTCTATCCTTCGGCAGAGCATAGCATGCAATACAAAAAGCAGAGATCATACTTTCTACCCTCATTTGTTTATCTGCCCACATATTCGATTGGCATGTATTTTTCTGAAAGGCATTTGACAACTTTAAGAATTTAGATGCAGACAAATGGGTGGTAATTACTTAATTGCTTTACATTTTTAAAATCATAATAATCTCATAATTTCAAATGATCTAATATAACCTCGTAACTAAGCTGCTTCTTTTTCAGCATGAGTTCAATGGAAGAGCCAAAAAGCAGGACATGCATTCTTCATCAGCTGATCTGTCCATGGCATTGTGCTCCCATGAAATCCTCCTCTCTATGCACATTTGTTCTTTCTTTTTCTTTTTTTCTTTGTTGAAGACTCAATCTGTATGCATTCTACATCAGCTGATCTTGGAGTGTGTATATATAGATGATTTGTGGACTTAAAGGAACACTTAGTGAGTAACTATTATTTGAGTGCCACCTTACGAGTGTCGATTTTCTCTTGCATAGCTAATGTAAGTTGGAAGAGCGTTTACTTAATTGTACAAAGGTGAGGTTGCACCATGTTTGGAGGGTTGGGCATAAATAATTTCATTGTACTGTGAAGTTTATAGCGATTTTATCTCTAGACAAAGCTCACAAATGTAGGATGAGTTTTGAACTGCGTAAACATATTGGTTATGTTCTTTATTCTCCTTTATTTTTATTTTTGTGTGTGTCAACTTAGAAAAAAAATACATTTTTCTCTTCCGGAGTTTCAAATAATAATCAAGCACATGGAAACACAACTAATTATCAAGCAATCTTGTGTACATTATGTAAGACTATCATTTAATGAAAACATTTCAGTACCTAATGATTGGTTGAATGTTTAGCATAGCTCCCTTCAGTTACCAAACGTTGAGGATACAAATATGGATGCCCTGCACTTTTAGCTTATTACAAAACAACTAAACCTAGATCCAATGTCTTCTTTATCTTCCATTAACTTTTGTAATTTAGGAATTTTGTTTTCGTTGAAAAGGAAAATTTTGGGTAAAATTAATATTATATGAATAAAGTTAGTTTAGTTCAACAACTCAAGCAAGGGGAGAAGAGATGTCTATATATGTTCAATTTGTACCTTGTGAGCTATTTTCAATTAAACTAAGGTAAAGTCCACTAACCCCATTGAAAATTTTTGACTATATAGATTCGAAGCTCGGCTCAAAACCATCGATAAAAGTCAATTTTACTTTTATTTCAGATTGATAAATCCTGGATCGTGCTCCAGTGAAAACAAAGTTGTGGACTATATTCGAAGTGGTGAAGAAAGCGAGGTGTTATCTTTTAAAGTAAATTTTGAAAAAGTATAAAATTGTGTGGAGTGACAATTTCTTGTCTTGGTTATGAATAAAATAGCTTTGTACATTCATTGTCAAACTTTAGTATATAATCATCCCTATAGAAGCAATAAAGTTTTAATAAATGTGTTGTTAATCCAAAAGTATAGGGAAATAAAAGGGAAGGAGACTTACTATTCTTTATCAAGTTCAGAGGCTCACTTGAAATTTTGGAGGATTTGGGTAAAACTATTAAATTTAAAAAATAGGCTCGTTTAAAATATGGGTCGAACTCGAATTTGAATATTCAAAGCCTAAATTTGGCCCGACCCATTTTTTTAGTTTGTAATATTTTATATTATGTTAATTTTATATGTTATGTAATTTGTAACAAATAAAAATTAAATTTATAATACTATTATAATGTTAAGATGACTATTTATAAAATTTTTATAAACATGTAAAATTATTAAATATTAAGTTAAAAATAATATGAATACATTTTAATTTTTTTTAAAAATAGTATGAGTGGAGTTAAAACTAGTTTTAGTTAGCTATTTAAAAATTTGAACAGACTTTAAGTTTCTAGTTTGGACTAGGCCGAACTTAAACAAATATAAATACTTTCATTTGCTTTTACATTCTCTATTATATTTTGGCATAATGATTAATTTAACCTTCTAACTTTATGAAAAATCAATTTAGTCCTTAAATTTGCATTATTTATCAAATCACCTTAAAATACATAAAAAATTTTAATATTTATTAATTTTATTGACATGGATGCCACTTTAGCAATTAACTAATGTTTTAAATATAAAAATTTAAAAAAAGTATACAACTTATTAAAAATTTTAAAAAGTACAAAAATTATTAAAAATTATTTTAATTTTTTTTTAAAAATAATCAATTGCCAATGTTTAATCATTCTTATTTTACTCCTCTTGCAATAACGAAACACTTCTTTGCCTGATTTCTGTTTGAACCAGCAATGGCCGAAGCAATTGCTTTCCACCTCGCCCTAGAGCTTATTACTAAGTTGAGCTCTCGTGCGCTCTCTCAAGTTGGACTGTGGTGGAATCTCCAACATGACCTCGACGACCGACAATCTCGTCAAAGTTTGGCTTGAAGTGCTGAAAGATGTACTTTATGATGCCGATGACTTGCTCGATGATTTCTCCACTGAAGCTTTGCGAAAAGATCTATCGGGTGGGAACAAGCTGACGAAAGAGGTACGCCTTTTCTTACATTAAATTTTTGAACTCACTAGAAATCTCACAACAATTGCTTCAACTTCTTGATCGGCGACGATTCCACGACTATTACTAGATGAAAATCTGTGATAATCATCGGGATGAACAAACGGCGGCTTCGTCGAAGCGAAGGCCAGGTGACGACGTATCGGCGGAACAACCGAAGGAACCGTCGAAGCTGGTGCAGTTGAAGCCGTGGGAGGAGGTTGATACGGCAGCGTGGGACCATCGGAGGCTCCAGCCCCTCCGGACATGGAGGTTTATGATTTCTAGGGGAAGGAGGTGGGGGTATAATTGGAATTGGGGGAATAGGAAGAGAAAGAAAGTGAGGGTTTTAGTTTAGACGTTAGAGAGAGAGTAGAAAACGAGGGAAAAGGGAGGGAATCTTTTGTTCGGATAAATGTGGAGGGAAGTATTTTGTATATAATTACAATTTATTTTTACCTTTTTGAACTCTTATCTTTTTCAATTGTTCAATTTCATCCAAAATAAGATTCAAATACATATATAAGGGTGAAAGTACCTCTATTCTAGGAACTACATCAAATTAGTCTCTCTATTATTAAATGGTCAATTTAGTCTCTGTACTTTTAAAAAAGGATCAAATAAAACCAAATTACAACAAAGTTAACTTTTATTGCATAAAAATTATATTGCAAATTGTTAACTTTGTTAATGTTAAAATTATTACAGTAAATGCTAATTTTGTTACAATTTGACATAATTTGATTCTTTTTTAATAATACAAGAATAAATTTGATTTGTTTAATAATCGAGAGACTAATTTGATACAGTCTATAATATAGGGACTTCCTAAACACTTTAACCCTTATAAGTTGACCCTATTTCACTATTCATTTAATATTAAAAAATAATATTTTAATAATATTTACACATTTTTATAATTAAATATAAATAAAATGCTTTTCATTAATAAAGAGTAAATCAAGTTGTATTAAGTTTGCCCAAAGCAAATAATAATAATATCTTATCAAAGAATAACCTTCAATCTGACGAAATTGAATGGGTTACATTACTATTGGACAAATGTATAAATCAAGCAAGTAATTATATTTTTATTGTGTCAAATAATAAAATCTATGTCTAAATAAGTTTTTTATAGTTTTATTTGTATTTATATAAGTTTATGGTTTTCTTTGGATGTATAATTGGATGAATTCTAGTGAAATTAAAAATAACGTTGGTGGTGAGATTAGTTGTTGATATAGCGAGATTGAATACCGTAGTAATGTGATAATAATGAATTTGGTTCGATTTCGGATAATTGTAAATTTTTAATTTGTATCCATAAACCGTCTAAACACCTTGATTTGGATTGATTTTTAATTATTTTGTTTTGTTTTTTTTTACTCGGCCCTACTTACTAGAGGTAAATGATCATACAAAGGAGCGCTAACATGTTTAATAGAAGTGGAACAATTTATATTTAGGCTCTCTTTATATAGACAGTGAGATTAGCTCTAATGAGATCGAAAACATATATAACAATAATAAGATTAGAAACTATTCCACACCATCTTGAATTTTAGCACTAAAAATTGCCAAAAAAAAAAGAAAGAAAGAAGAAAAACAACTATTTTTTGCCATAATGATTCTTTTGGTCTCCAACTTTATATAAAAAGTTATTTCAACTCTCCATTTAATTTTTCGTTTCTTTTAGTTCTTAAACTTGTAATTTTTGTCAAATCACCCCAAAATGAGTGAAAAATTAACATATATTGATTTTGCTAATGTAGCATACACGCGGATTGCCATGTATAAGCCACATAAGCAATTAATTATTTTTTAAAAAAAATCAAAAAAATATATTAAAAATTTTAAAAATTATAAGAAAATATTTTTTAGTATTTTTTAAAAATAATTGATTGCTAACGTGACATACACGTGGTAATCCACCTATATGTCATGTCAACAAAGTTAACAAATGTTAACTTTTTCACTCATTTTGGATGGTTTGACAAAAAAATGTAAGTTCAAAGACTAAAAGAGAAGGAAAATAAAAAGAGAGCTAAAATTATTCTTTTATAAAATTGGAATGCTAAAAAAGTTGTTATACTTTTATTTTTCAAAATAATAAAATTTCCATTAATAACACTTTAAACATAAGTGCATCTGCATTTGTTTCGTAATTGTTCTTTTTATAAATTCACCATAATCATGTTAAACAAATAATTTAGTGAGGTTAAGTATTGTAATAGTGAGATTAAAGTTAATTGTAGAATATGTATTTGAATTCAAATGTAAATATATCGATAAAATGAGAATAAAAAATCACTATTAAAGCAGAATTAGATGCCCTCATCGATGGTTTTTGGCTTGCTCAATTTCTTAAAGCCGATGATGTCATTTTTGAAACATATTGTGCTAACTTTGTCAACTGCTTTAGTTTTCACAATGAGGACATTATAATCTTTGATCACTGCATCAAGGAGCTCACAAGATGCTTGATTCTTTTGTTTCTACCGAGGTCAAATGGGTGAAACATGGTTGTAACAAATTAGCCGATTCTCTTTGTAATTGAAATCTATCTATGTGTTATAATTTGTCTTTTGGGATGGATTATCCTAGCGATATCCGTAACATTGTAATTTATGATGCAACTTAAAATGAGGTAGTGACCTTTGGGCCTCAATCTTTTTCTCTTTTCTTTCATAGTTTTTTCATTAATTTCAATTATTTGTAAGGCTCCAGAAGTTTGACAATTTCCCACCAATCAACATGACTTTAACATGGAGGGACCATTTCCCACCAATCAACATTACTTTTTATTTTATTATACTACTTGCTGGGTGGATGGATCCACATCTGTGTTTCATCTTGTTGGAATCATTCTCATTTTAGTCCTCCTCTTTCACTAATCAAACATTTCTTGCCTTGATTTCAGTTTGAACCAACAATGGCCGAAGCAATTGCTTTCGATATTGCCGCAGAGCTCATTATTAAGTTGAGCTCTCGTGCTCTCTCTCAAGTTGGGCTGTGGTGGAATCTAAAACATGACATCCAGGACCTCAAACGCAATGTCTGTCAAGTCAAAGCTGTGCTTCTTGACGCAGAAGAGAAATCGGTGACCGACAATCTCGTCAAAGTTTGGCTTGAAGAGCTGAAAGATGTACTTTATGATGCCGACGACTTGCTCGATGATTTCTCTACTGAAGCTTTGCGGAAAGATCTATCGGGTGGGAACAAGCTGACGAAAGAGGTACGTCTTTTCTTCTCAACCTCAAACCAATTTGCTTATGGTCTCAAAATGGGTCGGAAAATGAAGGCCATTAAGGCGAGATTAGCTTCAATTGAAAGGGAGGCCAACACTTTTGGCTTCATTCCGCGTGATCGCCCCGCGGAAACCTCTTTCATGACTAAAAGGAGGCAGCAAACGCACTCTTTTGAGCGTGACGATGACATAATAGGGAGGGATGATGATAAAGCAGCTCTTCTAAAACTCGTGTTGGAGTTTCAAAGTGAAGAGAATGTTTATATCATTCCAATTGTGGGGTTTGGAGGGTTAGGGAAGACTGCTTTGGCCCAACTTGTCTATAACCATGAAATGGTCAAAAATCATTTTGACTTGACGATGTTTGCGTGTGTTTCAGATGATTTTGATGTGAAAGTTATTGTAGCAAACATTATCAAATCTGTGACTAATCAAGCACCTGATCAAAATCTTGAAATGGATCAATTGCAAACACAACTTCGAGATAAAATTGATGGAAAAAAATATTTGCTTGTTTTGGATGACATTTGGAATGAGGACCCAGAAAGGTGGTCTAGGCTAAAGAAGTTATTGATGGGTGGGGCTAAAGGGAGTAGGATAATAGTAACTACTCGATCTCTAAGGGTAGCGGAGATAACTAATAAATGTCAATCCCATGTTTTGAAATTGAAAGGCCTGTCTGATGATGATGCTTGGTCTTTGTTCAAAAGGATAGCATTTGAGCAAGGATATGCAGACTCAACAAATTCAGCCTTTGTGGAAGTAGGGAGACAGATTTCGGGCAGGTGTGGTGGGGTTCCCTTAGCCATAAGGACGATAGCTGGTACATTATCTTTGAAGAAAACTGCAAATGAGTGGCATTCTTTCAAAGAAAATGAACTTGCTAAAATATCACAAATTGAAGGAGAAATTCTACCTACACTGAAATTGAGTTATGATCATCTCCCGTTTCATTTGAAGCATTGCTTTGCTTATTGCCGATTGTATCCAAAAGATTACAGAATTAGAGTACAAGCGCTTGTTCAATTATGGATTGCACAGGGTTTCATAAAGCAATTGAATCAAAGTCAATCTCTCGAGGAGATCGGGTTTGGGTATTTTAAAGATTTAGTTGAAAGAAGTTTCTTCCAAGAAGTAGGAGAAAGATATCCATGGGAAGGGCTAACATGTAAAATGCATGATTTAATGCATGATGTAGCTGAATCAGTAGCAGGGATGGAGAGTAGTATTGTAGATTCAAATAAAATTGCAAGTGATGTTGGTGAAAAATGTCGCCACATATCAATTAATCCTTTATTAATTCCTTCATTAATTCCTTTGTTTAAGGGCAAGAAGTTGCGAACCTTGTTACATTTTCAAGACAACAACGATCAAAAATTGAGTGATGAAACTTGGGATTTGATAATTGCAAATTGTGGATGCTTGCGTGTATTGAAATTGGATTCTATGGGTATTCGAAAGATTTCACCCTCCATTTGTAAGTTGAAACATTTGAGGTACCTTGATCTTTCTTCCAATTACAATATTAAGATTCTCCCAAAGAGTATTTGCAAGATTCAGAATTTGCTAGCGCTGAAACTTGACTGGTGTGATGGGCTTCAAGAATTGCCAAAGAAGATTGAAAAATTGGTGAATCTTACCCATATTGGGTGTGAAGGCTGTTTGAGTTTAACTCATATGCCACGTGGAATAGGGAAGCTGACTTCACTTGAGACGTTAAGCATGTTTGTAGTGGATAAAGATGGGTCCCATGGCGGTGCAGATCTAAGTGAATTGAGACTGCTTAACAACTTAAGGGGAGAGTTAAGAATAACAAATTTGGGATTCGTAAAAAATGCAAAAGAGAAGTTTAAGGCTGCTAATTTGAAAGAGAAGC
The DNA here is from genome assembly GCF_007990345.1 of Gossypium hirsutum. Taxonomy (NCBI): domain Eukaryota; kingdom Viridiplantae; phylum Streptophyta; class Magnoliopsida; order Malvales; family Malvaceae; genus Gossypium; species Gossypium hirsutum. The sequence continues at coordinate 71,753,519 of NC_053447.1, read as the reverse complement.
AACATTTGAGATCGTTGCTTTTAGAATGGAATGCTGATGAAGATGATGATGAGAAGTCACTTGAAGACCTCCAGCCCCATCCTAATCTCAAGAAGTTCTGTATTGCAGGATGGAGGGGTGATGCCAAGTCTCCAAGTTGGCTTTCTTTGCACACAAATCTCGTTTCTATGACAATACATCGGGGTAATTTCAAACATCTCCCATCCTTTGCTCAATTTCTCTGTCTTCAAGATTTGGTAATTTGTGATTTAACTGAGCTGGAGTACATGGATGATAATAGCCCAAAAGGAAGTCAAGGAGAACAACAATCATTCTTCCCATCGCTTAAGTATCTTTACCTACGGGATTGCCCAAATATGAAGAGTTGGTGGAGGACGACAAAACCAATCGATGATGATTCCAACGAGGACGACACAACAGTTACGGAAACATCAACCATGGCATTTCCTTGTCTTTCCTCTTTAACAATTAGAAATTGCCCTTTGACTTTAATGCCACTGTATCCATCACTCGATGAAGGTCTAAAGTTGTCGAATACCAGTTCAAGGCCGTTAAAGCAGACTATCAAGATGAACATCAATGCTAAGGCCCCATCAACTTCAACCTCTTCTCTTCCACTCTCCAAATTGAAATCTTTCGATATACACAACATTGAGGGGTTGGACACTCACACGCTAGATGAATGCCTGCAACATCTCACCAGCCTCAAAAGATTAACAATAGAAGATTGCAAGGAGGTTGATTTAGAGGGCATGCAATGGGAACCCCTTAAGAATCTCCCTCATTTGGAGATTGATAATATTCCAAAGCTGGTGTCTCTCCCCATTGGGCTTCAACATCTTGTTCAATTGAAAACATTAAAAATTCATAACTGCAATGGATTGAGGTCACTGCTTCCTGTGTTCCAACATCTCACTTTCCTTGAAGAGTTCGAAGTAAAGGACTGCAAGGAGCTGGAGTTATCTGGAGCTGGCATCCAAATATTCCAAGATCATACAAGCCTACGCTCTCTATGGCTGCAAAATATTCCAAAGTGTCGGCATCTTCCGGAGTGGCTTCAACATCTAACAAATCTGCAATGGCTTTATCTGGTTAATTTGCCCAATTTAACATCTCTTCCAGACGAGATGCGTTGCCTAACCAGTTTGGAGTATTTACACATACGAGAAATTCCTCAGTTGGAGGAAAGATGTCGGAAGGACATTGGCGCTGATTGGCAAAAGATTGCTCACATCCCCATCATTCGGTTGATTCAGGTTGGTCCGTCTTTGTTATTTATTTATTTTGATGACCTTATCTGTTTTTGAAGAAAAATAAGAGTGGTATATTGAATCTCCAAGTCAGGGGTCTGATGCCATTTTTCATTGAAGTTGGATACTGTTAATTTCCTTGTTAAAATCCCTTGTTTTAATCCTACTTTTTACTTATCATCTTTCATAATATTTTTTGCTGATTTGTGCAGTAAGGCATTGGAGAAAGGCATTACTGAACTTCAATCATTTTATATACATAAAAAGAGGTGCTAATTTATCTATTTGCTTCTAATAATTTAATTCTAAAAAATCATTGATGTGGAGAGAGTGGCCTATGAAGCCTTCAAAATGGTTGTACTATATGCTCTGCTTTCTTCATTTAAGCACTTACCTATCATATCTTTATATATATTTATGTTTTCTCTTAATATATGCCAACTGATTACTATCTTAGATGGTACCTGTGATACTGACAGGCTTTTGGAGGTATTCAAATTCATAATATTCATTGATGCAAGGCACTCTTTTATCTTTTTAGAATTCCAGCCAAATTTACTATTGAAGGTCCAAACAGGAAAAAAAGGAAGATGCTTCAGAATATTTGGTGGTGAGGTTGAAGTTGATAAAATGTTTCATTATTTATATATCAACAACATTATACTAAACACACATATGTGCAATTATAAGGCTGATAATAATGGGATTTGTAACATATTCTATGTTGGCATTTATAATTTTCAGGTTCATTGATGCTTTTGGAAGAGTCGTTGTTCAAGCATGACAATTGCCAGACATTGCATTTGAAAATTTATTATTTCACTTTACATGGAGCTTATTAAGTGCTTGATTTATTTCACTTTACATGGAGCTTATTAAGTGCTTGATTCATAGTAAGAAAACCATCTGAGTGTTGAATGTGAATTTTCACTTGCATAGCTAAAATGAGTTGAGAAATAATTTACTTAATTGTGCAAAAGTGAGATTGCATCAAGTGTTTGAGAGGTTAAGCTTGAATCATTTCTCTGTACTATGAAGTTCATAGTGGAGTCATATTTGGGCAAAGCCCCGCAGACGTAGGATGAGTTTCAAACTGCGTAAACATCTTAATTGTGTTCTTTATTTTCCTTGTTGCATAATATGTACCAACTCAGGAGAAAACGCAATTTTAATGTTCCAAACAGTGTTCAAATGCAGGGATGCACAATCGATTATGAGACAATAATTGTTTTTGACTGTATTCCAAGGCTATGTTCAATTATGATGCTTGGATTAGGACTCTTCCAAAAGATGTCGATGTCCTGGCTGTATATACATGACTTGTGTGTTGATGCTTATGTTGGCACAATCAAATTACAAGTTGAATAACGCGGGATTTTTATTAAAATAATACAAAAAAATTAAAAAAATATCAAAATAGTATACTTTTTTTATTTATCAAAATAGTACAAAAAAAGTTAAAAAAATAAAAAATTAGAAATATGGGCATGCCAGAGGCGGCACCAAAGGTGCCTGTGGCAGAGGCGGGACCAACATGTTCATATTTTGGCAATTTGTTCGAATTTTTTTTGAATTTTATTACTTTAAAAAAAATATTATTTTTTAATTTTATTATTTTACATTATTTTAATACATTATGTTTGAAATGTATTCATTTAGTGTGTTTTTTAATAAATTTAAAAAAAAACTTTATTTAGGTCACTAGTATGTCATTACCTCCAACGTTTCCGCGGCCTTATTTAGGTCAAGGATGCCATCTTCAGCATGCTTCATCAGATTGACAAACTTTTTCGTCAACAGACCTAAAAATGGTGACTGCATTATTGTCGTTCTCACCATCCATAGCAGGTTAAGGAGCTAAAACAGACTATGTTAAAAGAAAAAAGAATGGGCAGTAAAGATTACCTAAAGTACTATCTAAACAGCAGCTGCCAGCAGGTGTAAGAGGAGATGGACAACCTGCCAATTATCATATATAATGTCAGTGATTCCTCTTCTACAAAATCCATCTCTCTTAATTCGAGCAATGAGGCATTGATGATAGAGCCGTGGAGTGAATCATAAGTTTCCTTCTATGGACTAAGCCAGTAGGAAATAGTATCGCACCAGCATTTGACACAGGTGTGTGAGGCATTGATTTATTGGCTTTTGATGTCTTTGATCTATTCTTTATCCTTCCTCCTTTAGCATATACAGGTAACCCCCGGACTGCTTGTCCATTGGCTAGACTCAACATCATTTTTGTCTGCTGCGCTTTTCCTTTTTAATTGCTGAGAAAAATCAGCACTATTTCAAAGAGAAAACATCAAAAGAACTAACACCCATCAAGCTTTCTTCATATAGAGCACGGCATTAAATGTTCAGCTTTAAACTAAGAATGGAGCAGCATAACATAACCTTCCTCTCTTACTATATCATTTATATTACATAAAACAAACATACTATCAATAGCAATTATATTTGATAGTACTAAAACTTAGGTTTCTCAAATTAAGGCATCAAAATGTTCAAATCATCAAGTTTTGGACATTGGATGAAGCCAGCATTCATTCAATTTCAACTTAGTACAGCAAACGAGCACTTTAATCTACCAAAATTCCACTATATCATCAAATACATCATCACAAACGGAAATACCTCACATATTAAAATACAGACATCACAATTTCACTGCAGAAACAAATAATGCTACTCATAATTTATCCCCTAAGAAACTTAGCCACCATGAAAAGCTCTATTTATGAACAGACCAAAAGATCACACACACACACAAAAAAATAATAATAATAATAAGGGAAGAAGAAAAGCAAATGACATTAAGCGTTAAGTGAGAGTACAATTCTCATCAAAATTGAAATAATATACTACTAATTACATGATAGCCACCGTTTTCAAAAGAGAATTTTTGAACTCACTAATGATCTCACAACACTTGCTTCAACTTCTTGATCGGCGACGATTCCACGACTATTACTAGATGAAAATCTGTGATGATCATCGGGATGAACAAACGGCGGCTTCGTCGAATCGAAGGCCAGGTGACGACGTATCAGCGGAACAACCGGAGGAACCGTCGAAGCTGGTACTGTTGAAGCCGTAGGAGGAGGTTGATATGGCAGCGTGAGACCATCCCGGACATGGAGGTTTATGATATCAAGGGGAAACGAGGTGGGTATAATTGCAATAGGGAAATAGGAAGAGAGAGAAAGTACGGGTTTTAGTTCGGACATTAGAGAGAAGAGTAGAAAAGGAGGAAAAGAGAGGGAATCTTTTGAATATAATTGTAAGTTAATGTGCCAATTTAATTTGTTTTTACCTTTTTAAACTCTTACTTTTTGCAGTTTTTCAATTTCATCCTAAAATAAAATTCAAATATATAAGTACCGGTACTATAGGGACTGAATACAAATTAGTTCCTCTATCATTAAATGGTTAATTTATTACTTGTACTAATAAAATTGATCAAATAAAGTTAAATTATAATAAAGTCAACATTTATTTTATAAAAAATATATTGAAATTTGTTAATTCTATTAATGTCAAATCATTTCATTGTACTCTGAAGTTTATAGTGATTTTATTTCTAGACAAAGCTCACAAATGTAGGATGAGTTCTGAACAGCGTAAACATTTTGATTGTGTTCTTTATTCTCTATTTTACTTTTGTGTGCGTTAACTTAAAAAAAAAACATTTTTCTTCTTCGAGGTTTCAAATAATACTCCAACACATGGAAACACAACTGATTATCAGGCAATCTTGTGTACATTATGTAAGACTATCATTTAATGAAAACGTTTCAGTACCTAATGATTGGTTGAATTTTTAGCATAGCTCCCTTCAGTTACCAAATGTTGAGGATACAAATATGGATGCCCTGCACTTTTAGCTTATTACAAAACAACTAAACCTAGATCCAATGTCTTCTTTATCTTCCATTAACTTTTGTATTTTAGGAATTTTGTTTTCGTTGAAACGGAAAATTTTGGGTAAAATTAATATTATATGAATAAAGTTAATTTAGTTCAACAACTCAAGCATTGGGAGAAGAGATGTCTATATATATGTTGAATTTGTACCTTGTGAGCTATTTTCAACAAGGAAAATATAATATTTAGTCTCTAATAATATTACGTTAAATTAATGCTTTTTATTTAATTATACTACTTGGTGGGTGGATGGTAATATCTGTAAGTATACTCATTCTCATTTTACTCCTCCTCTTGCAGTAACCCAACACTTCTTTGCTTGATTTCTGTTTGAAACAGCAATGGCATAAGCAATTGCATTCGACCTCGCCCTACAGCTTATTACTAAATTGAGCTCTCGTGCGCTCTCTCAAATTAGACTGTGTTGGAATGTCAAAAATGACCTCGACAACTTCAAAAGCACTGTCTCTACAATCAAAGCTGTGCTTCTTGACGCAGAAGAGCGATCCGTGACCAGCCAACTCGTCAAAGATTGGCTTGAAAAGCTGAAAGATGTACTTTACGATGCTGACGACTTGCTCGATGATTTCTCTACTGAAGCTTTGCGGAAAGATCTATTGGGTGGGAACAAGCTGACGAAAGAGGTACGCCTTTTCTTCTCGAGCTCAAACCAGTTTGCTTACGGTCTCAAAATGGGTCGGAAAATTAAGACCATTAAGGCTAGGTTGATTTCAATTGGAAGTGAAGCCAAGGCGTTCAACTTGGTAGAGCGTGACCGTCCCATGGAAATCTCTTTCATGACTAAAAAGAGGCAGCTAACGCACTCTTCTGTGCCTAAAGATAAAATAATAGGGAGGGGCGATGATAAAGCAGCTCTTCTAAAACTCGTGTTAGAGTTTGAAAGTGAAGAGACTGTTTACATCATTCCAATTGTGGGGTTTGAAGGGTTAGGGAAGACTGCTTTGGCTCAGTTTGTCTATAATGATGGAATGGTCAAAAATCATTTTGAGTTGATGATATGGGTGTGTGTTTCAGATGTTTTTGATGTCAAAATAATTGTAGAAAACATGATCAAATCTGCAACAGGCAAAGCACCTGATCAAAATCTCGAAATGGACCAATTGCAAAAACAACTTCGGGAAAAAATTGGTGGGAAAAAAATATTTGCTTGTTTTGGATGACATTTGGAATGAGGAGTGGGAAAAATGGGTTAGTTTAAAAGAGTTATTAGTAGGTGGGGCTAAAGGAAGTAGGATAATAGTAACTACTCGCTCTTTAGGAGTAGCAAAGATTACTAGTAAATGTCAGCCTTATGTTCTGAAAGGCTTGTCTGATAATGATGCTTGGTCTTTGTTCAAAGAGATAGCATTTGAACAAAGATCTGCAGACTCAACAGATTCAGGCTTTGTGGAAATAGGAAAGCTGATTTTGGAAAGGTGTTGTGGAGTTCCCTTAGTCATAAGGACGATAGCTGGTACGTTATCTTTCAAAGAAACTAAAAGTGAGTGGCTTTCTTTTAAAGATAACGAACTTGCTAGAATATCTCAGAACGAAGGTGAGATATTACCTACACTTAAGTTGAGTTATGATCATCTCTCATCCCATTTGAAGCATTGTTTTGCTTATTGTCGACTATATCCAAAAGATCATGAAATTGATGTACAAACACTTGTTCAATTTTGGATTGCACAAGGTTTTGTAAAGCAATTGAATCCAAAGTCAATCTTTTGTGGAGATCGGATTTGGATATTTTAAAGATTTAGTTGAAAGAAGTTTCTTTCAAGAGGTCGAAGAATATGGAATTGGGGATATGAGATGTAAAATGCATGATTTAATGCATGACCTAGCTGAATCAGTAGCAGGGATGGAGAGTAGTATTATAGATTCAAATAAAATTGCAAGTGATATTGGTGAAAAATGTCGCCACATATCAATTAATCCTTCATTAATTCCTTTGTTTAAGGGAAAAAAGTTGTGAACCTTATTACAGTATCATAACAATTTTTCTCCAAATTTGAGCGAAGAAACTTGGGATTTTGTAATTGCAAATTGTAGATGCTTGCGTGTATTAGATTTGTATTGTTTACGTATTCAGATGATTCTCCCAAAGAGTATTTGCAAGATTCAGAATTTGCTAGCCCTGAAACTTGACTGGTGTACTGGCTTGAAGAATTGCCAAAGAAGATTGAAAAATTGGTGAATCTTACCCATCTTTCTTGTTGCTATTGTTGGGAATTAACTCATATGCCACGTGGAATAGGGAAGCTTTGTCAACTGCTTTAGTTTCACAAGGAGGACACTATAATCTTTGATCACTGCATCAAAGAGCTCACAAGATGCTTGATTCTTTTGTTTCTGCTGAGGTCAAATGGGTGAAACGTGGTTGTAATAAATTAGCCGATTCTTTTTATAATTGGGCTCTATCTAAATGTTATAATTTGTCTTTTGAGATGGATTATTCTAGCGATATTTATAACATTATAATTTATGATGCAACTTAAAATGAGGTAGTGACTTTTGGGCCTCAATCTTTTTCTCTTTTCTTTCATAGCTTTTTCATTACTTTCAATTATTTGTAAGGCTCCACATTGTGCAGACCGCCCCAAGTGTCATCATCCCAACTTTGTCTCCATTGAGAAGTTTGACAATTTCCCACCAATCAACATGACTTTAACATGGAGGGACCATTTCCCACCAATCAACATTACTTTTTATTTTATTATACTACTTGCTGGGTGGATGGATCCACATCTGTGTTTCATCTTGTTGGAATCATTCTCATTTTAGTCCTCCTCTTTCACTAATCAAACATTTCTTGCCTTGATTTCAGTTTGAACCAACAATGGCCGAAGCAATTACTTTCGATATTGCCGCAGAGCTCATTATTAAGTTGAGCTCTCGTGCTCTCTCTCAAGTTGGGCTGTGGTGGAATCTAAAACATGACATCCAGGACCTCAAACGCACTGTCTGTCAAGTCAAAGCTGTGCTTCTTGACGCAGAAGAGAAATCGGTGACCGACAATCTCGTCAAAGTTTGGCTTGAAGAGCTGAAAGATGTACTTTATGATGCCGACGACTTGCTCGATGATTTCTCTACTGAAGCTTTGCGGAAAGATCTATCGGGTGGGAACAAGCTGACGAAAGAGGTACGCATTTTCTTCTCAACCTCAAACCAATTTGCTTATGGTCTCAAAATGGGCCGGAAAATGAAGGCCATTAAGGCGAGATTAGCTTCAATTGAAAGGGAGGCCAACACTTTTGGCTTCATTCCGCGTGATCGCCCCGCGAAAACCTCTTTCATGACTAAAAGGAGGCAGCAAACGCACTCTTTTGAGCGTGACGATGACATAATAGGGAGGGATGATGATAAAGCAGCTCTTCTAAAACTCGTGTTGGAGTTTCAAAGTGAAGAGAATGTTTATATCATTCCAATTGTGGGGTTTGGAGGGTTAGGGAAGACTGCTTTGGCCCAACTTGTCTATAACCATGAAATGGTCAAAAATCATTTTGACTTGACGATGTTTGCGTGTGTTTCAGATGATTTTGATGTGAAAGTTATTGTAGCAAACATTATCAAATCTGTGACTAATCAAGCACCTGATCAAAATCTTGAAATGGATCAATTGCAAACACAACTTCGAGATAAAATTGATGGAAAAAAATATTTGCTTGTTTTGGATGACATTTGGAATGAGGACCCAGAAAGGTGGTCTAGGCTAAAGAAGTTATTGATGGGTGGGGCTAAAGGGAGTAGGATAATAGTAACTACTCGATCTCTAAGGGTAACGGAGATAACTAATAAATGTCAATCCCATGTTTTGAAATTGAAAGGCCTGTCTGATGATGATGCTTGGTCTTTGTTCAAAAGGATAGCATTTGAGCAAGGATATGCAGACTCAACAAATTCAGCCTTTGTGGAAGTAGGGAGACAGATTTCGGGCAGGTGTGGTGGGGTTCCCTTAGCCATAAGGACGATAGCTGGTACATTATCTTTGAAGAAAACTGCAAATGAGTGGCATTCTTTCAAAGAAAATGAACTTGCTAAAATATCACAAATTGAAGGAGAAATTCTACCTGCACTGAAATTGAGTTATGATCATCTCCCGTTTCATTTGAAGCATTGCTTTGCTTATTGCCGATTGTATCCAAAAGATTACAGAATTAGAGTACAAGCGCTTGTTCAATTATGGATTGCACAGGGTTTCATAAAGCAATTGAATCAAAGTCAATCTCTCGAGGAGATCGGGTTTGGGTATTTTAAAGATTTAGTTGAAAGAAGTTTCTTCCAAGAAGTAGGAGAAAGATATCCATGGGAAGGGCTAACATGTAAAATGCATGATTTAATGCATGATGTAGCTGAATCAGTAGCAGGGATGGAGAGTAGTATTGTAGATTCAAATAAAATTGCAAGTGATGTTGGTGAAAAATGTCGCCACATATCAATTAATCCTTTATTAATTCCTTCATTAATTCCTTTGTTTAAGGGCAAGAAGTTGCGAACCTTGTTACATTTTCAAGACAACAACGATCAAAAATTGAGTGATGAAACTTGGGATTTGATAATTGCAAATTGTGGATGCTTGCGTGTATTGAAATTGGATTCTATGGGTATTCGAAAGATTTCACCCTCCATTTGTAAGTTGAAACATTTGAGGTACCTTGATCTTTCTTCCAATTACAATATTAAGATTCTCCCAAAGAGTATTTGCAAGATTCAGAATTTGCTAGCGCTGAAACTTGACTGGTGTGATGGGCTTCAAGAATTGCCAAAGAAGATTGAAAAATTGGTGAATCTTACCCATATTGGGTGTGAAGGCTGTTTGAGTTTAACTCATATGCCACGTGGAATAGGGAAGCTGACTTCACTTGAGACGTTAAGCATGTTTGTAGTGGATAAAGATGGGTCCCATGGCGGTGCAGATCTAAGTGAATTGAGACTGCTTAACAACTTAAGGGGAGAGTTAAGAATAACAAATTTGGGATTCGTAAAAAATGCAAAAGAGAAGTTTAAGGCTGCTAATTTGAAAGAGAAGCAACATTTGAGATCGTTGCTTTTAGAATGGAAATTTTATTTTGATTTTAACGATGATGAATATGATGATGATAAATCACTTGAAGACCTCCAACCCCATCCTAATCTCAAGGAGCTCTGTATTCGAGGATGGAGGAGTGATGCGAAGTTTCCAAGTTGGCTTTCTTTTCTAACAAATCTCGTTTATATGACAATACATCAGGGTAATTTCAAACAAATCCCGTCCTTTGTGCAATTTCCTTGTCTTAAAGGGCGGGTGATTTCTAATTTAACTGAGTTGGAGTACATGGATGATAATAGCCCAAAAGGAAGTCAAGGAGAACCACAATCATTCTTCCCATCACTTAAGCATCTTTCGCTCCGGTACTGTCCGAATATGATGAGTTGGTGGAGGACGACAAAACCAATCGATGATGATTCCAACGAGGACGACACAACAGTTATGGGAACATCAACCATGGGATTTCCTTGTCTTTCCTCTTTAACAATTGAAAATTGCCCTTTGACATCAATGCCGCTGTATCCATCACTCGATGAAGATCTAATGTTGTCGAATACCAGTTCAAGGCCGTTAAAGCAGACTATCAAGATGAACATCAATGCTAAGGCCCCATTAACTTCAACCTCTTCTCTTCCACTCTCCAAATTGAAATCTTTCGATGTACACAAGTGTTGCGCGGAAGCGTGTGAAAGAGTAAAATTATTGTACTAAAAAATCACACTAAGTTCAATTCCCAGGAAAGAGAGGTGGATCACGAGGATCACTTAAGTACCAAGTCTTTCCTAGCCAGAATATCCCTCTATCGTAATTTAATAGCACAATAAATCACTACAATCAAATTCACAAAATATGAACAATAAATAGTAAAGAACACCAGAATTTTAACGAGGTTCGGCAAATCTTGCCTACGTCCTCGGGCACTACCAAATATATTTCACTCCAAAAATACAAGTGAAACTTTACAAATAGGGAGAGAGAACAATGCCTTAAGTAGAGAATGGCAAATGTGGGATGATGAGAATGAGCAATGGTTGGCCTATTTATAGTTGAGATTCAAGGGCCACCTTGCAAAGTCACTATTCACTTAGGGACCAAAAATTGCTATTTTCCCATGCCCAACACTAAATAAATATTTGGTGCCCATAACTTTGACCTTTCCAAAGTATGGGTAGGTATGGGAAAGGTATGGGCAAAGTATGGGGTATATTCTAATAATCTCCACCTTGAAGATTTGATTAGGATAATCTTATCTTCACACAATTCTTTCTGCTTTTGACAACAATACTTGATAGTGCCTTCTTCAACTGTTAAACTTGCAGGATATTAATCAAGTTCAAACAATGTTCGAACTTGGTTGCTGTTACCACCTTGGTCTTCATATCTGCGGGATTATCTGCAGTCTTGATCTTCTGAAGATAAATTTTCCCCTCTTCAATAATTTCCCGCACAAAATGGAATCGTACGTCGATATGTTTTGTACGTGCATGATAGACTTGATTCTTTGCTAAATGAATAGCACTTTGACTATCACAATACACGTTAATATGCTCCTGAACCAACCCCAAGGTTTTAGCCATACCTTGTAACCAAACAGCCTCCTTTACAGCCTCTGTTACAGCCATGTACTCGGCTTCTGTGGTTGATAATGCAACTGTAGACTGTAGTGTAGACTTCCAACTTATTGGTCCTCTAGCAAGTGTAAACACATAACCGGTGGTTGATCTTCGCTTGTCCAAATCACCGGCATAGTCAGAATCAACGCACCCAATAACACCTTTACCAAGTGTATTATCCTGCTTGAACAGTAATCCAACATCTACGGTCTTCTGAATATACCGTAGAATCCATTTCACAGCTTGCCAATGTCCTTTTCCAGGATTATGCATATACCTGCTCACTATACTAACTGCCTGTGAAATGTCGGGTCTTGTACACGCCATTGCATACATCAAGCTACCCACTGCATTAGAATACGGAACTTGCAACATGTATTCTTGTTCCGTATTCGTCGAAGGAGATAGTTGTGCAGAAAGCTTGAAATGAGAAGCCAACGGGATACTTACAGGTTTTGTCTGCTCGTTCATGCCAAACTGCTGTAGTACCTTTTTCAAATACTACTTCTGAGACAAGCTAACTCTATCATGAGCTCTATCCCTCCATATTTCCATGCCGAGAATCTTTTTAGCTTCTCCTAGATCTTTCATCTCAAACTCGAGATTGAGTTGAGTCTTCAATCTTTCAATCTCAACTTTACTCTTAGATGCTATTAGCATATCATCAACATATAAGAGCATGTATATGAAAGTTCCTTCTTGTAGCTTCTGAAAATACACGCAATGATCAAATTTACTTCTTGTGTACCTTTGCCCTTTCATGAACTGATCAAATCGCTTGTACCACTGCCTCGGAGATTGCTTCAATCCATAAAGCGACTTTGTCAGTTTGCAAACCCAAATTTCTTTTCCAGCAACCTTGAATCCATCTGGCTGAGTCATATAGATTTCCTCTTCCAAATCACCGTGTAAAAACGCGGTCTTCACATCAAGCTGAACTAGTTCAAGATCATATTGCGCAACCAAGGCTAGCAAAATCCGAATAGACGAATGCTTCACAACTTGAGAAAACACTTCATTGTAGTCTATTCCTTCTTTCTGAGCGTAACCCTTTGCTACTAATCTAGCCTTGTATCGAATTTCATTTTTATCAAGAAATCCTTCCTTCTTTGCATATACCCATTTGCATCCAATTGCCTTCTTTCCCTTGGGTAGTGTCACCAACTCCCAGGTCTTATTTTTATGAAGAGACTGCATTTCTTCATTCATTGCTTGCTTCCACTTTACACCATCAGGGTTACTTATTGCTTCTGTGTAAGTAGAAGGAACATCATCATCTGCAATTGGAAGTGCATAGGCCACTATATCATCAAAGCGAGCAGGCTTACGAATCTCTCTTCTTGGCCTCCTATATGCAATTGAATCTTGTTGCTGTAGAGGTTCTTGGGTAGGAACCCCTTCATCATTTGTCCCTTCAATATTAGCTGGATCATCGTTAACCTTTTCAAGCTCCACCTGCTGCAAAGTACTACTGGTTTTGCCATCCTTTTGTGAATCCTTGTACTTTAACGTGGTTGATTCATCAAAAGTCACATCTCTACTGAAAACAATCTTCCTTGTATCAGGACACCAGAGACGATATCCTTTTACTCCATCAGTTATACCCAAGAATAATGCTTTCTTTGCTCTTGGGTCTAACTTAGATTCTTTTACATGATAATATGCAGTAGAACCAAATACATGCAAAGAATCATAATCAGTAGCAGATTTACCAGTCCACATCTCCATAGGAGTTTTTCCATTTATTGCAGCTGATGGCAAACGGTTAATTAGATGGCACGCATATGTAACTGCCTCAGCCCAAAATTCTTTTCCCAATCCAGCATTGGACAACATACATCGAACTTTCTCCAGTATAGTTCGATTCATTCGTTCTGCCACCCCATTTTGCTGTGGTGTATCCCGAACAGTGAAGTGTCGCACAATGCCCTCATCTTGGCATACTTGTAGAAATGGATCGTTTTTGTACTCAGTACCATTATCTGATCGAAGTCGTTTGACCTTTCGACCAGTCTGAGTCTCCACCATCTTCTTCCATTTCAGAAATGCATCCAAAACTTCACTTTTTCTTTTCATTAGATACACCCATACTTTTCTTGAATAATCATCAACAAAAGTAACAAAATAGTGCATACCTCCCAAAGAAGCTACTTTGGTAGGTCCCCACACATCACTGTGAACGTAGTCCAGAATTCCTTTCGTATTGTGAATTGCTGGACCAAATTTTACCCTCTTCTGCTTGCCCAGAACACAATGTTCACAGAATTCCATTTTGCAAGAATTTGCACATTTCAATAAGCCTTGCTTCACCAATGTCTGCAAAGCTTTTTCACCAGCATGTCCCAATCGCATATGCCATAATCTGGTAGCCTCTGAATCTACATCTTTTGTAGAAACTGTTGATGTTGATCCAATAACTGTACTTCCATTTAAAAAATACAAGTTATTTCTTCTTGTGCCTTTCATCACCGTCAGTTGCCCAGCTACTACTTTTAGTAATCCATCTCTCAAAGTGATTGTGAGCCCTTTAGATTCTAGGGCACCTAATGAGATGAGATTTTTCTTCAGGCTAGGTACGTAGCGAACATCTGTCAAGACTTGGATTGAGCCGTCGTGATTCTTCAATTGGACTGTACCCACTCCCATTGTCTTACAAGCACTATCATTGCCCATAAGAACAATTCCACCTTTTAGCTCTTTAAGACTAGAAAACCAGTCCTTATTAGGACACATATGGTAAGTACATCCTGAATCCAAAATCCACTCATCCGTTTGACATGCCATTGCCATGCCAACCAAGCTAAAGTCTGACTCCTCATCATGCTCCGCTACACATACATTAGAAATAGCCTTGCCCTTTTGTAGCTTAGGACAATTCTTTTTCCAATGCCCCTTTTCACGGCAAAAGGCACATTCATCTTTGGCGGGTCTCCCTTTGGACTTTCCCCTTCTACCAGATTTGCTGCTGTGTGAACGACCTCTTACTGTTAAGACTTCTGCGGTTGTATCTCTGTGATCTCTTTTATCTTTCTTTCGAGTCTCAGATCTATACAACGCACTACAGACTGCATCAAATGTGATCGTGTCCTTCCCATGAAGCAATGTGGTGGTAAGATGATCATATTCATCAGGAAGGGAATTCAACAACAATAATGCCTTGTCTTCATCTTCAAATTTCTCATCCAAATTTAGCAAGTCTGCTAAAATTTTATTGAATGAGTTCACATGGTCATTCATCGACATACCGGGTGCATACGTGAATCGATAAAGTTTCTTTTTCATATAAAGCCTATTTTCAAGACTTTTCGTTAGAAACTTTTCTTCCAGTGTATCCCATAACTTCTTCGCTGATGTCTCCCTCATGACAGAGTACTTCTGCTCTTTGGCCAAACATAGGCGGATTGTACCACACGCCTGTCTATTGATCTTGGCCCACTCCTTGTCATCCATCTTGTCAGGTTTTTCTTCAAGGGCTATATCTAGCTCTTGCTGACATAAGACATCCAAGATCTCACATTGCCACATACCAAAATTATTGGTACCGTCAAATTTCTCTACTTCAAATTTTGCATTTGTCACAGTAGTCCTTGCTGATGACGATGCTGCTGCCATTTTTCTCCTCAATCCCAACTACTGTATACGTGAACAGTACCATATACGTGGATAGTGCCGTATACGTAAATAGTACTGTATACGTGAATAGTGCCGTATACGTGAATAGTACCGTAAACGGTCGTATTCCCCAAGTACGAATCTGGCTCTGATACCAATTGTTGCGCGGAAGCGTGTGAAAGAGTAAAATTATTGTACTAAAAATCACACTAAGTTTAATTCCCAGGAAAGAGAGGTGGATCACGAGGATCACTTAAGTACCAAGTCTTTCCTAGCCAGAATATCCCTCTATCGTAATTTAATAGCACAATAAATCACTACAATCAAATTCACAAAATATGAACAATAAATAGTAAAGAACACCAGAATTTTAACGAGGTTCGGCAAATCTTGCCTACGTCCTCGGGCACTACCAAATATATTTCACTCTAAAATACAAGTGAAACTTTACAAATAGGGAGAGAGAACAATGCCTTAAGTAGAGAATGGCAAATGTGGGATGATGAGAATGAGCAATGGTTGGCCTATTTATAGTTGAGATTCAAGGGCCACCTTGCAAAGTCACTATTCACTTAGGGACCAAAAATTGCTATTTTCCCATGCCCAACACTAAATAAATATTTGGTACCCATAAATTTGACCTTTCCAAAGTATGGGTAGGTATGGGAAAGGTATGGGCAAAGTATGGGGTATATTCTAATAACAAGATTGAGGGGTTGGACACTCACACGCTAGATGAGTGCCTGCAACATCTCACCAGCCTCAAAAGATTAACAATAAGAGATTGCAAGGAGGTTGATTTAGAGGGCATGCAATGGGAACCCCTTAAGAATACCTCTCATTTGAAGATTGATAATATTCCAAAGCTGGTGTCTCTCCCCATTTCTCTTCAACATCTTGTTCAATTGAAAACATTAGAAATTCGTGAATGCCATGGATTGAGGTCACTCTTTCCTGTGTTCCAACATCTCACTTTCCTTGAAGAGTTTGAAGTAAAGGACTGCAAGGATCTGGAGTTATCTGGAGCTGGCATCCAAATATTCCAAGATCATACAAGCCTACGCTCTCTATGGCTGGAAAATATTCCAAAGTGTCGGCATCTTCCGGAGTGGCCTCAACATCTAACAAATCTGCAAGGGCTTTATCTGGTTAATTTGCCCAATTTAACATCTCTTCTGGACGAGATGCGTTGCCTAACCAGTTTGGAGTATTTAAACATAGGAGAAATTCCTCAGTTGGTGGAAAGACGTCGGAAGGACATTGGCGCTGATTGGCATAAGATTGCTCACATCCCCAACATTGGGTTGATTCAGGTTGGTCCGTCCTTGTTATTTATTTATTTTGATGACCTTATCTTTTTTTGAAGAAAAATAAGAGTGGTATATTGAATCTCCAAGTCAGGGGTCTGATGCCATTTTTCATTGAAGTTGGATACAGTTAATTTCCTTGTTAAAATCCCTTTGTTTTCATCCTACTTTTTACTTATCATCTTTCATAATATTTTTGCTGATTTGTGCAGTAAGGCATTGCAGAAAGGCATTAGTGAACTTCAATCAATTTTATATGCATAAAAAGAGGTGCTAATTTATCTATTTGCTTTTTACTTTTAAATCATAAGAATAACTTGGGAATTGCTTCTAATAATTTAATTCTAAAAAATCATTGATGTGGAGAGAGAGGCCTATGAAGCCTTCAAAATGGTTGTACTATATGCTCTGCTTTCTTCATTGAAGCAGTTACCTATCATATCTTTATATATATTTATGTTTTCTCTTAACATATGCCAACTGATTAGTATCTTATATGGTACCTGTGATATTGACAGGCTTTTGGAGGTATTCAAATTCATAATATTTATTGATGCAGGGCAGTCTTTTAGCTGTTTGGAATTCCAGCCAAATTTGTTGTTGATGGTCCAAACAGGAAAAAAGGGAAGATGCTTCAGAATATTTGGTGGTGAGGTTGAAGTTGAGATTGCATCAAGTGTTAAGAGGGGTTAGGCTTAAATCATTTCTTTGTACTATGAAGTTCATATTGTATTCATCTTTGGGTAAGGCCCCGCAGATGTAGGACGAGTTTCGAACTGTGTAAACATCTTAATTGTACTCTTTATTTTCCTTGTTGCATTATACGTGTCAACTCAGAAAAAACACATTTATGTTTTTTTAGTGTTCGAAACAGCATTCAAATGCAGGATGCACAATTGATTATGAGACAACAATTTTTTTAGACAGTATTCCATGACTATGTTCAATTATGATGCTTGGATTAGGACTCTTCCAAAAGATGTCGATTTCCTGGCTGTATATACGTATGACTTGTGCGTTGATGCTTATGTTGGCACACATCAAACTACAAGTTGAATAACACATCTTGTATTATGTTGGCTAGACTCAACTTCATTTTTGTCTGCTGCGCTCTTCCTCTTTAATTGCTGAGAAAAATCAGCAATATTTCAGAGTAGTTCCAAGGGCTGGCAAAATTACAAGGTCCCTTAGTATTAGTATTTGTGCATGGTTATATCAAGATTAACAACCAACTGAAATGAAGGAAAGAGCATAAGTTTAACAAATGCATATGTAGGAGAGCTTGTATAAGAAAACTTACTGTTAGTAATAAGGACCATCAGAAAATGCTTCACTACTTGATTCAAAAGTTAATTCAGAAAGGCCGAAACTCAAAGAGATAAATGGCATGACAAAATCAAGTAAAGTAACTAGTAATTCACTTGTTATCGTGTTGAAGACAATAAGAAAAAGAATATAATATACGAACATAATTTTGCCTGACAAACTAGCAGTCATATTCTACATAAGGGGGAAACTATAGTGATAGACATTATGAATGTCAACTGAATCCTTTTTCAAACATCCATCAAAGGCAAAACATCAAAACAACTAACACCCATCAACCTTTCTTCATATAGAGCACGACATTAAATGTTCGCCTTTAAACTCTCTTACTATAGCATTTGTAGTACATAAAACTAACATACTATCAATTGCAATTATATTTGATCACTACATCTTTGCCTCATCTGCATTCTGAGAATATTTTATAATACTAAAACTTAGCCTTCTCAAGTTAAGGCATCAAAATGTTGAGGTCATCAAGTTGTGGACATTGGATGAGGCCAGCATTCCTTCAATTTCAACTTAGTTCAGCAAACAAGCACTTTAATCTACCAAAACTCCACTACATCATCAAATACGGAAATAGCTCACATATTAAAATACAGACATCACAATTTCACCGCACAAACAAATAATGCTACTCATAATTTATCCCCTAAGAAACTTAGCCACCATGAAACATTCCATTTATGAACAGATCAAAATATCACACACAAAAAAATTAAGCAAATAATAAAATTGAAGGGGCTCCATTAACTTTGAACAAATGTATCAATCAAGCAAGTAATTATATTTTAATTGTGTCAAATAATAAAATTTATTTTTCAATTTATATCTAAATAAGATTTGTGTTTAGATAGGTCTATGACTTTCATTGGATGGACAATTCAATCAACTCTAGTGAAATTAAAAATAGTAGTAGCGGTGAGATTAATTGTTGTAATAGTGAGCTTGAACACCATAGTGATGTGATTGAAATTAGTGTTGGATACCTGATTGGATTCAATAACAGTTGAAGATTGAGTTGTACAAAATTGAAGACATTGCTAGATTGAGTAATGAATCCCACATCTTCATCTTATGATTGGTTGAATGCTTAGCTGAGCTCCATTCGATTATCAAATATTGAGGATACGAGAATGCGGGAGCCCTGCAGCAATTACGACCCTTTTTAGGTTGTTACAAAACAGCTATACCTATATCCAATGTCTTCTTTTATCTTCCACTAATTTTAATATTTTTAAAATTTTATTTTCTTTGTACATTAATTTCTGTATTGAAGTAGAAAATTTTGGATAAAATTAATATTTTATAAGAATAAATTAGCTCAATAGCTTAAATTTGCATGGAGATAAGATGTTTACACACATTTAATTTTGGTTTTTTTTTTATACAATATAATTTAGAACTCACACACTAGCATGCACATCCACCTTAACTATAACATAGGCAAAGCTTACAAATCTATCTCATGACTTTGGGGATGGGATGAATAGCTTTGACTAATGAATCATAGGGCAAAGTCGACTAGCGCGAGGTTTGTAGGAAAATGCACTAACAACACATAGTCGAGGTCTGATTTTTTATTTACTAAGCAACTCAGTTGCGAACAATTATGATCAAAGATAAATTGTGAGTTTCATTGAAGCATACAATATTATTTTAAACAAGTTCTAACTTCTAACAAAGTAAAATAACATATTCAATGTATGAAAATAACTAGAAATAAGATTTTATTAACATTTTAGATGCTTCAAAATTTAGATTTATTAAATAAATAATATTAAACAAATTCACATATTGATGTTGTCCTAGTCAAGGTTTTTAAAACCAGATTGGTTGTCCAACCAATCATATCAAATGATTTCCGGTCTAATTTGTTTGTCCAATTCAATTGAATTAATTTAATTTAATTCAGGATTTTTAGATATAAAATTTATATTATAATAATTGAAATTTGGAATTCTTTTATAGATTTTATATATTAATTTATTTAAAATGTTTTCAAATTTAACTAATCATAATTAGAGACGTGTCATGTATTAGTAGAAATTGTTAACTCTGATCTTAATTGTTCTTATTTATTCTCCTTTGAAAAGAGTACATGGTCTCCTTTAATCTGTTTTCCTTAGGGAGGGACTAATTTGTTGACTTGCAAAAAGTACAGGGACTTTAAGGGGCATTTACACCAAAAAAGAGTTTGCATTGGTTGTCAAAGTTTACAGGATAAATTACCAAATAAAAGACATTTAAAGGTGTCTAAATTACTTGTCTAATTTCTTTCCCAAGAAGACAATAATATGTTAGCTCTGACATATACTATTTAATAAGCTAATGATACCCATGAAATTTGTTTACATCTATGGGTTTTATTCATTTTTAATTCTGAAATTTCCTTCAGTTTTGACTGCTGTGTAATTGGGTTTGCTTTTTTCTTTTTAATTAAAAATATATAAAATTTTCCACAAAAGAAACATTTTATACTTTTCTGGATTGACATTTATAATTTGCAGGATTATTGTTGCTACAGAGAGAAAATTGATGGGCTATAATCCTCCTTGGAGACCTACATTTCCATAGCTCGCTAAGAAACTGATAATACTCTAAAATAACATATTTTTATGTATTAATTACATATTTATTTTGAGTATGATCCTACTAATTTGAGTTATTTATGATTTTTTATCTCATAGGGATTAAATTGAAGGCAAAAGAAAATTTGGGGACAAAAAGGGTGAATTTAAAGACAAAATGGGTCAGCATGCGAAATAGGAAAGAAGTGATGTCGAAAATACAAAGTGTGAAAGACTTGGGGCAAAAATTCAAAGAAGAGATTTATGAACAAAAGACTCCATTTAAATTTAAATTTTATTTTTAGGATTACTGATAGGATTATTATGATATATATTATTTATATTTAATTTCAGATTATATATTTATTTATCTTTTAAAGTTTAAATAGGAACAAACTAGGTTTTCTATGTACTCTAAATAGGGGGATAGAGTTCTAAATAGGGGATAGAGTGACATAAATATTGACTCATCTTTTCTATAAAAATTTCGTTTCCCTAAAGCTCTAGCTTTTTGTTCCTTTATTGAACTCATCTAGTCAAAGTTTGTAGAGATTTCTCAAAAAAGGTTCATGAGGCTTAGAATCCACACTTAGCCTTCTCAACAAGTATTTATTGTTTCTCAGCATTACGGGACTGACGCTTCCGTCCATGTACTTCCAAAAGTGATCTTCTCATCTTGTGCAAGGAACGGCCGTTTTGTATGTTTTGGGAACGTTGCACAGTCGGTTCGCTAACTTACAGCGTCAGTGGTTGTCGAGCCCAAAAAACGAAATGGCGTGACATTCACCATTAAGAAATGATGATCTAGTGTAAGACGGTTCCACAAAAGTGACGGTTAGCTAAATTCATGTTCCTCTAATCATATGATTATTTATAGATGTCATTGGTCACAACCTCAAATATACAATGGACTGATTTCGTACAAACAACAAGATTGATCCAGTGATTAAGTTAAAATGTATGTATATGTAAAATAAATAATTAATAATATATTTAAAAATAAATTATTTTAAATAATAATTAAAAATATCAAAACTATGTTTATATTAAAAAATAATTAAAATTATATTTTATATTAAATTATAAAATATACGTAAGAATTGTATGTTTTAATTTTTTTATTAAATTAGTAGTTAAAATCACTAAAAAATTTATTTCATTATTATTTACTTTCAAACTTTTATGTTTGAATTTTTTATTGTTGCACTATTTTAGTTATGCACCACAATTTGAATAATATTATTTTTGTATTAATTACATAAAATAAAAAAATATATTATTCATGGAATAATAAATAAATATACAAAATCACGTATAATAATATTCAATGAATAATATATTTATGATAATAAATTTACATGTATTTAATATACCATTATATAAATATTAATTTGTAAAATATTTAATTTTTATAACAATTAAATAATTAAATTTATAATTATCATATGATATGTACTTATATAACACCTCTAGTGAGAAAAACAATTTCATTGCAGGTTAAATTTTTTAAAAAAATCTTTTATGTCCAGTTTGGTGCAATAAAATCAAGTGATATTAGTTTAATTCGATTGTATTTTTTTATTCCTCCATTATAGTTTAGTTTAGTTAGATTTTTTATTATAAATTTTTATAATTATTTTAATAAAATAAACTTTATTTTACTGCTTTTAAATATCATTTGACAAATTTTCAAAGTTTTTTTCATAGATATTTTTTAAAATTTTTAAGTAAATAAAAAAATCAAATACTTTTATATAATATTTTTAAAATATATTTATTCATTTTCACTATTTTTAAATATAAAATATTTATTTTATATTATAAAAAATAAATTTATTTATAAATTAAATAAAGAATAGAATTTGGTTTGGTTTCGGATAATTATGATTTTTTAATTTGTATTCCATAAACCGTCTAAACACCTTAATTTGGATCGATTTTCAATTATTTTATTTACTCAACCCTACTCACGGGAGGTAAATCGATTTTCGATTTTCAATTATAACAGTGAGATTAGCTCTAATGAGATCGAAAACATATATAATAATAAGATTAGAAACTATTCCACACCATCTTGAATTTTGCTGATGTGACATACACACGGATTGCCACATATATGTCACATAAGCAATAATTATTTTTTAAAATTTTAAAAAATTAAAAAATATATTTTAAAAATTAAAAAAATTATAAGAAAATATTTTTAAATATTTTTTAAATAATTAATTGCTAACGTGACATACATGTGGTAATCCACCTATATGTCATGTCAACAAAGTTAACAAACGTTAACTTTTTCACCCATTTTAGATGGTTTGACAGAAAAATGTAAGTTTAAAGACTAAAAGAGAAGGAAAATAAATATAGAGCTAAAATAATTCTTTTATAAAGTTGGAATACCAAAAAAGTTATTATACTTTTATTTTTCAAAATAATGAAATTTCCATTAATAACACTTTAAAGATAAGTGCATCTACATTTGCTTCGTGATTGTTCTTTCTATAAATTCACCATAATCATGTTAAACAAGTAATTTAGTGAGATTAAGTATTGTAACAGTGAGATTAAAGTTAATTATAGAATATGTATTTGAATTCAAATGTAAATATACTGATAAAATGAGAATAAAAAATCAATATTAAAGCGGAATTAGATGCCCTCATCAATGGTTTTCAGCTTGCTCAATTTCTTAAAGCCGACAATGTCATTTTTGAAACAGATTGTGCTAGCATTGTCAACTGCTTTAGTTTTGACAAGAAGGACATAACGATCCTTGATCACTGCATCAATGAGTTCACAAGATGCTTGATTCTTTTGTTTCCGCTAAGGTCAAATGGGTGAAACGTGGTTGTAACAAATTAGCTGATTCTCTTTGTAATTGGGCTCTTTCTAAGTGTTGTAATTTGTCTTTTGAGATGGATTATCCTAGCGATATCCATAACATTGTAATTTATTATGCAACTTAAATTGAGGTAGTAACCTTTGGGTCATTTTTTTTATTAAAAAAATCACTATTAAATATATTAAGTTAAAATGCAGGTATATGTAAAATAAATAATTAAGAATATATTTAAAAATAAAATATCTTAAATAAACAAACCAAAATCATCCAACTCACAGTAAACAATTTTATGTGTATTAAAATAATTAAATAGATATGAGCACCTGTAATATCCTGAAAATTATTACTGTAATACCCTGAAAATTGCTACAGTAAGAAAGTAGGTATCCTTGATATAGTAAAATAAAGAAATAAAGTGACAAAAAGGGAAATTTTGAGTTATGGCAACATTAGGAATTATATTATAACATATTAATTCAAGAAAGGATTAAATCGCAAAAGTGAGAAAAGTTTTGTTGATCAAGAATAAATACTCAAAATTTGAAGGGGTAGAGTGTAAATATGAAAAAGCTGAAGGACCAATAGTGAAAATATTTTAAGGGTGGAATAATATAGAAACTAAGGAAAATGGATGAATTAGGACCAAATTAAAAAGGTGAAGAATTTTGAGGGACTAAATCATAATTTTACCAAATTAAGTGATGACTCAAGGATGAAATTTTTAAAGATTATAAAGGGCAAAATGGTCAATTAGAAGAGAGAGAAATCTAGAAGGCAATGATGATGTTGGTGATATTTTAGATTAATTAATTAATTAATATTTTAATTTAATTTTTAAATGATATTTTATTATTATTCTATTTAGTATATATATGGAGGGAAAGATAAAGAACCAACGTGAGAAGAAGGAAGAAAGAAAGAAAGTTTTCTTTTCTTTACAATTTGGTCCTTTCTCCAAAAATTTACCATTTTCACCTAGAAATCAAAAGAATTCCCATAGCTACCAAGAGAGAAAAATGTTAAGGAGACTATGGGGAGCTAGAATATCAAGTTCGATTCAATAAATAGAAGCTGTAGGAGAGAGAAAATCAAGTTAAAGATTAAAATCAATAACACAAGGTAAGAACATCAAGATTTCAATATACTTTTGAGTTTGATATTATTGAAAAAGTAGGAAATTAATGTTAATGTAGAGTTTCATTATATAAGGTTATATATTGTTGTTATGTTAGTAAAGGGAAATAAGAGGAAGTGATGGAAAATACTGAAGAGAAAGGAAAGGAAGGTGTTATAAATTTAGTTATCAACATTTTACACTAAAACAGTTTTAGACAGTAGCAATAGGTTAACTTTGAAAATTCACCATAAATACGAAAAATCAAATTAGAGGATGAAAAAAATATGAAATTAAAGCTTATTCAGTCTAGTTTCTCATAGAAGAAAGGGTGTAAGTAATGAAATTTTAAATCATGAGATATAATGAATTTTGTGAGATAAGGTCAGAATGAATTCGGGTTCCCCTGTTTTGACTTGGAAAATCATTAAAAATTGTATAAAATAATTATGGGTTATAATTTATATTTTTAAAATCCTTAATGAGTCTATTTTCAATAGAAACAAACGGGAACATCATCTGAATTTTTTACAATGAGATAATTAATTTTGAGTGAAGAGGGGTCGGAACTATCAAAAAATGAAATAGGCGAAACTTTAAAAAATAAAATATACTTATTGGATAAACCAAAAATTTTGAAAATTTTATGGTAAGAATATATGTGAGTATAGTTTTATATAAAATTTACAAATCTCAATTTGGAGTTCTGTAGCTTAATATATAATTTATTTTGTGACTATGACTCAAGTGAACAGCTTGTTATGAGTAAACAAGTAAATAGTGGTATTATGTATATATCAAGGATGTAGAATGGAGTGGAGGAGGAGGAAAAATATATGTGAATATTTAGATAATATGGGTTTATTTTAAAAATAGCTAATTTACATGTTTTAGGTTCAGGGACTAAATTGAATAAAAGTAAAATTTTTAGGGTAATTTTGTAAAAATGTCAAAAAGTGACCAAATTGCATGAAATAAATTTTTTTATTATTTAAATTAATAAATTGAATGAAATATTAATTTAGATCAAGATTGGGTGGAAATTCAAGTAAAATAGAAAATTATCAAAATATCCCTAAATTTTGGTATTTCTGCAATTTAGCCTGGTAAGTTAGTATGAACTATATTCAGTATAATTTTAATTAAAGTGGACGTTATTTGGTGATGAATATTATATAAATATGTGTTTTATTATTTGAATTGAATTATTATTGGTAATATGTATAATTATTAGGTGCATTGAAATGATTACCGGAAGCTCGATTGGGTTGGAAACTTGTCGGAGATATATCACACTATCCATTGGTTTTATCGGTAATTTTGAATGATTTGATTCTGGTTATTATGACATGTATAAGTTAAATTGACCAACGTTAGTTCATTAATGTTTTGATTTTGATTGGTTATAAATATGAATGCTTGATCAAATGAATTGTCTGTAAATTAATTTGTAAACTTAGGTAATGCTCTATAGCCCTATTCTGGCGATGGATACGGGTTAGGGGTGTTACAACACCGAAAGCTATAACAAAATGTTTTGGGATACGCCAAATCAACCTCTTACATTTTACTTTGATATATTATATCGACAAACAATTATATATATTAATCCAATGTAAATATATATATGTATGCATTTTTTTACATGTGTAATTGAATGAGAATTAAAATTTCATGTATTAATATATGACCCACAATACAAGTTTCATGTGGAAATTATACCACATCAAAATTTATGTATTAAATTACTCATTGAACTAAAATTCTTGTATAAATTTAAATTTTTTCCCTAATAATAAACAAATCAAAAGCTTCGATCCTTTCTTAATAAATATATGTATATTTAAAAGAAAAATAAAATGCTATTACTATTAATAACAAATATGTCTTGACTTGCTAGGAACGGTAGTTAAAACTCTTGTCAATACCTGTTTAACACGGATTCAAACAATATTACCTCCATCCCCACTCTTAATATTATATAAAAAAATTAATAGCAAATATAATTAACATTCCCATTAATATAAAAACCATTAGTAATAAGAGTATATTAAAGTAGTAATAGACAGTAACCATTGTTGTAATATATTATTGTAGGCACTAAGTTACCTTAAAAGACAAAAAGTATGGACATGATTTAAGTTTGATTCAATAATCATTAAATTATATTTAAATTATTGATTTAATATATTCAAATTTAATAATATTTGATTTTAATGGTGAATGACTTTTATTGAATTTTTATTTTATATATTCAACTGAAGTTAAATTAAAAAATAAAATATTAAATTTAAGTTAAAACCAAGTATTCAGACTCACTTAATTACACAAAGTAAGTGGGTAGAAAGTTTAGAAAGACTTGAATGGATGGGCGTCAATCAAAACACCTTGGATTCCATGGGATTTGTCTCCTTTTTCTCTTTTCTTACATATCTTTTTCATTAATTTCAATTATTTGTACGGCTCCACATTGTGCAGAGCACCCCAAGTGTCCAACTTTGTCTCCGTTGAGAAATTTGTGTCAAACAGTAAACATGGAGGGACCATTTCCCACCAATCAACATTACTTTTTATTTTATTATACTACTTGCTGGGTGGATGGTAATATCTATAAATATACTTGGTCTCTGCGTGTATGGATCCACATCTGTGTTCCAATCATTCTCATTTTTACTACTCCTCTTGCAATAACCCAACACTTCTTTGCTTGATTTCTGTTTGAACCAGCAATGGCCGAAGCAATTGCATTCGACCTCGCCCTAGAGCTTATTACTAAGTTGAGCTCTCGTGCTCTCTCTCAAGTTGGAATGTGGTGGAATCTCAAACATGACCTCGACGACCTCAAACGCACTGTTCGTACAATCAAAGCTGTGCTTCTTGACGCAGAAGAGAAATCGGTGACCGACAATCTCGTCAAAGTTTGGCTTGAAGAGCTGAAAGATGTACTTTATGATGCTGACGACTTGCTAGATGATTTCTCTACCGAAGCTTTGCGGAAAGATCTAATGGGTGGGAACAAGCTGACGAAAGAGGTACGCCTTTTCTTCTCGAGCTCAAACCAGTTTGCTTACGGTCTCAAAATGGGTCGGAAAATTAAGACCATTAAGGCCAGGTTGTTTTCAATTGCAAGTGAAGCCAAGGTGTTCAACTTGGTAGAGCGTCACCGTCCCATGGAAACCTCTTTCATGACTAAAAAGAGGCAGCAAACGCACTCTTTTGTGCCTAAAGATAAAATAATAGGGAGGGACGATGATAAAGCAGCTCTTCTAAAACTCGTGTTAGAGTTTGAAAGTGAAGAGACTGTTTACATCATTCCAATTGTGGGGTTTGGAGGGTTAGGGAAGACTGCTTTGGCTCAATTTGTCTATAATGATGAAATGGTCAAAAATCATTTTGAGTTGATGATGTGGGTGTGTGTTTCAGATGTTTTTGATGTCAAAATAATTGTAGAAAACATTATCAAATCTGCAACAGGCAAATCACCCGATCAAAATCTCGAAATGGACCAACTGCAAAAACAACTTCGGGAAAAATTTGGTGGGAAAAAATATTTGCTTGTTTTGGATGACATTTGGAATGAAAAGTGGGAAAATTGGGTTAGTTTAAAAGAGTTATTAGTAGGTGGGGCTAAAGGAAGTAGGATAATAGTAACTACTCGCTCTTTGGGAGTAGCAAAGATTACTAGTAAATGTCAGCCTTATGTTCTGAAAGGCTTGTCTGATAATGATGCTTGGTCTTTGTTCAAAGAGATAGCATTTGAACAAAGATCGGCAGACTCAACAGATTCAGGCTTTGTGGAAATAGGAAAGCTGATTTTGGAAAGGTGTTGTGGAGTTCCCTTAGTCATAAGGACGATAGCTGGTACGTTATCTTTCAAAGAAACTAAAAGTGAGTGGCTTTCTTTTAAAGATAACGAACTTGCTAGAATATCTCAGAACGAAGGTGAGATATTACCTACACTTAAGTTGAGTTATGATCATCTCTCATCCCATTTGAAGCATTGTTTTGCTTATTGTCGACTATATCCAAAAGATCATCCAATTAATGTACAAGCACTTGTTCAATTTTGGATTGCACAAGGTTTTGTAAAGCAATTGAATCCAAGTCAATCTCTTGTGGAGATCGGATTTGGATATTTTAAAGATTTAGTTGAAAGAAGTTTCTTTCAAGAGGTAGAAGAATATGGATTTGAGGATATGACATGTAAAATGCATGATTTAATGCATGATCTAGCTGAATCAGTAGCAGGGATGGAGAGTAGTATTGTAGATTCAAATAAAATTGCAAGTGATGTTGGTGAAAAATGTCGCCACATATCAATTAATCTTTCGTTAATTCCTTTGTTTAAGGGAAAGAAGTTGCGAACCTTGTTACATTTTCAATACGGATTAAGTCAAGATTTCAGCTATGAAACTTGGGATTTGATAATTGCAAATTGCAGATGCTTGCGTGTATTGAAATTGAATTCTATAGGTATTCAGATGATTTCACCCTCCATTTACAAGTTGAAACACTTGAGGTACCTTGATCTTTCTCACAATTACAATATTAAGATTCTCCCGAAGAGTATTTGCAAGATTCAGAATTTGCTAGCGCTGAAACTTGACAGCTGTCATAGTCTTAAAGAATTGCCAAAGAAGATTGAAAAATTGGTGAATCTTACCCATCTTGCGTGTTATTATTGTCATAGTTTAACTCATATGCCACGTGGAATAGGGAAGCTGACTTCACTTGAGACGTTAAGCATGTTTGTAGTGGATAAAGATGGGTCCCATGGCGGTGCAGATCTAAGTGAATTGAGACTGCTTAACAACTTAAGGGGACGTCTAGAAATAAGAAATTTGGGATTCGTAAAAAATGCAAAAGAGAAGTTTGAGGCTGCTAATTTGAAAGAGAAGCAACATTTGAGATCGTTGGTTTTAGAATGGGGCGGTGGTAACCATGATGATGAGAAGTCACTTGAAGACCTCCAGCCCCATTCTAATCTCAAGCAGCTCTGGATTCAAGGATGGAGGGGTGATGCCAAGTTTCCAAGTTGGCTTCCTTTGCTCACAAATCTCGTCAAAATTTTCATAAGTGGTGGTAATTTCAAATATTTCCCGTCCTTTGCTCAATTGCCCCGTCTTGAACTGCTGGATATTATGTTTTGTACTAAGCTGGAGTACATGGATGAAAATAGCCCAAAAGGAAGTCAAGGAGAACCACAATCATTCTTCCCATCGCTTAAGCTTCTTAACCTCAAGGATTGCCCAAATATGAAGAGTTGGTGGAGGACGACAAAACCAATCGATGATGATTCCAACGAGGACGACACAACAGTTATGGGAACATCAACCATGGCATTTCCTTGTCTTTCCTCTTTAAAAATTCAAAATTGCCCTTTGACTTTAATGCCACTGTATCCATCACTCGGTGAAGATCTAATGTTGTCGAATACCAGTTCAAGGCCGTTAAAGCAGACTATCAAGATGAACATCAATGCTAAGGCCCCATCAACTTCAACCTCTTCTCTTCCACTCTCCAAATTGAAATCTTTCCATGTACACACCATTGAGGGGTTGGACACTCACACGCTATATGAGTGCCTGCAACATCTCACCAGCCTCAAAAGTTTAACAATAAGAGATTGCAAGGAGGCTGATTTAGAGGGCATGCAATGGGAACCCCTTAAGAATCTCTCTCATTTGGAGATTGATAATATTCCAACGCTGGTGTCTCTCCCCATTGGGCTTCAACATCTTCTTCAATTGAAAACATTAAAAATTCATAACTGCAATGGATTGAGGTCGCTGCTTCCTGTGTTCCAACATCTCACTTTCCTTGAAGAGTTTAAAGTAAAGGACTGCAAGGAGGTTGATTTAGAGGGCATGCAATGGGAACCCCTTAAGAATCTCTCTCATTTGAAGATTGATAATATTCCAAAGCTGGTGTCTCTCCCCATTGGGCTTCAACATCTTGTTCAATTGAAAAGATTAAAAATTCATAACTGCAATGGATTGAGGTCACTGTTTCCTGTGTTCCAACATCTCACTTTCCTTGAAGAGTTTGAAGTAGAGGACTGCAAGGAGCTGGAGTTATCTGGAGCTGGCATCCAAATATTCCAAGATCATACAAGCTTACACTCTCTACGGCTGCAAAATATTCCAAAGTGTCGACATCTTCCGGATTGGCTTCAACATCTAACAAATCTGCAACGGCTGTATCTCGTAAATTTGCCCAATTTAACATCTCTTCCGGACGAGATGCGTTGCCTAACCAGTTTGGAGTATTTACACATACGAGAAATTCCTCAGTTGGAGGAAAGATGTCGGAAGGACATTGGCGCTGATTGGCAAAAGATTGCTCACATCCCCATCATTCGGTTGATTCAGGTTGGTCCGTCTTTGTTATTTATTTATTTTGATGACCTTATCTGTTTTTGAAGAAAAATAAGAGTGGTATATTGAATCTCCAAGTCAGGGGTCCGATGCCATTTTTCATTGAAGTTGGATACTGTTAATTTCCTTGTTAAAATCCCTTGTTTTAATCCTACTTTTTACTTATCATCTTTCATAATATTTTTTGCTGATTTGTGCAGTAAGGCATTGGAGAAAGGCATTACTGAACTTCAATCATTTTATATACATAAAAAGAGGTGCTAATTTATCTATTTGCTTCTAATAATTTAATTCTAAAAAATCATTGATGTGGAGAGAGTGGCCTATGAAGCCTTCAAAATGGTTGTACTATATGCTCTGCTTTCTTCATTTAAGCACTTACCTATCATATCTTTATATATCTTTATGTTTTCTCTTCATGTATGCCAACTGATTGCTATCTTAGATGGCACCTATGCTATTGACAGGCTTTTGGAGGTACTCAAATTCATAATATTCATTGACGCAGGGCACTCTTTTAACTGTTTGGAATTCCAGCCAAATTTGTTATTGAAGGTCCAAACAGGAAAAAAAGGAGGATGCTTCAGAATATTTGGTGGCGAGGTTGAAGTTGATAAAATGTTTCATTATTTATATATCAACAGCATTATACTAAACACACATAAGTGCAAATATAAGGCTGATAATAATGGGATTTGTAACGTATTCTATGTTGGCATTTATAATTTTCAGGTTCATTGATGCTTTTGGAAGAGTCATTGTTCAAGCATGACAATTGCCAGACATATTGCATTTCAAAATTTATGATTCCACTTTACATGGAGCTTATTAAGAGCTTGATTCATAGTAGAAAAACCATTTGAGTGTTGAATGTGAATTTCACTTGCATAGCTAAAATGAGTTGGGAGAGAATTTGCATCAAGTGTTTGAGGGGTTAAGCTTAAATCATTTCTTTATTGAAGTTCATAGTGGATTCATCTTTGGGCAAAGCCCCGCAGACGTAGGATGAGTTCCGAACTGCGTAAACATATTAATTGTGTTTTTTATTTTCCTTGTTGCATAATATGTACCAACTCAGGAAAAAACACATTTTTAATGTTCCAAACAGTATTCAAATGCAAGGATGCACAATTGATTATGAGACAAATTCCTCCGTTGGAAGGACATTGGCGCTGGTTGGCATAAAATTGCTCACATCCCACGCATTTCACTGCATCCCTAAGAAACAAATGGAAATACCTCACACATTAAAATACAGACATCACAATTTCACTGCAGAAACAAATAATGCTACTCATAATTTATCCCCTAAGAAACTTAGCCACCATGAAAAGCTCTATTTGTGAACAGATCAAAAGATCACACACACAAAAAAAAGAAAAGCAAATGACATGAAGTGTTAAGTGAGTACAATTCTCATCAAAATTGAAATAATATACTACTAATTACATGATAGCCACCGTTTTCAAAAGAGAATTTTTGAACTCACTGGAGATCTCACAACAATTGCTTCAACTTCTTGATCGGCGGCGATTCCACGACTATTACTAGATGAAAATCTGTTGTAATCATTGGGATGAACAAATGGCGGCTTCGTCGAATCGAAGGCCAGGTGACGACTTATCGGCAAAACAACCGGAGGAACCGTCGAATCTGGTACTGCTGAAGCCGTAGGAGGAGGTTGATACGGCAGCGTGAGACCATGCCGGACATGAAGGTTTATGATATCGTGGGGAGACAAGGAGGGTATAATAGCAATAGGGAAATAGGAAGAGAGAGAAAGTGAGGGTTTTAGTTCAGACATTAGAGAGAGAGTAGAAAAGGAGGGAAAAGAGAGTGAATCTTTTTGTATATAATTATAAGTTAATGTGCTAATTTCATTTGTTTTTACCTTTTTGAACTCTTTACTTTTTTCAATTTTTCAATTTCATCCTAAAATAAACTTCAAATATGTATATAAGGGTTAAAGTACTGGTACTATAGGGACTGCATACAACTTAGCCCCTCACCATTAAATGGTTAATTTATTACCTGTACTATTAAAATTGATCAAATAAAGTTAAATTATAACAAAGTCAACATTTGTTTTATTCATTATTTTGAAACTTTTTATAGGTAAAAAAAATTACTAATAATTTGGTGATCATTTTGTAATTTTTTACATAGTTGAATGATTTTAATACGGTTTACCCAAAACAGAATATTAACGACGTCAAATAGAAAACGAGAAAACAAATTTAAAACAAAGATAAACAAAATGATGTACTTAACGACGTTACTTCCTTCTTCTCCAACCAAAACGCCGTCGCTTTGTTCCCCAAACGTAAAACATGGTGGGACCATTTCCAACCATATTCTCAATTTATTAATTATTTTTTAAAATTAATTTATAAATTCTAAAATATTTTAATTAAGTTTTGAAAGTATTAGTATTATATCAATAAAATCATTTCATTTTTGTAGCTGTCAATTTAGGTTTTAAATTTCTGTTCTCATTTGACATGGATTAAATTGTAAATACTTGTGTACTCATCATATTGGTAACTTGATTCTAACATATTAAAAACACGACGAGATTATAAAATTTAAGAGGATTATTTCTTCTTCTTTTTTTAACACATTAGATTAAACAAAATGCACACTTTTAAGATATTAAATTAATGGATTTTTATATTTGATGTATCATATAATTATATTATACACACAATAATATCACTTTATTAAAACAATAAAATTATTTATTCATTAAAAATATAATAATATGATATCGTTTGATTCATTAATTGTTAAATAAAATTCTTAAATTATTTAGCTTTATCCCCTGACATATATTTTAGTTGTATCTCGCCCCTCCATCAAGCCATTTTGTGTACATTATGTGGACTATGATTTAATGAAAGGGCTTCACGCAACACCCATTGAGCAATTCCAAGAGTAATGAATGCTTAGCTTAGCTCCATTCAATTACCAAGTGTTGAGGATATGACAATATGGATGCCCTGCAACAATTACAACCCTTTTTAACATCTATTCCAAAGCTGGTGTCTCCCCCCCTTGGGCTTCAACATCTTTTTCGATTGAAAACATTGGGAATTCATGAATGCCATGGATTGAGGTCACTCTTTCCTGTGTTCCAACATCTCACTTTCCTTGAAGAGTTTTCAATAAGTAACTGCAAGGAGCTGGAGTTATCTGCACCTAACTTCCAAATATTCCAAGATCATACAAGCCTGCGCTCTCTGGCGCTGGCAAAGATTCCAAAGTGTCGCCATCTTCCGGAGTGGCTTCAACATCAAACAAATCTGCCAAGGCTTATTCTCTCTGATTTGCCTAATTTAACATCGCTTCCGGACGAGAACCAGTTTGGAAGAGTTCTTTATGAAACGAATTCCTCAGTTGGAGGAAAGATGTCGGAAGGGGATTGGTGCCGATTGGCATAAGATTGCTCGTATCGCTACGGGTTGGTATATTGACTCTCCAAGTACCGCCTCTACATGCTTATGCTCCCATTACTACCATCCATATATTCGCTACACATTTTCTTTTTCAACTTTAATTTTAATTCCTTTGTTTAAGGGTTGGGTTTAGACTTCAACATTCAAGGACTATATTTTATATAAATGAAAATAATAAAATATAATAAAATTATTTATATCAAATAATAATTAAAAATATATTTATGATAATAAATTTACATGTATTTAATATATCATTATATAAATATTAATTTGTAATATATTTAATTTTTATAACAATTAAATAATTAAATTTATAATTATCATATGATATGTACTTATATAACACCTCTAGTAGGTTATAGTGAGGAAAACAATCTCATTGCAGGTTAAATTTTTAAGAAAATCTTTTATGTTCAGTTTGGTGCAATAAAATCAAGTGATATTAGTTTAATTCGATTATATTTTTTTATCCGTCCATTATAATTTAGTTTAGTTCAATTTTTTATTATAAATTTTTATAATTATTTTAATAAAATAAACTTTATTTTACGGCTTTTAAATATCATTTGACAAATTTTCAAAGTTTTTTTCATAGATATTTTTTAAAATTTTTTAAGTAGATAAAAATAATTAAATACTTTTATATAATATTTTTAAAATTTATTTATTTATTTTCACTATTTTTAAATATAAAATATTTATTTTTATATTATAAAAAATAAATTTATTTATAAATTAAAATAAAGAATAGAATTTGGTTCGGTTTCAAATAATTGTGATTTTTTAATTTGTATTCCATAAACCGTCTAAACACCTTGATTTAGATCAATTTTTAATTATTTTTATTTTATTTACTCAACCCTACTCACGAGAGGTAAATAATCATATAAAGGAGAACTAACATGTTTAAAAGAATCTGAACAAATTATATTTAGGCTCTCTTTATATAGACTGTGAGATTAGCTCTAATGAGGTTGAAAACATATATAACAATAATAAGATTAGAAACTATTCCGCACCATCTTGAATTTTAGCACTAAAAAATACAAAAAAAAGGAGAAGAAAAACAACCATTTTTTTTGCCATAATGATTCTTTTGGTCTCCAACTTTATATAAAAAGTTATTTCAACTCTCCATTTAATTTTTCGTTTCTTTTAGTTCTTAAACTTGTAATTTTTGTCAAATCACCCCAAAATGAGTGAAAAATTAACATATATTGATTTTGCTAATGTAGCATACACGCGGATTGCCATGTATATGCCACATAAGCAATTAATTATTTTTTAAAAAAATTCAAAAAAATATATTAAAAATTTAAAAAATTATAAGAAAATATTTTTTAGTATTTTTTAAAAATAATTAATTGCTAACGTGACATACACGTGGTAATCCACCTATATGTCATGTCAACAAAGTTAACAAACGTTAACTTTTTCATCCATTTTGAATGGTTTGACAAAAAAATGTAAGTTCAAAGACTAAAAGAGAAGGAAATTAAATAGAGAGCTAAAATAATTCATTTATAAAATTGGAATGCCAAAAAAGTTATTATACTTTTATTTTTCAAAATAATAAAATTTCTATTAATAACACTTTAAACATAAGTGCATCTGCATTTGCTTCATGATTGTTCTTTCTATAAATTCACTATAATCATGTTAAACAAGTAATTTAATTAGTGAGGTTAAGTATTGTAACAGTGAGATTAAAGTTAATTGTAGAATATGTATATAAATTCAAATGTAAATATACCGATAAAATGAGAATAAAAAATCACTATTAAAGCGGAATTAGATGCCCTCATCGATGGTTGTCGGTGGCTTGCTCAATTTCTTAAAGCCAATAATGTCATTTTTGAAATAGATTGTGCTAGCATTATCAACCGCTTTAGTTTTCACAAGGAGGACATAACGATCCTTGATCACTGCATCAAGGAGCTCACAAGATGCTTGATTCTTTGGTTTCTTTCGAGGTCAAATGGGTGAAACATGGTTATAACAAATTAGCCGATTCTCTTTGTAATTAGGCTCTTTCTAAGTGTAGTAATTTATCTTTTGAGATGAATTATCCTAGCGATCGATATTCATAACATTGTAATTTATGATGCAACTTAAAATGAGGTAGTGACCTTTGGGTTTTTTTATTATTATAAAAAAAACACTATTAAATATATTAAGTTAAAATACATGTATATGTAAAATAAATAATTAAAAATATATTTAAAAATAAAATATCTTAAATAAACAAACCAAAATCATCCAATTCATAATAAAACAATTATATGTGTATTAAAATAATAAAATAGATATGAGCAGTGGAAGCAATCTTCATGATGGTATAAGTAATGATTTTTCCTTCAATACCAATTAAATACATTCCCATGGAGCTGACATAAGCCCAATATCTTTCCACATGTGGTGTTAAAAAATGAAATTAATTTTTCTTTTGTTGGCAATAGTAGCCGAGCTAAAAAAAATTTTAGTGGGAATTAAATTATATATTTTTATAGTAATATATATTTATAATTTTTAAATAGTTAAATTAAATTTTTATAATTTTTTTAGATGATCAAATTATAATTTTATCATTATTAATTTAAAATTTTATAAATTATAAAATGTCTAAATTAAAAATTTACCATTTTAGGAGTCTCTACTAGGTTTCGCCGGTGATAGGCAACTTGTCAAGAATGACCATCCAAGCTATAACAAAATGTTTTGGGATATGCTAAATCAACCTCTTACATTTTACTTTGATATATTGCATAGACAAATAATTATATTAATCCAATGTAAATATATATATATATGTATGCATTTTTTTACATATGTAAAGTTGAATCAGAATTAAAATTTCATGTGAAAATTATACCACATCAAAATTCATGTATCAAATTACTCATTGAACAAAAATTCATGTATAAATTTAAATTTTTTCCCCTAATAATAAACAAATCAAAAGCTTCGATCCTTTCTTAATAAATATATGTATATTTAAAAGAAAAATAAAATGCTACTACTATTAATAACAAATATGTCTTGACTTGCAAGGAATGGTAGTTAGAACTCTTATCAATACCTGTTTGACACAGATTCAAACAATATTACCTCCATCCTCACTCTTAATATTATATAAAAAAATTAATAGCAAATATAATTAACATACCCATTAATATAAAAAAATTTGATAATAAGGGTATACTAAAATAGTAATGAACAGTAACTATTGTCGTAATATATAATTATAGACACCAAGTTACTTTAAAAGACAAAATCAAAGCTAAGTAGGTAGGTGAGAAATGTGAACATGATAATCACTTGTAAGTTAATTGAATTCGATTCAAAAAAGATTTAAATTTGATTTAGTAGTCATTAAGTTATGTTTAAATTATTGATTTAATCGGATTGGGATTTAATAATATTTTATTCTAATGGTGAATGAGTTTTATTGAATTTTTTATTTTATATATTCAACCAAAGTTAAACTCAAAAATAAAATATTGAATTTAAGTTAAACTCGCGCAATTACACAAAGTAAGTGGGAAGAAGGTTTAGAAAGACTTCAATCAAAACACCTTGGATTCCATGGGATTTGTCTCCTTTTTCTCTTTTCTTTCGTAGCCTTTTCATTAATTTCAATTATTTCTACGGCTCCACATTGTGCAGAGCACCCCAAGTGTCATCATCCCAACTTTGTCTCCATTCAGAAATTTGTGTCACATGGAGGGACCATTTCCCACCAATCAACAGTACTTTAACATGGAGGGACCATTTCCCACCAATCAACAATACTTTTTATTTAATTATACTACTTACACAAAGTGGGAAGAAGGTTTAGAAAGAATTGAATGCATGGGCCTCAATCAAAACACCTTGGATTCCATGGGATTTGTCTCCTTTTTCTCTTTTCTTTCATACCTTTTTCATTAATTTCAATTATTTGTACGGCTCCACATTGTGCAGAGCACCCCAAGTGTCATCATCCCAACTTTGTCTCCATTCAGAAATTTGTGTCAAGCAGTAAACATGGAGGGACCATTTCCCACCAATCAATCAACATGACTTTAACATGGAGGGACCATTTCCTAGTTCCCACCAATCAACATTACTTTTTATTTAATTATACAAATTGCTGGGTGGATGCTAACATTTATAAATATACTTCAGTCTCCGCGTGTATGGATTCACATCTGTGTTTCATCTTGTTGGAATCATTCTCATTTTAGTCCTCCTCTTTCACGAATCAAACACTTTTTGCCTTGATTTCAGTTTGAACCAACAATGGCCGAAGCAATTGCTTTCGACATTGCCGCAGAGCTCATTATTAAGTTGAGCTCTCGTGCTCTCTCTCAACTTGGGCTGTGGTGGAATCTAAAACATGACCTCGACGACCTCAAAAGCACCGTCTCTACAATCAAAGCTGTGCTTCTTGACGCAGAAGAGCGATCCGTGACCAGCCATCTCGTCAAAGATTGGCTTGAAAAGCTGAAAGATGTACTTTACGATGCTGACGACTTGCTCGATGATTTCTCTACCGAAGCTTTGCGGAAAGATCTAATGGGTGGGAACAAGCTGACGAAAGAGGTACGCCTTTTCTTCTCGAGCTCAAACCAATTTGCTTATGGTCTCCAAATGGGTCGGAAAATGAAGGCCATTAAGGCGAGATTAGCTTCAATTGAAAGGGAGGCCAACACTTTTGGCTTCATTCCGCGTGATCGCCCCGCGGAAACCTCTTTCATGACTAAAAGGAGGCAGCAAACGCACTCTTTTGAGCGTGACGATGACATAATAGGGAGGGATGATGATAAAGCAGCTCTTCTAAAACTCGTGTTGGAGTTTCAAAGTGAAGAGAATGTTTATATCATTCCAATTGTGGGGATTGGAGGGTTAGGGAAGACTGCTTTGGCCCAACTTGTCTATAACCATGAAATGGTCAAAAATCATTTTGACTTGACGATGTTTGCGTGTGTTTCAGATGATTTTGATGTGAAAGTTATTGTAGCAAACATTATCAAATCTGTGACTAATCAAGCACCTGATCAAAATCTTGAAATGGATCAATTGCAAACACAACTTCGAGATAAAATTGATGGAAAAAAATATTTGCTTGTTTTGGATGACATTTGGAATGAGGACCCAGAAAGGTGGTCTAGGCTAAAGAAGTTATTGATGGGTGGGGCTAAAGGGAGTAGGATAATAGTAACTACTCGATCTCTAACGGTAGCGGAGATAACTAATAAATGTCAATCCCATGTTTTGAAATTGAAAGGCCTGTCTGATGATGATGCTTGGTCTTTGTTCAAAAGGATAGCATTTGAGCAAGGATATGCAGACTCAACAAATTCAGCCTTTGTGGAAGTAGGGAGACAGATTTCGGGCAGGTGTGGTGGGGTTCCCTTAGCCATAAGGACGATAGCTGGTACATTATCTTTGAAGAAAACTGCAAATGAGTGGCATTCTTTCAAAGAAAATGAACTTGCTAAAATATCACAAATTAAAGGAGAACTTCTACCTACACTGAAATTGAGTTATGATCATCTCCCGTTTCATTTGAAGCATTGCTTTGCTTATTGCCGATTGTATCCAAAAGATTGCAGAATTAGAGTACAAGCGCTTGTTCAATTATGGATTGCACAGGGTTTCATAAAGCAATTGAATCAAAGTCAATCTCTCGAGGAGATCGGGTTTGGGTATTTTAAAGATTTAGTTGAAAGAAGTTTCTTCCAAGAAGTAGGAGAAAGAGATTCATGGGAAGGGCTAACATGTAAAATGCATGATTTAATGCATGATCTAGCTGAATCAGTAGCAGGGATGGAGAGTAGTATTGTAGATTCAAATAAAATTGCAAGTGATGTTGGTGAAAAATGTCGCCACATATCAATTAATCCTTCGTTAATTCCTTTGTTTAAGGGAAAGAAGTTGCGAACCTTGTTACATTTTCAATACGGATTAAGTCTAGATTTCAGCTATGAAACTTGGGATTTGATAATTGCAAATTGCAGATGCTTGCGTGTATTGAAATTGAATGCTATAGGTATTCATAAGATTTCACCCTCCATTTGTAAGTTGAAACATTTGAGGTACCTTGATCTTTCTTCCAATTTCTATCTTAAGATTCTCCCAGAGAGTATTTGCAAGATTCTGAATTTGCTAGTGCTGAAACTTGATGGGTGTGATGGGCTTAAAGAATTGCCAAAGAAGATTGAAAAATTGGTGAATCTTACCCATCTTGGGTGTGAACTTTGTTGGCGTTTAACTCATATGCCACGTGGAATAGGGAAGCTGACTTCACTTGAGACGTTAAGCATGTTTGTAGTGGATAAAGATGGGTCCCATGGCGGTGCAGATCTAAGTGAATTGAGACTGCTTAACAACTTAAGGGGACATCTACGAATAAAAAATTTGGGATTCGTAAAAAATGCAAAAGAGAAGTTTAAGGCTGCTAATTTTAAAGAGAAGCAACATTTGAGATCGTTGCTTTTAGAATGGGGTGGTGATAACCATGATGATGAGAAGTCACTTGAATACCTCCAGCCCCATTCTAATCTCAAGGAGCTCTGGATTCAAGGATGGAGGGGTGATGCTGAGTTTCCAAGTTGGCTTCCTTTGCTCACAAATCTCGTCACAATTTTAATAAGTAATGGTAATTTCAAATATTTACCGTCCTTTGCTCAATTTCCTTGTCTTAAAAAGCTGGTGATTTCTAATGTAACTGAGCTGGAGTACATGGATGATAATAGCCCAAAAGGAAGTCAAGGAGAACCACAATCATTCTTCCCATCACTGAAGCATCTTTCGCTCTTTTACTGTCCGAATATGAAGAGTTGGTGGAGGACGACAAAACCAATCGATGATGATTCCAACGAGGACGACACAACAGTTATGGGAACATCAACCATGGCATTTCCTTGTCTTTCCTCTTTAACAATTCAAGATTGCCCTTTGACTTTGATGCCACTGTATCCATCACTCGATAATAAGCTAGAGTTGAGGAATACCAGTTCAAGGCCGTTAAAGCAGACTATCAAGATGAACATCAATGCTAAGGCCCCATCAACTTCAACCTCTTCGCTTCCACTCTCCAAATTGAAATCTTTCGATGTACACAACATTGAGGGGTTGTACACTCACACGCTAGATGAGTGCCTGCAACATCTCACCAGCCTCAAAAGATTAACAATAGGAGATTGCAAGGAGGTTGATTTAGAGGGCATGCAATGGGAACCCCTTAAGAATCTCTCTCATTTGGAGATTGATAATATTCCAAAGCTGGTGTCTCTCTCCATTTGGCTTCAACATCTTGTTCAATTGCAAACATTAAAAATTCATAACTGCAATGGATTGAGGTCACTGCTTCCTGTGTTCCAACATCTCACTTTCCTTGAAGAGTTCGAAGTAAAGGACTGCAAGAAGCTGGAGTTATCTGGAGCTGGCATCCAAATATTCCAAGATCATACAAGCCTACGCTCTCTACGGCTGGAACATATTCCAAAGTGTCGGCATCTTCCGAAGTGGCTTCAACATCTAACAAATCTGCAAGGGCTTTATCTCGTTAATTTGCCCAATTTAACATCTCTTCCGGACGAGATGCGTTGCCTAACCAAATTGCAAATTTTATACATAAATGGAATTCCTCAGTTGGAGGAAAGATGTCGGAAGGACATTGGCGCTGATTGGCAAAAGATTGCTCACATCCCCATCATTCGGTTGATTCAGGTTGGTCCGTCTTTGTTATTTATTTATTTTGATGACCTTATCTGTTTTTGAAGAAAAATAAGAGTGGTATATTGAATCTCCAAGTCAGGGGTCTGATGCCATTTTTCGTTGAAGTTGGATACTGTTAATTTCCTTGTTAAAATCCCTTTGTTTTCATCCTACTTTTTACTTATCATCTTTCATAATATTTTTGCTGATTTGTGCAGAAAGGCATTGGAGAAAGGCATTAGTGAACTTCAATCATTTTATATGCATAAAAAGAGGTGCTAATTTATCTATTTGCTTTTTACTTTTAAATCATAAGAATAACTTGACAATTGCTTCTAATAATTTAATTCTAAAAAATCATTGATGTGGAGAGAGAGGCCTATGAAGCCTTCAAATTGGTTGTACTATATGCTCTGCTTTCTTCATTTAAGCACTTACTTATCATATCTTTATTTCAGAATATTTGGTGGTGAGATTGAAGTTGATAAAATGTTTCATTACTTATATATCAACAGCATTATACTAAACACACATACGTGCAAATATAAGGCTGATAATAATGGGATTTGTAACATATTCTATGTTGGCATTTATAATTTTCAGGTTCATTGATGCTTTTGGAAGAGTCGTTGTTCAAGCATGACAATTGCCAGACATACTGCATTTGAAAATTTATTATTTCACCTTACATGGAGCTTATTAAGAGCTTGATTCATAGTAGGAAAACCATCTGAGCGTTGAATGTGAATTTTCACTTGCATAGCTAAAATGAGTTGGGAGAGAATTTACTTAATTGTACAAAAGTGAGATTGCATCAAGTGTTTGAGGGGTTAAGCTTAAATCATTTCTTTGTACTATGAAGTTCATAGTGGATTCATCTTTGGGCAAAGCCCCGTAGACGTAGGACAAGTTCCGAACTGCGTAAACATCTTAATTGTATTCTTTATTTTCTTTGTTGCATAATATGTACCAACTCAGGAAAAAACACATTTTAAATGTTCCAAACAGTATTCAAATGCAGGGATGCACAATTGATTATGAGACAATAATTGTTTTAGACGGTATTCCAAGGCTATGTTCAATTATGATGCTTCCAAAAGATGTCGATGTCCTGGTTGTATATACATGACACGTGTGTTGATGATTATGCACACATCAAATTACAAGTTGAATAACACCTTATAAAGGCCTATCATGGCACAAGCCAATATTCCAAGCATCTAATTGTTATTTTTCCCATTGTTTTCCTTATCAAAATACAAGTAATTTTCAACAATGTAATTAAAATGTAATTTTCAACAAGGTAGCGAAATGTGGAATTAAATTTTTCAAAAATTTTAAAGAACCTAATGAGAATTTCAAAAAAAAGGGTCTAATTAAAACTAACAAGACTATTAAAGGG
Organism: Gossypium hirsutum; assembly: GCF_007990345.1. Lineage (NCBI taxonomy): Eukaryota > Viridiplantae > Streptophyta > Magnoliopsida > Malvales > Malvaceae > Gossypium > Gossypium hirsutum. Next base: position 71,709,982 of record NC_053447.1, on the reverse strand, counting down.
CTTAGTGAAGATTTTAAAAAAATTGAGGAGTTTAATTAAAATTTTCAAAAAAATTGAAGGCTTAATTCGAATTTCCCAAATTTGGAAAGGGGGAGGGGTATGGAGAGCTCTGGCTCCCATTGCCTTCTGCCTCGAGTAATTTTTGAAACTATAAAGAAAGTGTTGTGATCTGTCCATGGCATTGTAACCTACGCTCTCTATCACCGGCAAAAATTCCAAAGTGTCGGCATCTTCCGGAGCGGGTTGCAATTTCTTTATCTCTCTGATTTGCCCAATTTTAGATCGCTTCTGAGATGACCAGTTTGAAATCTTTACATATACGACAAATTCCTCAGTTGGAAGGACATTGGCGCTGATTGGCATAAAATTGCTCACATCCCACGCATTTGGTTGTAATCAGGTTGATGGAAAGGCATTTGTGCAGTAACCCATTGGAGAAAGGCATTTGAGAACTTCAATAATTTGCAAGAGTTCCTCAGTTGATGGAAGGACATTGGTGGCGATTGATTTGTTGGCTTTTGAGGTCTTTGATCTATTATTTATCCTTCCTCCTTTAGCAGATACAGGTGTCTGGAAGGGACTGTTGGATATGCTGGTAACTCCTGGACTGCTTTGTCCATTGGCTAGACTCATCATTTTTGTCTGCTGCGCTTTTCCTTTTTAATTGCTGAGAAAAATCAGCAATAATTCAAAGTAGTGCCAATGGCAGGCAAAATTACAAGGTCCCTTAGTATCTGTGCATGGTTATATCTACATTAACAACCAATTGAATTGAAGAAAATAAAATAAAAAAGAGCATAAGTTTAACAGATGCATATGTAGGAGAGCTTGTATAAGAAAACTTACTGTTAGTCATAAGAACCATCAGAAATGCTTCACTACTTGAAGACAGAATGAAAAAGGAATATAATATACGAACATAATTTTGCCTGACAAACTATCAGACATATTATACATAAGGGGGAAATATGTATATCAACTGAATCATTTTTCAAACATCCATCAAAAGAACTAACACCCATCAAGCTTTCTTCATATAGAGCACGGCATTAAATGTTTGGCTTTAAACCGAGAATGGAGTAGCATAACATAACCTTCATCTCTTACTATAACATTTATATTACGTAAAACTAACATACTATCAATTGCAATTATATTTGCTAGTACTAAAACTTAGCTTTCTCAAATTAAGGCATCAAAATGTTTAAGTCATCAGGTTTTGGACATTGGATGAGGCAAGCATTCATTATATTTCAACTTAGTTCAGCAAACGAGCACTTTAACCATCAAATACATCATCAAAAAACGGGAATAGATCACGTATTAAAATACAGACATCACAATATCACTGCAGAAACAACTAATGCTACTGATAATTTATCCCCTAAGAAACTTACCCACCGTGAAAAGTTCTATTTATGAACAGATCAAAAGATCACACAAAAAAATTAAGCAAACGACATTAAGCGTTAAGTGAGAGTACAATTCTCATCAAAATTGAAATAATATACTACTAATTACATGATAGCCACCATTTTCAAAAGAGAATTTTTGAACTCACTGGAAATCTCACAATAATTGCTTCAACTTCTTGATCGGCAACGATTCCACGACTTTTACTAGGTGAAAATCTGTGATAATCATCGGGATGAACAAACGGCGGGTTCGTCGAAGCGAAGGCCAGGTGACGACGTATCGGCGGAACAACCGGAGGAACCGTCGAAGCTGGTGCTGTGGAAGCCGTAGGAGGAGGTTGATACGGCAGCGTGGGACCATCGGAGGCTCCAGCCCCGCCGGACATGGAGGTTTATGATTTCTAGGGGAAGGAGGTGGGGGTATAATTGGAATTGGGGGAATAGGAAGAGAGAGAAAGTGAGGGTTTTAGTTTAGACGTTGGAGAGAGAGTAGAAAACGAGGGAAAAGGGAGGGAATCTTTTGTTCGGATAAATGTGGAGGGAAGTATTTTGTACATAATTACAATTTATTTTTATCTTTTTGAACTCTTATCTTTTTCAATTATTCAATTTCATCCACAATAAGATTCAGATACATGTATAAGGGTGAAAGTACCTGTAGTATAGGGACTACATCAAATTAGTCTCAATACTATTAAAAATGATCAAATAAAACCAAATTACCATAGAGTAAACATTTATTGCATAAAAATGTATTAAAATTTGTTAACTCTGATAATGTTAAATTTGTTACAATAAATGTTAATTCTGTTACAATTTGATATAATTTTATTCTTTTTTAATAATGCAAGAATAAATTTGATCTATTTAATAATCAAGAGACTAATTTGATACAGTCTATAATATGGGGACTTCCTAAATACTTTAAGCTTTATAAGTTGACCCTATTTCACTATTCATTTAATATTAAAATTAATGTTTTAATAATATTTACACATTTTTATAATTAAATATAAATAAAATGTTTTTAATTAATAAAGAGTAAATCAAGTTGTATTAAGTTTGCCCAAAGCAAATAATAATAATAATAATATCTTATCAAAGAATAACCTTCAATCTGAACAAATTGAATGGGTTAAATCAAGCAAGTAATTATATTTTTACTGTGTGAAATAATAAAATTTATTTTTCAATTTATGTCTAAATAAGTTTTTTTTTGTAGTTTTATTTGTATTTAGATAAGTTTATGGTTTTCTTTGGATGTATAATTGGATCAATTCTAGTAAAATTAAAAATAACGTTGGGGTGAGATTAGTTATTGGAATAGTTAGATTGAATATCGTAGTGATGTGATAATAACCAGTTTTGGATATATATTTGGATTCAATAACAATTGTAGTAGTGAGGTGAGGTTAAAATGGATAAAAACACCTCTTCCATCCCTCTTTAATTCAATATTTTGCAAATTGGCCCTTCTAAAAAAATAGAGTAATTTAATCCCTATCAATTTCAAAAGTGAACTAAGGACAATTAACAATAATGTTAATATTTTTTGTCACTTGTATATAATTTTGATTAGTATAATCACAAATTCAGTTCATACATAATGTGTAAATGTTGCAATTTGATTTAGTTAAACTAGAACTAAATTGACAGAATGTGTAAACTTTTAGGGCTAAAGTTATTATTATACCAATAAAAATGTGTACAGATGACAAAAATATTAACGTTGTGATTAATTATCCTTAGCTACTATATTTCGAAATTAACAATGATAAAATTGCTCTAAATTTTTTAGAAGGACCAATTTGCTTGAGATCAAAATTGTAAGGGACCAGAAAGGTGTTTTCACCTTAAATTGATTATTACGGATGTTAAATTATTTATATTTAACATTAAATAATATAACATATACTAAATTTGCAAACATGGTAAATAATAAATTTATTAATAAATATATTTTTATTAATTTTTTATTTATTATTACATATATACTTATTTAGATTTAATTCATATAAAGTTTGATTATGAAAATTATATTTTTTCTTTGAAATTATTATAAACTCAAAATTCTATACTTTATATAAATGAAAATAATAAAATATAATAAAATTATTTATATTAAATAATAATTACAAATATATTTATGATAATAAATTTACATGTATTTAATATATCATTATATAAATATTAAATTGTAATATATTTAATTTTTATAACAATTAAATAATTAAATTTATAATTATCATATGATATGTACTTATATAACACCTCTATAAGGTTATAGTGAGAAAAAACAATCTCATTGCAAGTTAAATTTTTTAAGAAAATCTTTTATGTCCAGTTTGGTGCAATAAAATTAAGTGATACTTACCTCAATTTGCTTATCATATATATTAATTTAAATTTTAACAATTAATAATTAAATTCGAATTATAGTAATACTAACCGAAATTTCTCTCGAGTCGCTCCTTGTCCACCTTCTCCTTTCCTTTCTTGGTCAATGACTCTTGCACGACATTAGCTACGTAATTAAACAATTAAAAATTATTAATACACAATTTCATCAAAATATTTCCATTTATACCTAAACTTTACCTAAATTCTAATTTAATCCTTTATCAATACTAATTTTATTTTCCCAATCTAACTCCATATTCTTTCTCAATTCTTACTATAAACTCATTTTAACTCTTCAATTTCACCATAAATCCCTAATTTCGGGATTCTTTTAATTTAGTCCCTACTAATCAAAACTTACACTTTATTTTACAATTAAATCCTTTACTAACTTGTAACTTGAAATTAAATTAATTTAACCCCTAATTCTTTCATTTATTCAACATAATCAATGTCTAGAAATCTAATAACTTCCAAAATTTTGACATAAATCCAATAATACTTTGTTCTAGGATTCCAAAAACATCAAAACTAAGAGAAAAAGGATTAAATTGACTTACCAAATTAACTTTGAACCTTGACAACCCAAATTTTCCTTTTTCTTTTTCTTTCTTTCTTTTCCCTCTTTCCTTTCTCTGTTTCGTTCTACTTCTCTGTTCTTTTCTTTCTTTATTTCCTTGTTTCTTTTATTTCTTTACTTTATATTATAATAATAATATAATTACAATAAATATCTAATTAATAACTAATACATATATTACAAATGTATACATATATTTTTTTACACCTGTACTTAATCTATACCCTACACTTTCACAAATTAATTTATTAATCACATAAATATCTTATAATTTAATTATTTATCCAATAAATTTGTATTTAATAGACAATATAAATATTACAATTGTATATATTTATCTTTTTACACATTTGTTTATAATTACCACACACTTGTCACTTTTTATTGTTTAATTATTAGTTTAGTCCTTTCACCTTTCTCTATTCTATAATTAACTTTCACACTTAATTCAATTTAGTCCTAATACATAATTAACTTTAATTCAACTAAATTCACTTAACTAAAATCCAATTGGTCTTATAACTAATTCTATAAATATTTTTAATAATTATTTTAATAGTCCATTTTACCAAAACAGAGACCTGATAATTCACTTTCCAATACCTGCACTTTTTAGGTCGTTTCAAAATTAAAATCCCCCAAGTCCTATATATTTTTTGTAAGTTTAGAATTTAGTTTGTATATTTTTATTTTTAAGAATTTAGTTCCTATATTTTTTAAATTTTAAAATTCAAGTCCAACTGTTAACACTGTTAAAATTATTTTATTAAATTCAGGTTCATTAAAATGTCATATTCTTAGTTACATGGCTACCAAGTAAGTAAATTTTTTTTTAAATCAAACTGTCACACTAACAAATCCAACAAAAAAAAAATTTAACAGTATTAACAATTGGACCTGAAATTTGAACTCTGAAAGTAAAAAAATTAAATTCCTATAAATACAAGTATAGAGACTAAATTTCAAATTTATGGTGAGTACAAGGACATATGGCATATTTTAACCTAAAAAAGGGTACCCTACTTTAGTAGTCATCCAACTAAGTTTTTTTTCTTTTTCGGTCACTCAATCATGAAAAGTTACAAAATAGTCTCCCAACGATTCAATTTTATCATTTTTATCATCAGATGGCTAATGAAAAAATAGAAAACACCAAAAAATCCAAGATAATTGGGTGAAAAAAAAGGAAAAAAAATAATAGTTTATTGATTATTTTGTAACTTTTCATAATTAGGTAAAAGAAATTACTAATAATTTGGTGATCATTTCGTAACTTTTTAAATAGTTGAATGACTTTTAATATAGTTTACCCAAAAAAGAATATTAACGGCGTCAAATGGAAAATGAGAAAACAAATTTAAAACAAAGATAAACAAAACGATGTACTTAACGATGTTACTCCCTTCTTCTCCAACCAAAACGCCGTCGCTTTGTTCCTCAAACGTAAAACATGGTGGGACCATTTCCAACCATATTCTCAATTTATTAATTAATTTTTTAAAATTAATTTATAAATTCTAAAATATTTTAATTAAGTTTTGAAAGTATTAATGTTATATCAATAAAATCATTCTATTTTTGTAGCTGTCAATTTAGGTTTTAAATTTCAGTTCTCATTTGACATGGATTAAATTGTAAATACTTGTGTACTCATCATATTGATAACTTGATTCTAACATATTAAAAACACGAAGAGATTATAAAATTTAAGAGGATTATTTCTTCTTCTTCTTCTTTTTTTAACACATTAGATTAAACAAAATGCACACTTTTAAGATATTAAATTAATGGATTTTTATATTTGATGTATCAAATAATTATATTATACACACAATAATATCACTTCATTAAAAAAAATAAAATTCACATGCTGATGTTGTTCTGGTCAAGGTTTTCAAAACTAGATAGGTGGTCGAACCAATCATATTAATTGATTTTTGGTCCAATTTGTTTGTTCGATTCAATTGAAATAGTTTAATTTAATTTAGGGTTTTTAGATATGGAAGTTTCATATTACAATAATTGAATTTTGAAAATTTTTATAGATTTTTTTATATTATATATATTAATTTATTTAAAATGTTTTCAAATTTAACTAATCATAGTTTGACATGTGTCATATATTAGTAAAAATTGTCAACACCAATCTTAATTGTCCTTATTTATTCACCTTTGAAAACTACATGGTTTCCATTAATCTGTTTTCACCGGCCTCAAAAAATTGACAATAGGAGATTGCAAGGAGGTTGATTTAGGAGGCATGCAATGGGAACCTCTTGGTTGGTGATTGGTAATATTCCAAAGCTGGTGTCTCTCCCCCTTGGGCTTCAACATCTTTTTCGATTGAAAACATTGGGAATTCATGAATGCCATGGATTGAGGTCACTCTTACCTGTGTTCCAACATCTCTCTTTCCTTGAAGAGTTTTCAATAAGTAACTGCAAGGAGCTGGAGTTATCTGCACCTAACTTCCAAATATTCCAAGATCATACAAGCCTGCGCTCTCTGGCGCTGGCAAAGATTCCAAAGTGTCGCCATCTTCCGGAGAGGCTTCAACATCAAACAAATCTGCCAAGGCTTATTCTCTGTGATTTGCCTAATTTAACATCGCTTCCGGACGAGAACCAGTTTGGAAGAGTTCTTTATGAAACGAATTCCTCAGTTGGAGGAAAGATGTCGGAAGGGGATTGGTGCCGATTGGCATAAGATTGCTCATATCGCTACAGGTTGTTATATTGACTCTCCAACTACAGCCTCTTTTGCCAAAATAGAACAAGCTTTTGGTGCAATTTCTTCATTTGTCATTTTATTTGGCTACTTTGTGCAGTAAGCATCGAAGACTTTTAGTGAAACGAATTTGGCAATTTCAAGAATTCAAATGCAGAAAAAAAAAAGTGGTAATCTAGCTAATTGCTTTACGCTTTTAAATTATATTAATCTCAGCATCGCAATGATCTGATGAAATCCTATTGTGTATACACATTTGAAAATGCAGCTTACACCAAATACCAACAAGGAATGACAGGTAATTCATGCCATTCATTTATTTTCTATTTGATTCAATAAAATAAAATTGAATAATTTAGATTTAGTGTGATGTATTTTGGTGGTTCATATCTATCATTGTAGCGACCTAAAAATTTGTCGATGGGCGCTAATCGAATTGATTGTTGAAAATTTGAAAATGGAATTCCGATTTCATTTAAAAAGGGAGTCGCCACCGATCTTTTTTCTAGGTGTGATCGGACACCTAATAAATTCTCTTTTTTTAAAAGAAAATTTATTTTTCAAATTTTCTGAAAAACAGTCAATTTTAGGTCCACGTCAAAATCTAGAGAAAATTAGGGTTCGGGAGTCAGTTACGCGCGAGGAAGGTATTAGCACCCTCGCGACGCCCAAAATTGGTATCTCGTTAAACGCGTGTTGTCTTCATTTTCAAAAATACGAGTTCAATTTAATATTAGTCATGATTCAATTGAAACAGGAGAATTTTGAAACACAATAACCCTTTTTTTTTGAAAACACGAAATTTTTTTTAAAACGCAAGAATTTTAGAAACACGAAAAATTTAAAAAAAAAACACGAAAAATTTGAAACACGAGAATTTTTTCAAAACACGAATTTTCTTTTTGAAACACGAAAATTTTGAAAACACAAAATTTTATTTTGAAAACACAAAATTTTATTTTGAAAACACAAAAGATTTTTTTTGAAATACGGAAATTTATTAAACACGGTCAATTTTTGAAAACACGAAAATTTTTGAAACACGAAATTTTTTTTAAAACGCAAGAATTTTAGAAACACGAAAATTTTTAAAAAAAAAACACGAAAAATTTGAAACACGAGAATTTTTTCAAAACACGAATTTTCTTTTTGAAACACAAAAATTTTGAAAACACAAAATTTTATTTTGAAAACACAAAATTTTATTTTGAAAACACAAAAGATTTTTTTGAAATACGGAAATTTATGAAACACGGTCAATTTTTGAAAACACGAAAATTTTTGAAAGACGGGATTTTTTTTTGAAAACACGAAAATTTATAAAACACGGAAATTTTTTTCTGAAAACAAGAAAATTTTCGAAAAACGAGAATGTTTGAAAACACGGGAAATTTTTGAAAACATGAAAATTTTTGTTACACTAGAATTTTGAAAACACGAAAATTTTTGAAACATGAGGATTTTTGAAAACACGAAGCTTTTTGAAACATGAGAATTTTTTGAGAACATGAAAACACGAAAATTTGTCAAACACGGGAATTTTTTAAAAACACGATAACATCAAAGAGTATTCAAGAGAGTTTTTTGAAACACGGAATTTTTTTTCGCAAAAAGTGAAGATTTTTTGAAATACGAGAAATTTTTGAAGATATAAAAATTTTTGAAACACGATTTTTCTTTAAAAAATACCGTATTTAACACGAATCGATGATATTCATCCTGATATGGCGATGAAACCATCGAATTAGTGTTAACTCAATTCAATTTAACATTTAATCGGGATTCTATTAAAACACGAGAAATTTTTAAATACGGGGATTTTTGAATTTTTTTATTTTTGAAAGGGCGTCCCGAATTTAACACGAGCTATCGATATTCACCCAACATAGCGATGAATTCGGCGACTCGATGCTAAACCGATTCGTTGCCTTATTTATTAAAATAATTTTTATTTCATTTTTTTATTTGCAAATAAAGCCACTCTAATATTACTAAAAAAACTATTTAAAATATGCTAATTAAATTTAAATGAAATAATATTTAAATAAATGAAGCTAAATTAAAAAATTTAAGGAAATTACCAAAAAGCCCCAAAGTGGTGGGCCCTTTTCTTTTTTCCTTTTTTTTCTTTTTTTCTGCTGGATGTCGGGCCTGGGCGTTGGGCCAAAGGGAGGCCTGCTTGGCCTGCTGCTGCTGAGCCTGGGGCTTGCTGCTGCTGGGCCTTCGCTGGGCCTGCGCAAAAGGGGCCTGCTTCCTTTTTCTCTTCTTCTGCTGGGCTGTTACTGCTGTTGGGCCTGCTGCTTATTTTTTTTTCTGGTTCTTTTTTTTGCTTGGGCCTGGGTGTTTTGCTGCTGGATCCTGCTGTTTGGAGAGGGCTGTTGGAGCGCGGGTCGGGTCGAGATAGCTCCGAGGGTCGGGTGGTCGGGTCGGGTTGACCCGATTGACTTTAAAATTTTTTTTTTCTTTCTCTTTTTCTTTTTTCTTTTTCTTCCCCTTTTTCTTCTTCTTTTTTCTTTCTTCTTTCTTCTTCTTCGGGCCGCACCTTAACCCCACGTGCGCCTTTGAGGGCGTTTCCTCCACCTGGTACGACGGCCGGTGGTGGCACGGTGGCGATGAAGGGACGACTGGGCTTTCTTTTTGGACCTTTTTTTTGCTTTTTTTCTTGTTTTTTTGCTGCTGCGTTTTTGTTTTGCTTCTCTTTTTGTTTCAATTTCTCTTGGCTTCTAGGTGGTGGTACGGTGGCTGCGATGGCGGGTAGTGGCACGACGGCGGCGAGGGCTGTTGGGCTGTTATTGTTTGGATTTTTTTTTGAATTTTCTCTGCACTTTTTCTCCTTTTTTTTTTCGATTGCCCCCCCTTCTTCTCTTCCATTTTCCTCTTTTAATCTTACCATTTTTGTCTTCTATTCCTTTGTCTGCAGGTGGCTAGGGGAAGGAAGGCCATGCATTGGGGGTGGCAGGCGTGGCAAGCGGGGCACGCAAGAATGCTGGTTGGGGGCAGTCTTGTCATGCCCAGAAGGACCAAAATGTAAAGGGTGTAAAATTTACAGGGGAAAAATGTAATTTCAGGAAAATATGGGGCCAAAATGTAAATTTTGAAAAGTTCGAGGGCTAAAATGCCATTTATTTTTTTGTATTTTTTTTTAATTTTATTATGACTATTTAATTAATATTTAAAATTATTATAAAAATAAAAATAAAAATGGGCTAAAGCCCAAACAAGCTTAAAATCTAATTACTTAAAACCCAATTGCCCAAACCCCAAAGGCCCAACCATTGGACCCAATCATTAAGCCCAAATGAGGCCAATCCCACAAAATTGTTTAAAAAAAAACATATATATAAAATGAAATAAAATAAAACAAAACACGAACTACAAACCGGACAAAATTCAGTGATTACAATAATTTCATAGCTTCTAATACTTTAATTCTAAAAAATCTTTATTGGTACCCAATGGACATTTTCCAAAATGCTTGCATGCCAGCCTTCAATATGCTTCTACTTCATGCTCTGCTTTGTTCATTTTCCAATTTTAAATCTTAATCATATGTATATACAATTTTATGTTTTATCTTGAAATTTTTGATCTTTTTACCCTTATTTTTGTTAGCTTTTGGCTCTATTCTTCTGCAGAGCATAGCATGCAATACAAAAAGCAGAGACCATACTTTCTACCCTCATATGTTTATCTGCCCACATATTCGATTGGCGTGTATTTTTCTGAAAGGCATTTGACAACTTTAAGAATTTAGATGCAGGCAAATAGGTGGTAATTACTTAATTGCTTTACATTTTTAAAATCATAATAATCTCATAATTTCAAATGATCTAATATAACCTCGTAACTAAGCTGCTTCCTTTTCAGCATGAGTTCAATGGAAGAGCCAAAAAGCAGGACATGCATTCTTCATCAGCTGATCTGTCCATGGTATTGTGTGTTGAAAGGTCAACAAAGGTAGGAAGCAACTTGTTAAAAAGGTTGAGCAAGTTGCACCGACTGTTGAAAAGTTGAATGGGATAATTGCAATTTTGGTCCCTAATTTTTTAGGCCATTTGCAAGTTAGTCCCTGAACTTCAACTATAAATAGGCCTTTTCATTTTTCATTTCAACAATCCCAACCAATCTTTCTCTCTTAGTTTTCTCTCTTCTCCCATTTGAGAATTCTTAAGGAATTCTATTTGTTTGTAATATTTTGAAGATAGTAAAGTTATCATCTGGTGTTAGTGCCCGAGGACGTAGGTATAATTTACCGAACCTCGTTAAAACTCTTGTGTTCTTTCTTGTCCTATTTTTCTTTCAATATTTGAGGGTATAATAGTAGTATTTAATTGTGCTATTAAATTACTATAGAAGGGATATTCTGACTAAGGAAAGACTTGGTATTTAAGAGATCCATGTGATCCACCTCTCTTCCCTGGGAATTGAACTTTGTGTGATTTTTTAGTACAATAATTTACACGCTTCCGACCCTATTGGAACAAAAAGTGGTATCAAGAGCCGAAGGTTAATCGTAGTATGCTCTGTGGTTGCAGTTTAAACTGATCTTCCACATCAGAAAAGATTTCCTTAGGTATATTGAAAGATTATGGAGAAAACGGTCGGTGTAGGAGCTTCAACATCGTCCATGTGGACAAGACCGACAATTGCAAATGCAAGACTGGCCGTGGAGATCTTTGATGGCACAGGCCATTTTGGTATGTGGCAAAGTGAGGTTCTAGATGCCCTTTTTCAGCAGGGTCTAGACATTGCCATTGATGAAGAGAAACCAGATGATGTACAGGAGAAAGATTGGAAGGCGATCAATCGGTTGGCATGTGGCACAATTCGATCATGCCTTTCTCGAGAGCAGAGGTATGCTTTTTCAAAGGAGACTTCTGCAAATAAGTTGTGGGTGGCACTTGAAGAAAAATTTTTGAAGAAAACAGTCAAAATAAGCTCCACTTGAAGAAAAGACTGTTTCGCTTCACATACGTCCCAAGTACCACAATGAATGATCACATTACCAAATTTAATCAGTTAGTCACTGATTTGCTGAATATGGATGAGACATTCAAAGATGAAGATTTGGCTTTGATGCTGTTGGGGTCACTTCCTGAGGAGTTTGAGTTCCTAGAAACTACTCTACTTCATGGCAGGAGTGATATATCTCTGAGCGAAGTCTGTGCGGCCTTATACAGTTATGAACAGAGAAAGAAGGACAAACAGAAAAACTCAATCAGAGATACAGAAGCTTTAGTAGTCCGAGGTCGTTCATACACTCGGAAGAAAACTCAAAAGGGGAGATCAAAGTCAAAGTCCAGACTCGGGAAAGATGAATGTGCTTTTTGTCATGAGAAAGGCCACTGGAAGAAAAATTGTCCAAAGCTGAAGAATAAGGGAAAAGCTGTTGTAGATGCTTGTGTTGCAAAGCATGATACTAGTGACTCTGAACTATCACTGGTTGCATCATCATCGTCGTTCCATTCAGATGAGTGGATATTGGATTCGGGTTGTACCTATCATATGTCCCCTAACCGGGAGTGGTTCTTTGATTTAGTAGAACTAAATGGAGGAGTTGTTTATATGGGCAATGACAATGCCTGTAAAACTGTTGGGATAGGTTCAATCCAATTAAAGAATCAAGATGGATCAACCAGAGTTCTGACTGATGTTCGGTACGTGCCCAGTTTGAAGAAAAATCTCATCTCATTGGGAGCCTTAGAATCCAATGGTTCAGTTGTTACTATGAGAGATGGGATTTTGAAAGTGACATCTGGCGCACTTGTGATATTGAAGGGCATCAGGAAAAATAACTTGTATTACTACCAAGGTAGTACAGTTATTGGAGCAGTCGCTACAGCTTCTGGTAACAAAGAATTGGACTCAATGCAGTTGTGGCATATGAAGTTGGGACATGCCAGCGAAAAATCCTTACAAATTCTGGCAAAGCAAGGATTGTTGAAAGGTGCAAAGGCTTACAAATTAAAATTTTGCGAGCATTGTGTTCTGGGAAAGCAAAAGAGAGTGAAATTCGGTACTGCTATCCATAATACAAAAGGTATTTTGGAAAATGTTCACTCAGATGTGTGGGGGCCTTCCAAGACACCTTTATTGGGAGGAAAACACTACTTTGTTACTTTTGTTGATGACTTTTCCAGAAGAGTTTGGGTGTATACCATGAGAACTAAGGATGAAGTGCTTAAAGTTTTTCTTAAATGGAAAACTATGATCGAAAACCAGACTGGCAAGAAAATCAAGCGGCTTAGGACGGACAATGGAGGGGAATATAAAAGTGATCCGTTCTTCGATGTGTGCCAAGAGTATGGTATTGTTCGACACTTCACAGTTAGGGATACACCACAGCAGAATGGATTGGCAGAGCGTATGAATCGAACATTGCTTGAGAAAGTTCGATGTATGTTGTCCAATGCTGGGTTGGGCAAGCAATTTTGGGCTGAGGCTGTGACATACGCTGGCCATCTTGTTAATCGTTTGCCATCATCTGCATTAGAAAGAAAAACTCCTATGGAGGTATGGTCTGGAAAACCGGCTACAGATTATGATTCCTTACATGTGTTTGGATCCACTGCATATTACCATGTGAAGGAGTCAAAGTTAGATCCGAGGGCAAAGAAAGCTCTCTTTATGGGAATCACTTCTGGAGTGAAGGGATTTCGTCTTTGGTGCTTAAGCACAAAGAAAATGATCTGTAGCAGAGATGTTACCTTTGATGAATCTGCCACATTGAAAAAGGTAGCAGATAAAGATATTCAGACGAGCAATACTCCACAACAGGTGGAGTGTACTCCAAAACAGGTGGAGTTTGAGCAGATGGGGATTTGCCCAGTTAATAAGTCTAATTCTCCAGCCACAATGGAGGAATTAGAGGTTGAAGAGGTTCTGACCCAAGAACCACTAAGTACACCAGAACCAGTTGCAGTTGCAAGGCCACGGAGAGAAATTCGTAAACCTGCTCGATTTACTGATATGGTGGCCTACGCCCTTCCCGTTGTTGATGATATTCCTATCACTTATCAAGAAGCAATGCAAAGCTTAGAAAGTGATAAATGGAAAAGTGCCATGGATGAAGAAATGCAGTCTCTCTTGAAGAATAATACTTGGGAATTGGCGCAATTACCGAAAGGTAAAAGGGCAATCGGATGCAAGTGGGTATTCGCAAAGAAAGATGGATCTCCTAGCAAGAAGGATATTCGCTACAAGGCAAGATTGGTAGCTAAAGGCTACGCTCAGAAGGAGGGAATTGACTACAATGATGTATTTTCCCCTGTTGTGAAGCATTCCTCCATTAGAATTTTGTTGGCCTTGGTAGCACAGTTGAATTTGGAGCTAGCTCAACTTGATGTTAAGACGGCTTTCTTGCATGGTGAGTTAGAAGAGGAGATCTATATGACTCAGCCCGAAGGATACACAGATGCTGGTGGTAGAAATTGGGTTTGTAAGCTGAACAAATCGCTATATGGATTGAAGCAATCCCCGAGGCAGTGGTACAAGCGATTTGATAGCTTTATGAGAAGGCAGAAGTACACAAGAAGCAAATATGACAATTGTGTATATTTGCAGAAGCTGCATGATGGATCTTTCATTTCTCTACTCTTGTATGTTGATGATATGTTAATCGCTTCGAAGAGCCAAAATGAGATAGATAAGTTGAAGGCTCAGTTGAATCAAGAGTTCGAGATGAAAGATCTAGGTGAGGCCAAGAAGACTCTCGGCATGGAGATAAGTAGAAATAGACCGAGAGGCAAACTCTGTTTAAATCAGAAGTAATATCTGAAAAAGGTATTACAATGTTTTGGTGTAAATGAAAACACAAAACATGTAAGTACCCCACTTGCTTCTCATTTGAAACTTAGTGCTCAATTATCTCCGAAGACTGAAGATGAAAGAGAATATATGGTGAAAGTCCCATATGCTAATGCAGTTGGGAGTTTGATGTATGCGATGGTGTGTACGAGGCCTGACATTTCACAAGCTATTGGAGTTGTGAGCAGGTATATGCATGATCCTGGAAAAGGACATTGGCAAGCTGTGAAATAGATTCTACGGTATCTTCGAAAAACCGTAGATGTTGGTTTAATTTTGAACAGGATGAAGCACTTGGTCAGTTTGTAGTTGGATATGTTGATTCCGACTTTGCTGGTGATTTAGATAAACGTCGTTCAACTACGGGGTATCTGTTTACTCTTGCGAAAGCCCCAGTGAGTTGGAAGTCCACCTTACAGTCTACAGTAGCTGTGTCTACTACAGAGGCAGAATATATGGCAGTTACAGAAGCTGTTAAGGAGGCTATTTGGCTTAATGGATTATTGAAAGACTTGGGAGTTGTTCAAAGTCACATTAGTCTATATTGTGACAGTCAGAGTGCTATTCATTTAGCGAAAAATCAAGTCTATCATTCAAGAACCAAGCATATCGACGTAAGATATCACTTTGTGCGGGAAGTCTTTGAAAAAGGAAAAATTCTACTTCAGAAGATTCCGACAGCAGATAATCCCGCAGATATGATGACCAAAGTGGTAACAACAATCAAGTTTAATCATTGTTTGAACTTGATTAACATCCTGAGAATTTGAGCACCTACAGGTGTATGGCGCTCGAGAGCGCATTTAGAGGCACTACAAAAGATAACTTTATCGAATTTGGGGAGTTGAAGGAAGTGTGTGAAGATGTGATTATCCTAATCAAATCTTCAAGGTGGAGATTGTTGAAAGGTCAACAAAGGTAGGAAGCAACTTGTTAAAAAGGTTGAGCAAGTTGCACTGACTGTTGAAAAGTTGAATGGGATAATTGCAATTTTGGTCCCTAATTTTTTAGGCCATTTGCAAGTTAGTCCCTGAACTTCAACTATAAATAGGCCTTTTCATTTTTCATTTCAACAATCCCAACCAATCTTTCTCTCTTAGTTTTCTCTCTTCTCCCATTTGAGAATTCTTAAGGAATTCTATTTGTTTGTAATATTTTGAAGATAGTAAAGTTATCATCTGGTGTTAGTGCCCGAGGACGTAGGTATAATTTACCGAACCTCGTTAAAACTCTTATGTTCTTTCTTGTCCTATTTTTCTTTCAATATTTGAGGGTATAATAGTAGTATTTAATTGTGCTATTAAATTACTATAGAAGGGATATTCTGACTAAGGAAAGACTTGGTATTTAAGAGATCCATGTGATCCACCTCTCTTCCCTGGGAATTGAACTTTGTGTGATTTTTTAGTACAATAATTTACACGCTTCCGACCCTATTGGAACAACATTGTGCTCCCCTAAATCCTCCTCTCTATGCACATTTGTTCTTTCTTTTTCTTTGTTGAAGAGTCGATCTGTATGCATTTTTCATCAGCTGATCTTACTGTATTGTTTCTCCAAAACAATAGGGAAAGAAAAGGGAAAGAGACTTACTGTTCTTTGTCAAGCTCAGAGGTTCATTTGAAATTTTAGAGGATTTAGGTAAAACTATTAAATTCAAAAAATAGTCCCATTTAAAATATGAGTCGAGCTTGAATTTGAATATTTAAAGCCTAAGTTTGGCCCGACCCAATTTTTAAGTTTGCAATATTTTATATTATGTTAATTTTATATGTTATGTAATTTGTAACAAATAAAAATAAAAATTATAATACTATTATAATCTTAAGATGACTATATATAAAATTTTAATAAAAATGTAAAAATATTAAATATTAAGTTAAAAATAATATAAATTCATTTAAATTTTTTTAAAAATAGTATGAGTGGATTTAAAATGAGTTTGAGTTAACTGTTTACAAATTTGAACAGACTTTAAGTTTATATTTTGGACCAGGCTGAACCTAAACAAATATAAAATAAAATATAAATATTTTCATTTTTTTTAAATTCTCTATTATATTTTGGCATAATGATTTATTTAACCTTCTAACTTTATGAAAAAATCAATTTAGTCCTTAAACTTGCATGGCATACACATGGATGCCACATTAGCAATTAACTAATGTTCTAAATATAAAAATTTAAAAAAGTATACAACTTATTAAAAGTTTTAAAAAGTATAAAAATTATTAAAAACTATTTTAAATTTTTTAAAAAAAATTAATCAATTGCTAATGTAGCATACACATTGGCTTCCATGTGGAAGCCACATCAGCAAAGTTAATAATTTAGTATAAGAAAATCTTTTATGTCCAGTTTGGTGCAATAAAATCAAGTGATATTAGTTTAATTCGATTATATTTTTTTATCCATCCATTATAATTTAGTTTAGTACGATTTTTTATTATAAATTTTTATAATTATTTTAATAAAATAAACTTTATTTTACGGCTTTTAAATATCATTTGACAAATTTTCAAAGTTTTTTTCATAGATTTTTTTAAAATTATTTTAAGTAGATAAAAATAATTAAATACTTTTTAACCCATTTTGGATGGTTTGACAAAAAAATATAAGTTCAAAGACTAAAAGAAAATGAAAGTAAATAGAGAGCTAAAATAATTCTTTTATAAAGTTGGAATGCCAAAAAAGTTATTATACTTTCATTTTTCAAAATAATTAATAAACACTTTAAACATAAGTGCATCTACATTTGCTTCGTGATTGTTCTTTCTATAAATTCACGATAATCATGTTAAACAAGTAATTTAGTGAGGTTAAGTATTGTAACAGTGAGATTAAAGTTAATTGTAGAATATGTATTTGAATTCAAATGTAAAAATATCGATAAAATGAGAATAAAAAATCACTATTAAAGCGGAATTAGATGCCCTCATCGATGATTTTTGGCGGCTTGCTCAATTTCTTAAAGCCAATAATGTCATTTTTGAAACAGATTGTGCTAGCATTGTCAACCGCTTTAGTTTTCACAAGGAGGACATAACGATCCTTGATCACTGCATCAAGGAGCTCACAAAATGCGTAATTCTTTTGTTTCTTTCGAGGTCAAATGGGTGAAACGTGGTTATAACAAATTAGCCGATTCTCTTTGTAATTGGGCTCTTTCTAAGTGTAGTAATTTGTCTTTTGAGATGAATTATCCTAACGATCGATATTCATAACG
Source organism: Gossypium hirsutum (assembly GCF_007990345.1). NCBI lineage: Eukaryota > Viridiplantae > Streptophyta > Magnoliopsida > Malvales > Malvaceae > Gossypium > Gossypium hirsutum. The sequence goes on along the minus strand of NC_053447.1, from coordinate 71,691,828 downwards.
TTGTAATTTATGATGCAACTTAAAATGAGATAGTGACCTTTGGGTTTTTTTTTTATAAAAAAACAGTATTAAATATATTAAGTTAAAATACATGTATATGTAAAATAAATGATTAAAAATATATTTAAAAATAAAATATCTTAAATAAACAAACCAAAATCATTCAACTCACAATAAAACAATTATATGTGTATTAAAATAATTAAATAGATATGAGCAGTGGAAGCAATCTTCATGATGGTATTAAGTAATGATTTTTCCTTCAATACCAATTAAATACACATTCCCATGGAGCTGACATAAACCCAATATCTTTCCACATGTTGTACATGTTCAAAAACGAAATTAATTTTTCTTTTGTTGGCAATAGTAGCCGAGCTAAAAATTTTTTTACTTGGAATTAAATTATATATTTTTATAGTAATGTATTTTTATAATTTTTAAAGAATTAAATTAAATTTTTATAATTTTTTAGATGATCAAATTATAATTTTATCACTATTAATTTAAAATTTTATAAATTATAAAATGTCTAAATTAAAAATTTATCATTTTAGGAGTCTCTACTAGGCTTCGCAGGTGATAGCGCAACTTGTCAAGAATAACCATCCAAGCTATAACAAAATGTTTTGGGATATGCTAAATCAACCTCTTACATTTTACTTTGATATATTACATAGACAAGCAATTATATTAATCCAATGTAAAAAAATATATGTATGCATTTTTTTTACATATGTACAGTTGAATCAGAATTAAAATTAATAGCAAATTAACGTACCCATTAATATAAAAAGATTTAATAATAAGGGTATACTAAAATAGTAATGAACAGTAACTATTGTCGTAATATATAATTATAGACACCAAGTTACTTTACAAGACAAAATCAAAGCTAAGTAGGTAGGTGAGAAATGTGAACATGATAATCACTTGTAAGTTAATTGAATTCGATTCAAAAAAGATTTAAATTTGATTTAGTAGTCATTAAGTTATGTTTAAATTATTGATTTAATCGGATTGGGATTTAATAATATTTTATTCTAATGGTGAATGAGTTTTATTGAATTTTTTATTTTATATATTCAACCAAAGTTAAACTCAAAAATAAAATATTGAATTTAAGTTAAACTCGCGCAATTACACAAAGTAAGTGGGAAGAAGGTTTAGAAAGACTTCAATCAAAACACCTTGGATTCCATGGGATTTGTCTCCTTTTTCTCTTTTCTTTCGTAGCCTTTTCATTAATTTCAATTATTTCTACGGCTCCACATTGTGCAGAGCATTGAGAAATTTCTCATCATCCCAACTTTGTCTCCATTCAGAAATTTGTGTCACATGGAGGGACATTTCCCACCAATCAACATGACTTTAACTTGGAGGGACCATTTCCCACCAATCAACATGACTTTTTATTTAATTATACTACTTGCTGGGTGGATGGATCCACATCTGTGCTTCATCTTGTTGGAATCATTCTCATTTTAGTTCTCCTCTTTCACGAATCAAACACTTTTTGCCTTGATTTCAGTTTGAACCAACCATGGCCGAAGCAATTGCTTCCGTCATTGCCGCAGAGCTCATTATTAAGTTGAGCTCTCGTGCTCTCTCTCAAGTTGGGCTGTGGTGGAATCTCAAACATGACATCCACGATCTCAGACGCACTGTCTGTCAAATCAAAGCTGTGCTTCTTGACGCAGAAGAGAAATCGGTGACCGACAATCTCGTCAAAGTTTGGCTTGAAGAGCTGAAAGATGTACTTTATGAGGCCGACGACTTGCTCGATGATTTCTCTACTGAAGCTTTGCGGAAAGATGTATCGGGTGGGAACAAGCTGACGAAAGAGGTACGCCTTTTCTTCTTAACCTCAAACCAATTTGCTTATGGTCTCAAAATGGGTCGGAAAATGAAGGCCATTAAGGCGAGATTAGCTTCAATTGAAAGGGAGGCCAACACTTTTGGCTTCATTCCTCGTGATCGCCCCGCGGAAACCTCTTTCATGACAAAAAGGAGGCAGCAAACGCACTCTTTTGAGCTTGAAGATGACATAATAGGGAGGGATGATGATAAAGCAGCTCTTCTAAAACTCGTGTTGGAGTTTCAAAGTGAAGAGAATGTTTATGTCATTCCAATTGTGGGGTTTGGAGGGTTAGGGAAGACTGCTTTGGCCCAACTTGTCTATAACCATGAAATGGTCAAAAATCATTTCGACTTAACGATGTTTGCGTGTGTTTCAGATGATTTTGATGTGAAAGTTATTGTAGCAAACATTATCAAATCTGTGACTAATCAAGCACCTGATCAAAATCTTGAAATGGATCAATTGCAAAAACAACTTCGAGATAAAATTGATGGGAAAAAATATTTGCTTGTTTTGGATGACATTTGGAATCAGGACCCAGAGAAGTGGTCTAGGCTAAAGAAGTTATTGATGGGTGGGGCTAAAGGGAGTAGGATAATAGTAACTACTCGATCTCTAAGGGTAGCGGAGATAATTAATAAATGTCAATCCCATGTTTTGAAATTGAAAGGCTTGTCTGATGATGATGCTTGGTCTTTGTTCAGAAAGATAGCATTTGAACAAGGATATGCAGACTCAACAAATTCAGCCTTTGTGGAAGTAGGGAAACAGATTTCGGAAAGGTGTGGTGGGGTTCCCTTAGCCATAAGGACGATAGCTGGTACATTATCTTTGAAGAAAACTGCAAATGAGTGGCATTCTTTCAAAGAAAATGAACTTGCTAAAATATCACAAATTGAAGGAGAACTTCTACCTATACTGAAATTGAGTTATGATCATCTCCCGTCTCATTTGAAGCATTGCTTTGCTTATTGCCGATTGTATCCAAAAGATTACAGAATTAAAGTACAAGAGCTTGTTCAAATTTGGATTGCACAGGGTTTCATAAAGCAATTGAATCAAAGTCAATCTCTGGAGGAGATCGGGTTTGGGTATTTTAAAGATTTAGTTGAAATAAGTTTCTTCCAAGAAGTAGGAGAAAGATATTCAAGGGAAGGGCTAACATGTAAAATGCATGATTTAATGCATGATCTAGCTGAATCAGTAGCAGGGATGGAGAGTAGTATTGTAGATTCAAATAAAATTGCAAGTGATGGTGAAAAATGGCGACACATATCAATTAAACCTTCATTAATTCCTTTGTTTAAGGGAAAGAAATTGCGAACCTTGTTACATTTTCAAGACAAAATAAGTCAAGATTTCAGCTATGAAACTTGGGATTTGATAATTGCAAATTGTAGATGCTTGCGTGTATTGAAATTGAATTCTATAGGTATTCAAAAGATTTCACCCTCCATTTGTAAGTTGAAACATTTGAGGTACCTTGATCTTTCTTGGAATTTCAATATTAAGATTCTCCCAGAGAGTATTTGCAAGATTCAGAATTTGCTAGCGCTGAAACTTGATGGGTGTGATGGGCTTAAAGAATTGCCAAAGAAGATTGAAAAATTGGTGAATCTTACCCATCTTGAGTGTGAACATTGTATTAGTTTAACTCATATGCCACGTGGAATAGGGAAGCTGACTTCACTTGAGACGTTAAGCATGTTTGTAGTGGATAAAGATGGGTCCCATGGCGGTGCAGATCTAAGTGAATTGAGACTGCTTAACAACTTAAGGGGAGGGTTAGGAATAACAAATTTGGGATTCGTAAAAAATGCAAAAGAGAAGTTTAAGGCTGCTAATTTGAAAGAGAAGCAACATTTGAGATGGTTGGGTTTACAATGGAAATTTGATTCTGATGATGAAGATGATGATGATGATGATGATGAGAAGTCACTTGAAGACCTCCAGCCCCATCCTAATCTCAAGGAGCTCTGTATTGAAAGATGGAGGGGTGATGCCAAGTTTCCAAGTTGGCTTCCTTTGCTCACAAATCTCGTCAAAATTTTCATAAGTGGTGGTAATTTCAGACAAATCCCGTCCTTTGCGCAATTTCCTTGTCTTAAAGGGCTGACTATAGATGATTGTACTAAGCTGGAGTACATGGATGATAATAGCCCAAAAGGAAGTCAAGGAGAACCACAATCATTCTTCCCATCACTGAAGCATCTTTCGCTCTGGAACTGTCCGAATATGAAGAGTTGGTGGAGGACGACAAAACCAATCGATGATGATTCCAACGAGGACGACACAACAGTTATGGGAACATCAACCATGGCATTTCCTAGTCTTTCCTCTTTAGGCATTCAAAATTGCCCTTTAATTTTAATGCCACTGTATCCATCACTCGATGAAGGTCTAATGTTGTTCTATACCAGTTCAAGGCCGTTAAAGCAGACTATCAAAATGAACATCAATGCTAAGGCCCCATCAACTTCAACCTCTTCTCTTCCACTCTCCAAATTGAAATCTTTCCATGTATACAACATTGAGGGGTTGGACACTCACACGCTAGATGAGTGCCTGCAACATCTCACCAGCCTCAAAAGATTAACAATAAGAGATTGCAAGGAGGTTGATTTAGAGGGCATGCAATGGGAACCCCTTAAGAATCTCTCTCATTTGGAGATTGATAATATTCCAAAGCTGGTGTCTCTCCCCATTGGGCTTCAACATCTTGTTCAATTGAAAACATTAAAAATTCATAACTGCAATGGATTGAGGTCACTTCTTCCTGTGTTCCAACATCTCACTTCCCTTGAAGACTTTTTAGTAATGGACTGCAAGGAGCTGGAGTTATCTGGGGCTGGCATCCAAATATTCCAAGATCATACAAGCCTACGCTTTCTACAGCTGCAAAATATTCCAAAGTGTCGGCATCTTCCGGAGTGGCTTCAACATCTAACAAATCTGCAACGGCTTTTTCTCGTTAATTTGCCCAATTTAACATCTCTTCCGCACCAGATGCATTGCCTAACCAGTTTGAAGTATTTACACATACAAGAAATTCCTCAGTTGGAGGAAAGATGTCGGAAGGACATTGGCGCTGATTGGCAAAAGATTGCTCACATCCCCAACATTTGGTTGAATCAGGTTGGTCTGTCTTTGTTATTTATTTATTATGATGACCTTATCTTTTTTTGAAGAAAAATAAGAGTGGTATATTGAATCTCCAAGTGAGGGGTCTGATGCCATTTTTCATTGAAGTTGGATACTGTTAATTTCCTTGTTAAAATCCCTTTGTTTTAATCCTACTTTTTACTTATCATCTTTCATAATATTTTTGGTGATTTGTGCATTAAGGCATTGGAGAAAGGCATTAGTGAACTTCAATAATTTTTTATGCATAAAAAGAGGTGCTAATTTATCTATTTGCTTTTTACTTTTAAGTCATAATAATAACTTGACAATTGCTTCTAATAATTTAATTCTAAAAAATCCTTGATGTGGTTGTATTATATGTATTTATATATATTTATGTTTTCTCTTAATATATGCCAACTGAGTATTATCTTGGATGGTACCTGTGATATTGACAGGCTTTTGGAGGTATTCAAATTCATAATATTCATTGATGCAGGGCACTCTTTTAGCTGTTTAGAATTCCAGCCAAATTTGTTATTGAAGGTCCAAACAAGAAAAAAAGGAAGATGCTTCAGATGTATAATTAAGTGTTTGAGGGGTTAAGCTTAAATCATTTCTTTGTACTATGAAGTTCATAGTGGATTCATCTTTGGGCAAAGCCCCGCAGACGTAGGACGAGTTTCGAACTGCGTAAACATCTTAATTGTGTTCTTTATTTTCCTTGTTGCATAATATGTACCAACTCAGGAAAAAACACATTTTAAATGTTCCAAACAGTATTCAAATGCAGGGATGCACAATTGATTATGAGACAATAATTGTTTTAGACGGTATTCCAAGGCTATGTTCAATTATGATGCTTGGACTAGGACTCTTCCAAAAGATGTCGATGTCCTGGCTGTATATACATGACTTGTGTGTTGATGCTTATGTTGGCACACCAAATTATAAGTTGAACAACACCTTATAAAGGCCTATCATGGCACAAGCCAATATTACAAGCTGAAGCTTTGGCTCTTGTTATGTTCTGCCCCGAGTAAATTTTTTAAAGAGAAATTTTTTAATTCATTCAATGAATAAATGAAAAATTCAAAGAAAAAAATAACAAATACTCGTATGCGTTAGATAATAATAAAAATTTATTATTTTGTAACTTTTCATAATTAGGTAAAAGAAATTACTAATAATTTGGTGATCATTTTGTAACTTTTTAACTAGTTGAATGACTTTTAATATAGTTTACTCAAAAAAGAATATTAGCGGCATCAAATAGAAAACGAGAAAACAAATTTAAAATAAAGATAAACAAAACGATGTACTTAACGACGTTACTTCCTTCTTCTCCAACCAAAACACCGTCGCTTTGTTCCCCAAACGTAAAATATGGTGGGACTATTTCCAACCAAACAACATTATTTTCATTTAATAATAAATGTGTTATAATTATTTATATTCATATAAGAAGTTATTTGTATTAAATATTCTCAATTTATTAATTAATTTTAAAATTAATTTATAAATTATAAAATATTTTAATTAAGTTTTGAAAGTATTAATATTATATCAATAAAATCATTTCATTTTTGTAGCTGTCAATTTAGATTTTAAATTTCTGTTCTCATTTGACATGGATTAAATTGTAAATACTTGTGTACTCATCATATTGATAACTTGATTCTAACATATTAAAAACACGTTGAGATTATAAAATTTAAGAGGATTACTTCTTCTTCTTCTTCTTCTTTTTTTAACAAATTAGATTAAAGTTGCCTATATAGCATGTACACATGTGTTTTAAGTATGTCCCCTATCATATTTGAGCGAACATTTAATGCTCAAGCTAATGGCCAAGTTAATAGGAAAATGGGATAAATCTCAAAACTATATATAAATTTTGGCATAATATGTAATTTTATACATGAAATTTTAATTTGATCTAATTTTCATAAATTATTAATATGACATCATTTTATGTTTATATATTGAGTAAATAAATAATTATATTTATCCACTACAAAAATAAATTGATGTATCTATTTCTTTAAATACCTCGCATATTAAAATATAGACGTCACAAATTCGACTAATGGATCATAGGGCAAAGTCGACTAGTGCGAGGTTTGTAGGAACATGTAGTTACATTATAGCTACTTAGTTGCGAACAAGCATGATCAAAGATAAATTGTGACTTTCATTGAAGCATACAATATTCTTTTAACTGTGATTTCTTTTTCATAGCATGAGTTAGACAATAGTTTGATTATTTTAACCCTTTTACTTAAGCTTATTATAAATTTAACATCCATAAGTGTTCAAGTCTATTTTTATTTTTTATTTTACTTTTTTATATATTTTTTCTTTCTCATATATATTGATTATAGATTCGCTCATGATATTGCTTCAATAGAAGGAACTCCTAAAAGCTTCAAAAAGTTAGTGAGAGCTTACCCCTATATATTTATAAAAAAAAATATGAACATAAAAATATTTAAATTTTAAATTTTACACAATCCGAAAATACAAAAACTAAAGAGAATATGAAAACTATTAATATGTGCTAACCAAATTAAATAAATACGAAATTAAATTCACATACGGTGGCCGAACCAATCAATTAATTGGTTTTCGGTCCAATTTGTTTGTTGAATTCAATTGAAATAGTTTAATTTAATTTAGGGTTTTTAGATATGAAAGTTTTATATTACAATAATTGAATTTTGAAATTTTTTTATAGATTTTTTATATTATATATTTTAACTTATTTAAAATGTTTTCAAATGTTTTCAAAATATTAGTTAAAATTGTTAACACCGATCTTAATTGTCCTTATTTATTCACCTTTGAAAACTACAAGGTTTCCATTAATCTTTTTACCCTTCATTTTTGTTAGCTTTTGGCTCTATTCTTCGGCAGAGCATAGCATGCAATACAAAAAGCAGAGATCATACTTGCTACCCTCATTTGTTTATCTGCCCACATATTCGATTGGCATGTATTTTTCTGAAAGGCATTTGACAACTTCAAGAATTTAGATGCAGAAAAATAGGTGGTAATTACTTAATTGCTTTACATTTTTAAAATCATAATAATCTCATAATTTCAAATGATCTAATATAACCTCGTGACTAAGCTGCTTCTTTTTCAGCACGAGTTCAATGGAAGAGCCAAAAAGCAGGACATGCATTCTTCATCAGCTGATCTGTCCATGGCATTGTGCTCCCATGAAATCCTCCTCTCTATGCACATTTGTTCTTCCTTTTTCTGTTTTTCTTTGTTGACGAGTCAATCTGTATGCATTCTTCATCAGCTGATCTTGGAGCTTGTATATATAGATGATTTGTGGACTTAGAGGCACACTTAGTAACTATTATTTGAGTGCCACCTTATGAGTGTTGATTTTCTCTTGCATAGCTAATGTAAGTTGGAAGAGTATTTAGTTAATTGTACAAAGGTGAGGTTGCACCAAGTTTGGAGGGTTGGGCATAAATAATTTCATTGTACTGTGAAGTTTATAGCGATTTTATCTCTAGACAAAGCTCACAAATGTAGGATGAGTTTTGAACTGCGGAAACATCTTGGTTGTGTTCTTTATTCTCCTTTATTTTTACTTTTTTGTGTGTCAACTTAAAAAAAATATATACATTTTTCTCTTTCGGGGTTTCAAATAATAATCCAACACATGGAAACACAACTAATTAACAGGCAATCTTGTGTACATTATGTAAGACTATCATTTAATGAAAACGTTGCAGTACCTAATGATTGGTTGAATGCTTAGCATAGCTCCCTTCAGTTACCAAATTTTGAGGATACAAATATGGATGCCCTGCAACCACTGCATCCCTTTTAGCTTATTACAAAACAATTAAACCTAGATCCAATGTCTTCTTTATCTTCCATTAACTTTTGTATTTTAGGAATTTTGTTTTCGTTGAACAGGAAAATTTTGGGTAAAATTAATATTATATGAAGAAAGTTAGTTTAGTTCAACAACTCAAGCAAGGGGAGAAGAGATGTCTATATATGTTCAATTTGTACCTTGTGAGCTGTTTTCAATTAAACTAAGGTAAAGTCTAATTAAAAATTTCAAAAAAATTGAAGGCTTAATGAAAATTTTCCAAATTTAGGGGAGGGGAATTCTGCCCTGAGTAATTTTTGAAACTATATAGATCGAGCTGAGTTGTGATTCTATATTTGTGTATTTGAATTAAAAAATAATTTATCTAATAATCGATTTGAATATTGAACGAATAATTCAATCCTTAAGTATGTATAGTTTTAAATGAAAACTAAATATCTAAACAATTCAATTGATCAATTTTACAACTTAAATTATTGTTCTAATTTTTTTTCAATGTTCACAATAGAAAAAAAAAAAAAAAGCTGTATGTGAAACGTTTTAAAAAAATTACAATTAAGCCCATGTAATTTGTTGCACTATATAAATTTAGAAAATTGATGTTTGTGAACCTTAATTTTTGTATTTTCTTTGAACTCGAAAAAGAAGGATTTTTGAGCCTCACTTTTTGAATAAATAAAACATGCACTAATTAGTGAGCCAAGTTTTCGAATGCTACATTTATTTATTCATTATTATGAAATTAATATTTTCTTATTTTGTTTTTTAACAAAAAGGAAAATATAATATTTAGGTAAAAAAGAAAATTCTACATTAGAATCATAAAAGATGCACACTTTTAAGATATTAAATTAATGGATTTTTATGTTTAATGTATGATATAATTATATTATACACCCAATAAGATTATTTTATTAGAAAGTAAAATTATTTATTCATTAAAAATATTATAATATAATATCGTTTTATTCATTAATTGTTAATTGTATGACATTAAATAAAATTATTAAATTAATTATAAGAAGGATAAAAAGGAAAAAATGTAATGCTTTTTATTTAATTATGCTACTTGGTGGGTGGATGGTAATATCTATAAATATACTCAAGTCTCTGCATGTATGGATCCACATTTGTGTTTCATCTTGTTCCAATCATTCTCATTTTACTCCTCCTCTTGCAATAACCCTTCTTTGCTTGATTTCTGTTTGAACCAGCAATGGCCGAAGCAATTGCATTCGACCTCGCCCTAGAGCTTATTACTAAGTTGAGCTCTTGTGCTCTCTCTCAAGTTGGGCTGTGGTGGAATCTAAAACATGACATCCACGACCTCAAACGCACTGTCTGTCAAATCAAAGCTGTGCTTCTTGACGCTGAAGAGAAATCGGTGACCGACAATCTCGTCAAAGTTTGGCTTGAAGAGCTGAAATATGTACTTTATGATGCCGACGACTTGCTCGATGATTTCTCTACTGAAGCTTTGCGGAAAGATGTATCGGGTGGGAACAAGCTGGCGAAAGAGGTACGCCTTTTCTTCTCAACCTCAAACCAATTTGCTTATGGTCTCAAAATGGGTCGGAAAATGAAGGCCATTAAGGCGAGATTAACTTCAATTGAAAGGGAGGCCAACACTTTTGGCTTCATTCCGCGTGATCGCCCCGCGGAAACCTCTTTCATGACTAAAAGGAGGCAGCAAACGCACTCTTTTGAGCGTGAAGATGACATAATAGGGAGGGATGATGATAAAGCAGCTCTTCTAAAACTCGTGTTGGAGTTTCAAAGTGAAGAGAATGTTTATATCATTCCAATTGTGGGGTTTGGAGGGTTAGGGAAGACTGCTTTGGCCCAACTTGTCTATAACCAGGAAATGGTCAAAAATCATTTTGACTTAACGATGTTTGCGTGTGTTTCAGATGATTTTGATGTGAAAGTTATTGTAGCAAACATTATCAAATCTGTGACTCATCAAGCACCTGATCAAAATCTTGAAATGGATCAATTGCAAAAACAACTTCGAGATAAAATTGATGGGAAAAAATATTTGCTTGTTTTGGATGACATTTGGAATGAGGACCCAGAAAAGTGGTCTAGGCTAAAGAAGTTATTGATGGGTGGGGCTAAAGGGAGTAGGATAATAGTAACGACTCGATCTCTAAGGGTAGCGGAGATAACTAATAAATGTCAATCCCATGTTTTGAAACTGAAAGGCTTGTCTGATGATGATGCTTGGTCTTTGTTCAAAAGGATAGCATTTGAGCAAGGATATGCAGACTCAACAAATTCAGCCTTTGTGGAAGTAGGGAGACAGATTTCGGAAAGGTGTGGTGGGGTTCCCTTAGCCATAAGGACGATAGCTGGTACATTATCTTTGAAGAAAACTGCAAATGAGTGGTATTCTTTCAAAGAAAATGAACTTGCTAAAATATCACAAATTGAAGGAGAACTTCTACCTATACTGAAATTGAGTTATGATCATCTCCCATCTTATTTGAAGCATTGCTTTGCTTATTGCCAATTGTATCCAAAAGATTACAGAATTGAAGTACAAGCGCTTGTTCAGTTTTGGATTGCACAAGGTTTCATAAAGCAATTGAATCAAAGTCAATCTGTCGAGGAGATCGGGTTTGGGTATTTTAAAGATTTAGTTGAAAGAAGTTTCTTCCAAGAAGTAGGAGAAAGATATTCATGGGAAGGGCTAACATGTAAAATGCATGATTTAATGCATGATCTAGCTGAATCAGTAGCAGGGATGGAGAGTAGTATTGTAGATTCAAATAAAATTGCAAGTGATGTTGGTGAAAAATGTCGCCACATATCAATTAAACCTTCACTAATTCCTTTGTTTAAGGGAAAGAAGTTGCGAACCTTGTTACAGTATCCAAACAATGATTTTCCAAAATTGAGCGAAGAAACTTGGGATTTTGTAATTGCAAATTGTAGATGCTTGCGTGTATTGGATTTGCAATGTTTAGGTATTCAGATGATTTCACCCTCCATTTACAAGTTGAAACATTTGAGGTACCTTGATCTTTCTTATAATCTCTGTCTTAAGATTCTCCCAAAGAGTATTTGCAAGATTCAGAATTTGCTAGCGCTGAAACTTGATCAGTGTCACCGGCTTCAAGAATTGCCAAAGAAGTTATGGGAACATCAACCATGGCATTCCTTGTCTTTCCTCGTTAAACATTAGAAATTGCCCTTTGAATTTCATGCCACTGTATCCATCACTCGATGAATATCTAATGTTGTCGAATACCAGTTCAAGGCCGTTAAAGCAGACTATCAAGATGAACATCAATGCTAAGGCCCCATCAACTTCAACCTCTTCTCTTCGTCTCTCCAAATTGAAATCTTTTGATGTACACAACATTGACGGGTTGGACACTCACACGCTAGATGAGTGCCTGCAACATCTCACCAGCCTCGAAAGATTAACAATAAGAGATTGGAAGGAGGTTGATTTAGAGGGCATGCAATGGGAACCCCTTAAGAATCTCTCTCGTTTGGAGATTGTTAGTATTCCAAAGCTGGTGTCTCTCCCCATTGGGCTTCAACATCTAACAAATCTGCAAGGGCTTTATCTCTGTCATTTGCCTAATTTAACATCTCTTCCGGACGAGATGCGTTGCCTAACCAATTTGCAAATTTTAGGAATAGAAGGACTTCCTCAGTTGGAGGAAAGATGTCGGAAGGACATTGGCACTGATTGGCAAAAGATTGCTCACATCCCCAACATTCGGTTGTGTCAGGTTGGTCTTTGCTATTTATTTATTTTGATGACCTTATCTTTTTTTGAAGAAAAATAAGAGTGGTATATTGAATCTCCAAGTCAGGGGTCTGATGCCATTTTTCATTGAAGTTGGATACTGTTAATTTCCTTGTTAAAGTCCCTTTGTTTTAATCCTACTTTTTACTTATCCTCTTTCATAATATTTTTGCTGATTTGTGCAGTAAGGCATTGGAGAAAGGCATTAGTGAACTTCAATCATTTTATATGCATAAAAAGAGGTGCTAACTTATCTATTTGCTTTTTACTTTTAAATCATAATAATAACTTGACAATTGCTTCTAATAATTTTAGTCTAAAAAATCATTGATGTGGAGAGAGGCCTTTTCTTCATTTAAGCACTTACCTATCCTATCTTTATATATATTTATGTTTTCTCTTAATATATGCCAACTGATTACTATCTTAGATGGTACCTGTGATATTGACAGGCTTTTGGAGGTATTCAAATTCATGATATTCATTGATGCAGGGCACTCTTTTAGCTGTTTGGAATTCCAGCCAAATTTGTTATTGAAGGTCCAAACAGGAAAAAAAAGGAAGCTGCTTCAGAATATTTGGTGGTGAGGTTGAAGTTGAGATTGCATCAATGTTAGAGGGTTAGGCTTAAATCATTTCTTTGTACTATGAAGTTCATAGTGTATTCATCTTTGGGTAAGGCCCCGCAGATGTAGGACTAGTTTCGAACTGTGTAAACATCTTAATTGTGATCTTTGTTTTCCTTGTTGCATAATACATGTCAACTCAGAAAAAACACATTTATGTTTTTTTAGTGTTCAAAACAGCATTCAAATGCAGGGATGCACAATTGATTATGAGACAACCATTTTTTTAGACAGTATTCCAAGACTGTGTTCAATTATGATGCTTGGATTAGGACTCTTCCAAAAGATGTCGATTTCCTGGCTGTATATACGTATGACTTGTGTGTTGATGCTTATGTTGGCACACATCAAACTACAAGTTGAATAACACATCTTGTATTATGTTGGCTAGACTTAACTTCATTTTTGTCTGCTGCGCTCTTCCTCTTCCAATGGCAGGCAAAATTACAGGGTCCCTTAGTATTAGTATTTGTGCATGGTTATATCAAGATTAACAACCAACTGAAATGAAGAAAATAAAATAAAAAAGAGCATAAGTTTAAGAAATGCATATGTAGGAGAGCTTGTATAAGAAAACCTACTGTTAGTCATAAGAACCATCAGAAATGCTTCACTACTTGATTCAAAAGTTAATTCAGAAAGGCCGAAACTCAAAGAGATAAATGGCATGACAAAATCAAGCAAAGTAACTAGTAATTCACTTGTTATCGTGTTGAAGACAATAAGAAAAAGAATATAATATACGAACATAATTTTGCCTGACAAACTAGCAGTCATACTCTACATAAGGGGGAAACTATAGTGATAGACATTATGGATATGAGCTGAATCATTTTTCAAACATCCATCAAAGGCAAAACATCAAAAGAGCTAACACCCATCAACCTTTCTTCATATAGAGCACGACACTAAATGTTCGGCTTTAAACTCTCTTACTATAGCATTTATAGTACATAAAACAAACATACTATCAATTGCAATTATATTTGATCACTACATCTTTGCCTCATCTGCATTCTGAGAAAATTTTATAATACTAAAACTTAGCTTTCTCAAATTAAGGCATCAAAATGTTGAAGTCATCAAGTTTTGGACATTGGGTGAGGCCAGCATTCCTTCAATTTCAACTTAGTTCAGCAAACAAGCACTTTAATCTACCAAAACTCCACTACATCATCAAATACGGAAATACCTCACATATTAAAATACAGACATCACAATTTCACTGCACAAACAAATAATGCTACTCATAATTATCCCCTAAGAAACTTAGCCACCATGAAACATTCTATTTATGAACAGATCAAAATATCACACACAAAAAAAGTTAAGCAAATGACATTAAGCGTTAAGTGACAGTACAATTCTCATCAAAATTGAAATAATATACTACTAATTACATGATAGCCATCATTTTCAAAAGAGAATTTTTGAGCTCACTGGAGATCTCACAACAATTGCTTCAACTTCTTGACACGACTATTACTGGATGAAAATCTGTGATAATCATCGAGATGAGCAAACCGCGGCTTCGTTGAAGCGAAGGCCAGGTGACCACGTATTGGCGGAACAACTGGAGGAACCGTCGAAGCTGGTGCTGTTGAAGCCTAGGAGGAGGTTGATACGGCAGCATGGGACCATTAGAGCCTCGAGCGCCGCCGGATAAATGTGGAGGGAAGCATTTTGTATATAATTACAAGTTAATGAGCTAATTTCATTTGTTTTTACATTTTTCAATTGTTCAATTTCATCTCGAAATTACAATTCAAATATATATATAATGGTGAAAGTACCTGTATTATAGGGACTGCATCAAATTAATCCCTCTATTATTAAATGATCAATTTAGTTCATGTACTATTAAAAAGAATCAAATAAGGTCAAATTATAATAAAGTTAATATTATGCAAATTATAATAAGGATAAAAATGGGTAAAAACACATCTTCTGTTCCTCTCACATTCAATATTATGCAAATTGGCCCCTCTAAAAATAAAAGGAGTAATTTAATCCCTATCAATTTCGGAAGTGAACTAAGGACAATTAACCACAATGTTAATATTTTTTTTCACTCGTACATAATTTTGATCGATAAAATAACAAATTGAGCCCATACATAATGTGTAAATGTTGCAAGCTAACTTTGTTAAACTAGAATCAAATTGACAAAATGTGTAAATGTTGTGGGCTAAATTTATTAAATCAAAACTAAATTGGCAGAATGTGTAAACTTTGAATGCACTGAAAAAGCATAGACAATAGGTTTGTGGTTAGCCACCATTTATGCACATGATATAAAGCAGCATTTAGTAACGGTAAGTGTTTCTACAAAGGTCCAGTGATATTGCATTTGAAAATTTGTTATTTCACTTTACATGGAGCTTATACATAGATGATTTGTTTTGTGGATGATGTGTGGATTTAACGGAGTACATGCGCTCATAGCGAGGAATTATTATTGAGTGTCATTGTTATACACCTTTTGAGTGTTGATTTTCTAATTGTATAGCTAAAATGAATTGGGAGAGAGTTTATTTCATTGTACAAAGGTGAGGTGACACCAAATGTTTGAGAGTTGGGCATAAATCATTTCTTTGTACTATAAAATATATAGTGGATTTATCTCTGAACAAGGCGCTGCAAACGTAGGACAAGTTTCAAGCTGCGTAAATATCTTAGTTGTGTTCTTTAGTTTTACTTATATATGTGTCCACTCAGGACAAAACATATTTTTCTCTTTTGATGTCTCAAATAAGGTTCCAACACAAGCACAACTAATTATCAAGCAATTTTGTGTACATTATGTAGACTATCATTTAATGAAAGGGCTTCACGCAAGAACTATTAAGCAATTTGAAGATTGAGTTGTACAAAGTTGAAGACATTGCTAGATTGAGTAATGAATCCCATATCTTCATCTTATGATTGGTTGAATGCTTAGCTTAGCTCCATTCGATTATCAAATAATGAGGAGATAAGAATGCGGAAGCCCTGCAGCAATTACGACCCTTTTTAGGTTGTTACAAAACAGCTACACCTATATCCAATGTCTATATTGAAGAAGAAAATTTTATTTTCTTTGTACATTAATTTCTATATTGAAGAAGAAAATTTTGGATAAAATTAATATTTTATAAGAATAAATTAGCTCAATAGCTTAAATTTGCATGGAGATAAGATGTTTACACACATTTAATTTTGGTTTTTTTTTATACAATATAATTTAGAACTCACACACTAGCGTACACATCCACCTTAACTATAACATAAGCAAAGCTTACAAATCTATCTCATGACTTTGGGGGATGGGATGAATACCTTTGGCTAATGAATCATAGGGTAAAGTTTGTAGGAAAATGCACTTACAGTACATAGTCGAGGTCTGATTTTTAATTTACTAAGTAGCTCAGTTGCGAACAATCATGGTCAAAGATAAATTGTGACTTTCATTGAAGCATACAATATTCTTTTAAACAAGTTCTAACAAAGTAAAATAACATATTCAATGTATGAAAATAATTAGAAATAAGATTTTATTAACATTTTAGATGCTTCAAAATTTAGATTTATTAAATAAACAATATTAAACAAACAAGAAATTAAATTAACATATTGATGTTGTCCTAGTCAAGGTTTTTAAAACCAGATTGGTTGTCCAACCAACAATATCAAATGATTTCAGGTCGAATTTGTTTGTCCAATTCAATTGAATTAATTTAATTTAATTTAGGATTTTTAGATATAAAATTAATGTTATAATAATTGAAATTTTGAATTCTTTTATAGATTTTTATATTATATATATTAATTTATTTAAAATGTTTTCAAATTTAACTAATCATAATTAGAGATGTGTCATGTATTAATAGAAATTGTTAACTCTGATCTTAATTGTCCTTATTTATTCACCTTTGAAAAGAGTACATGGTCTCCTTTAATCTGTTTTCCTTAGAGAGGGACTAATTTGTTGACATGCAAAAAGTAGAGGGACTTAAGGGGCATTTACACCAAAAAAGAGTTTGCATTGGTTGTCAAAGTTTACAGGATAAATTACCAAATAAAAGACATTTAAAGGTGTCTAAATTACTTGTCTAATTTTTTTTCCCAAGAAGACAATAATATGTTTGCTCTGACATATACTATATAATAAGCTAATGATACCCATGAAATTTGCTTACATCTATGGGTTTTATTCATTTTTAATTCTGAAATTTCCTTCAGTTTTGACTGTTGTGTAATTGGGTTTGCTTTTTTCTTTTTAATTAAAAATATATAAAATTTTCTACAAAAGAAATATTTTATACTTTTCTGGATTGGCATTTATAATTTGCAGGTTCATTGTTGCTACAGAGAGAAAATTGATGGGCTATAATCCTCCTTGGAGACCTACATTTCCATAGCTCGCTAAGAAACTGATAATACTTTAAAATAACATATTTTTATGTATTAATTACATATTTATTTTGAGTATGATTCTACTAATTTGAGTTATTTATGGTTTTTTATCTCGTAGGGATTAAATTGAAGGCAAAAGAAAATTTGGGGACAAAAAGCGTGAATTTGAAGACAAAATGGGCCAGCATGCGAAATAGGAAAGAAGTGGTGCCGAAAATACAAAGTGTGAAAGACTTGGGGCAAAAATTTAAAGAAGAGATTTATGAACAGAAGACTCCATTTAAATTTAAATTTTATTTTTAGGATTATTGATAGGATTATTATGATATATATTATTTATATTTAATTTCAGATTATATATTTATTTATCTTTTAGAGTTTAAATAGGAACAAACTAGGTTTTCTATGTACTCTAAATAGGGGATAGAGTTCTAAATAGGGGATAGAATGACATAAATATTAACTCATCTTTTCTATAAAAATTTCGTTTCCCTAAAGCTCTAGGTTTTTGTTCCTTTATTGAACTCATATAGTCAAAGGTTGTAGAGATTTCTCAAAAAAGGTTCATGAGGCTTAGAACCCGCACTTAGCCTTCTCAACAAGTATTTATTGTTTCTCAACATTACGGGACTGACGCTTCCGTCCATGTACTTCCAAAAGTGATCTTCTCATCTTGTGCAAGGAACGGCCGCTTTGTATGTTTTGGGAACGTTGCACAGTCGGTTCGCTAACTTATAGCGTCAGTGGTTGTCGAGCCCCAGAAACGAATTGGCATGACATTCGCCATTAAGAAATGATGATCTAGTGTAAGACGGTTCCACAAAAGTGAGGGTTAGCTAAATTCATGTTCCTCTAATCATATGATTATTTATAGATGTCATTGGTCACAACCTCAAATATACAATGGACTGATTTCATACAAACAACAAGATTGATCCAGTGATTAAGTTAAAATGTATGTATATGTAAAATAAATAATTAATAATATATTTAAAAATAAATTATTTTAAATAATAATTAAAAATATCAAAACTATGTTTATATTAAAAAATAATTAAAATTATATTTTATATTAAATTATAAAATATACATAAGAATTGTATGTTTTAGTTTTTTTATTAAATTAGTAGTTAAAATCACTAAAAAATTTATTTCATTATTATTTACTTTCAAACTTTTATGTTTGAATTTTTTATTGTTGCACTATTTTAATTATGCACCACAATTTGAATAATATTATTTTTGTATTAATTACATAAAATAAAAATATATTATTCAGTGAATAATAAATAAATATATAAAATCACGTATAATAATATTCAATGAATAATATATTTATAATAATAAATTTACATGTATTTAATATATCATTATATAAATATTAATTTGTAATATATTTAATTTTTATAACAATTAAATAATTAAATTTATAATTATCATATGATATGTACTTATATAACACCTCTAGTGAGGAAAACAATCTCATTGCAGGTTAAATTTTTTAAGAAAATCTTTTATGTCCAGTTTGGTGCAATAAAATCAAGTGATATTAGTTTAATTTGATTGTATTTTTTTATTCCTCCATTATAATTTAGTTTAGTTAGATTTTTTATTATAAATTTTTATAATTATTTTAATAAAATAAACTTTATTTTACGGCTTTTAAATATCATTTGACAAATTTTCAAAGTTTTTTCATAGATATTTTTTTAAAATTTTTTAAGTAAATAAAAATAATCAAATACTTTTATATAATATTTTTAAAATATATTTATTTTCACTATTTTTAAATATAAAAGATTTATTTTTATATTATAAAAAATAAATTTATTTATAAATTAAATAAAGAATAGAATTTGGTTTGGTTTGGTTTCGGATAATTATGATTTTTTAATTTGTATTCCATAAACCGTCTAAACACCTTGATTTGGATCGATTTTCAATTATTTTATTTACTCAACCCTACTCACGGGAGGTAAATGATCATACAAAGGAGCACTAACATGTTTAAAAGAAGATGAACAAATTATATTTAGGCTCTCTTTATATAGATAGTGAGATTAGCTCTAATGAGATCGAAAACATATATAATAATAAGATTAGAAACTATTCCACACCATCTTGAATTTTGCTGATGTGACATACACACGGATTGCCACGTATATGTCACATAAGCAGTAATTATTTTTTAAAATTTTAAAAAATTAAAAAATATTTTAAAAATTAAAAAATATAAGAAAATATTTTTAAATATTTTTTTAAATAATTAATTGTTAATGTGACATACACGTGGTAATCCACCTATATGTCATGTCAACAAAGTTAACAAATGTTAACTTTTTCACCCATTTTGGATGGTTTGACAGAAAAATGTAAGTTTAAAGACTAAAAGAGAAGGAAAATAAATATAGAGCTAAAATAATTCTTTTATAAAGTTGGAATGCCAAAAAACTTATTATACTTTTATTTTTCAAAATAATAAAATTTCCATTAATAACACTTTAAAATAAGTGCATCTGCTTCGTGATTGTTCTTTTTATAAATTCACCATAATCATGTTAAACAAGTAATTTAGTGAGGTTAAGTATTGTAACAGTGAGATTAAAGTTAATTATAGAATATGTATTTGAATTCAAATGTAAATATACTGATAAAATGAGAATAAAAAATCAATATTAAAGCGGAATTAGATGCTCTCATCAATGGTTTTCAGCTTGCTCAATTTCTTAAAGCCGATAATGTCATTTTTGAAACAGATTGTGCTAGCATTGTCCACTGCTTTAGTTTTGACAAGGACATAACGATCATTGATCACTGCATCAAGGAGTTCACAAGATGCTTGATTCTTTTGTTTCCGCCGAGGTCAAATGGGTGAAACGTGGTTGTAACAAATTAGCCGATTCTCTTTGTAATTGGGATCTTTCTAAGTGTTGTAATTTGTCTTTTGAGATGGATTATCCTAGCGATATCCATAACATTGTAATTTATGATGCAACTTAAAATGAGATAGTAACCTTTGGGTCCTTTTTTTATTAAAAAAATCACTATTAAATATATTAAGTTAAAATGCAGGTATATGTAAAATAAATAATTAAGAATATATTTAAAAATAAAATATCTTAAATAAACAAACCAAAATCATCCAACTCACAATAAACAATTTTATGTGTATTAAATTAATTAAATAGGTATGAGCACCTGTAATATCTTGAAAATTACTACTGTAATACCCCGAAAATTACTACAGTAAGAAAGTAGGTATCCTTGATATAGTAAAATATGGAAATAAAGTGACAAAAAGGGAAATTTTGAGTTATGGCAACATTAGCAATTATATTATAATATATTAATTCAAGAAAGGATTAAATCGCAAAAGTGAGAAAAGTTCTGTTGATCAAGAGTAAATACTCAAAATTTGAAGGGGTAAAGTGTAAATATGAAAAAGTTGAAGGACCAATAGGGAAAATATTTTAAGGGTGGAATGATCTAGAAACTAAGGAAAATGGATGAATTAGGACCAAATTAAAAAGGTGAAGAATTTTGAGGGACTAAATGACAATTTTACCAAATTAAGTGATGACTCAATGATGGAATTTTTAAAGATTATAAAGGGCAAAATGGTAAATTAGAAGAGAGAGAAATCTAGAAGGCAATGATGATGTTGGTGATATTTTAGATTAATTAATTAAATAATATTAATTTTTTAATATTTTAATTTGATTTTTAAATGATATTTTATTATTTTATTATTATTCTATTTAGTATATATATGCGCCAACGTGAGAAGAAGGAAGAAAGAAAGAAAGAAAGTTTTTTTTTACAATTTGGTCCTTCCTCCAAAAGTTTACCATTTTCACCTAGAAATCAAAAGAATTTTCATAGCTACCAAGAGAGAAAAATGTTAAGGAGACTATGGGGAGCTAGAATATCAAGTTCGATTCAAGAAATAGAAGCTGGAGGAGAGAGAAAATCAAGTTAAAGATTGAAATCAATAGCACAAGTTAAGAACATCAAGATTTCAATATACTTTTGAGTTTGATATTTTTGAAAAAGTAGGAAATTAATGTTAATGTAGAGTTTCATTATATAAGGTTCTATATTCTTGTTATGTTAGCAAAGGGAAATAAAAGGAAATGATGGAAAATATTGAAGAGAAAGGAAAGGACGGTGTTATAAATTTAGTTATCAACATTTTACACTAAAACAGTTTTGGACAGCAGCAGTAGGTTAAATTTGAAAAATCGCCATAAATCATGGAAATCAAATTAGAGGATGAAAAAAATATGAAATTAAATCTTATTCAGTCTAGTTTCTCATAGAAGAAAGGGTGTAAGTAATGAAATTTTAAATCATGAGATATAATGAATTTTGTGAGATAAGGTCAGAATGAATTCAGGTTCCCCTGTTTTGACTTGGAAAAATCATTAAAATTGTATAAAAATAATTATGGCTTATAATTTATATTTTTAAAATCCTTAATGAGTCTATTTTCAGTAGAAACAAACGAGAACATCATCCAAATTTTTTACAGAGAAATAATTAATTTTTAGTGAAGAGGGGTCGGGATTGTCGAACAGTGAAATATGGGAAAATTTAAAGAATAAACTGTACTTATTGGATAAACCAAAAATTATGAAAATTTTATAGTAATAAGATATGCGAGTCTAGTTTCATATAAAATTTAAAAATCTCAATTTGGAGTTCTGTAGCTTAATATATAATTTATTTAGTGACTATGACTTAAGTGAACAGCTTGTTATGAGTAAACAAGTAAATAGTGGTATTATGTATATATCAAGGATGTGGAATGGAGTGGAGGAGGAGGAAAAATATATGTGAATAATCAGATAATATGAGTTTATTTTTAAAATAGCTAATTTACATGTTTTAGGTTCAGGGACTAAATTGAATAAAAGTAAAATTTTTAGGGTAATTTTGTAAAAAATGTCAAAAAGTGACCAAATTGCATGAAATAAATTGTTTTGTTATTTAAATTAATAAAGTGAATGAAATATTAATTTAGATCAAGATTGGATGGAAATTCGAGGAAAATAAAAAATTACCAAAATGTCCTTGATTTTTGGTATTTCTGCAATTTAGCTTGGTAAGTTCGTATGAACTATATTCAGTATAATTTTAATTAAAGTGAACGTTATTTGGTGATGAATATTATATAAATATGTGTTTTATTATTGGAATTGAATTATTATTGGTAATATGTATAATTATTAGATGCATTGAAATGATTATCGGAAGCTCGATTGGGTTGGAAACTTATCGGAGATATATCACACTATCCATTGGTTCTATCGGTAATTTTGAATGATTTGATTCTGGTTATAATGACATGTATAAGTTAAATTGGTCAACGTTAATTCATTATGTTTTGATTTTGATTGGTTATAAATATGAACGCTTGATGAAATGAATTGTCTGTAAATTAATTTGTAAACTCCGGTAATACTCTATAACCCTATTCTGGCGATGGATACGGGTTAGGGGTATTACAGGTCAAATGGGTGAAACGTGGTTGTAACAAATCAGCCGATTCTCTTTATAATTGGGCCTTTCTAAGTGTTGTAATTTATCTTTTAAGATGGATTATCTTAGCGATATCCATAACATTATAATTTATGATGCAACTTAAAATGATGTAGTGACATTTGAGTTTTTTTTTATTAAAAAAAGTACTATTAAATATATTAAGTTAAAATATGTAAAATAAATAATTAAGAATATATTTAAAAATAAAATATCTTAAATAAACAAACCGAAATCACCCAACTCACAAAAAACAAATTTATGTGTATTAAAATAATTAAATAGACATGAGCAATGGAAGCAATCTTCATGATGGTATCAGTAATGATTTTTCCTTCAATTCCAATAAAATACATTCCCATGGAGCTTCCATAAACCCAAATATCTCTCCGCATGTTGTGTCCAAAACGAAATTAATTTTTCTTTTGTAGGCAATAGCAGCCGAGCTAAAAAAGATTTTAATCCAAATTAAATTGTATATTTTTATAGTAGTATATCTTTATAAACTTTAAAGAGTTAAATTAAATTTTTATAATTTTTTAGAGGATCAAATTATAATTTTATAATTATTAATTTAAAATTTTATAAATTATAAAAAGTCTAAAATAAAAATTTACCATTTTAGGAGTCTCTACTAGGCTTCACCGGTGATAGGCAACTTGTCAAGAATGACCATCCAAGCTATAACAAAATGTTTTGGGATATGCCAAATCAACCTCTTACAATTTACTTTGGTATATTGTGTAGACAAACAATTATATTAATCTAATGTAAAAATATATATATGTATGCATTTTTTTACATGTGCACAGTTGAATCAGAATTAAAATTTCATGTATATATATATGACCCACAATACAAGTTTCATGTGGAAATTATTCCACATCAAAATTCATATATCAAATTACTTATTGAACTAAAAGTCATGTATAAATTTAATTTTTTTCCCTAATAATAAACAAATCAAATGCTTTAATCCTTTCTTAATAAATATATGTATATTTAAAAGAAAATAAAATGCTACTACTATTGTCAATAACAAATATATCTTGCCTTGCAAGAAAAGTAGTTAAAACTCTTGTCAATACCTATTTGACACGGATTCAAACAATATTACCTCCATCCCCACTCTTAATATTATATAAAAAATTAATAGCAAGTATAATTAACATACCCATTAATATAAAAAATTAATAATAAGAGTGTACTAAAGTAGTAATGGACAGTAACCATTGTCGTAATATATAATTGTAGACACCAAGCTACTTTAAAAGACAAAATCAAAGCTAAGCACGTAGGTGAGAAAGAGAGAGATGATAATCATTCGTAAGTTAATTGAATTGAATTCGAAAAAGATTTAAATTTGATTTAATAATCATTAATTTATGTTTAAATTATTATTTTATCGAATTTGAATTTAATAATATTTCATTCTGTGAAAAATATAATGTCGGTAATGACAATATATCGTAAAGAAAAATAGAAATAGAAAAAATAAAGAACACACAGATTTTACGTGGAAACCCTTTCGGGAAAAAACCACGGGCAGAGGAGAAGAAAATTCACTATGTCGAATTCAAATTTTAATTACAAGAGGAGTAGACTATGCCTATTTATAGGCTTGTAAACCTTATTCTAATAGGAGTGAAACTTCTTATTCTAATTAATATCAAATAGATGGAGTTTAATAAGATTTAAAAAACCTTATTCTAAAATAAAATAAAAGAAGTATAATTCTATAGGGATTTTACTTTTATTTTATTTTACCATTGTATTTTATTTAAATAAGGATTTGGGTCACTTAATTCTAACAATCTCCACCTTGACACGAATTCTTAATGAACAAGTTTTTCATCGCGAACTCTCAGCGAACAAGTTTCTCCACCTCTTCCATAAAACTCCTTAAGGGTTTATCTTCAACAATGAACACCAACCAAGTCTAAGCAATGCTCAAACTTGGTTATAGGAAGTGACTTAGTCATCATATCTACAGGATTTTCATGAGTACTAATTTTGATCACAACAATATCACCACGAGCAATAATATCACGAACAAAATGATACCGTACATCAATATGTTTTGTTCCCTCGTGATATTATCTTCAACAAATACAATGTAATGACCCTTTTTAATGGTTTTTTTTTGCTAGGAAGCGAAACACCCAAACAGAAGTGTGAAAGAGATGAAGAAAGGATGAGGGGAAATCGGAGATGCTGTGCAGAAACACTTAGGGATTTGGCTGAAAAGGGGGATTTGCGGCTGGCTGCGGGGATATACCCCAAATCTGATATCCCCTCGAAACGACACCGTTTTAATTAAACTTTTTGTGGCGCTTAAAAGAAAACGCCACTAATCTTACGGGTTTTGCGGCGCGTTGAGAGAAAATGCCACTAAACCCTAAACGCGTCAGTCAAAAGGCCACGTGTCGTTCAATATTTAATTAGCGTTTGCGGCATTTTAGTTACAAACGCCACTAAATATTCACCTTATTTTTAAGCATTTTGAATTTTAATTGATTTTTAAATTAGATAAATGTTTGGACATTCTTTTAAATTGAAACATTAATATGAAATTATTAATTTTTTTCAATACTATTATTTTAAAATATGGCACAGATTTAATACATTTTTTTTCAATTATACATATTTAATAAATATTCAAATTTATAAATACTCTCAATTTAAATACTATCAATATTAAAATTGATAAATAAGTTTGCGGCGTTTTATCGGAAAACGCCAGTAAAGGAATATAGTGAAAGCAGAACGAAGCCGTTTTGCAAATTTGTTTGCGGCGTTTTTAAAAGAACGCCACTAATTATTCAATTGTAATAATATTTTATATGTCTATATTTATAACTATTTCTTTTTTTAATGGATTTTAAAATTGGATAAATGTTATGACATTATTTTAAATTGATGCATTAATATGAAATTATTAATGTCATTTCAATTAAAATAGTTTAAAATTATGACACAGATTTAACATATTCTTTTTTTTTGTACAAATCTTTAAAAAAAATTTCCATTTTATATATGTAAGTATATATGTATTATTTAAACACTATCAACATTCCAATTTATAAATTATTGACACTATTCCAATAATGTCTTACAATTTTAATTTTATGCTCTAAGTTATGCAAATCTTGATAACGTACGCTACCTCGTACACAATATTAAACTGTTTCATCATACATAACATATATATATATGATATCTTGCCATGTCAGTTCTGAACCTAATAATGACATAATAAGAAGTAAAAAACATGGTATTCGAATTTTTTTTGACTTTTGTATCAAAATAGTAAAAAACCCTAAAACCGCCACAACATTAAACCCTAAACTATAAATCGTACAAACCCTAAATCTGAAATGCAAGAATCAACATCGTAACGCATAAATAATTAACGCTAAATCATAAACCATAAACATGAAGCCCTAAAACATTAAATTTCATTATCTTATAAGCCGTAAATTCCCTAACATGATATTAACACTGAAATGTAAACTCTAAACCTTGAACACTAATCCCTGAGCTGTAAACCTAAACTCTAAACCCATATCGTCAAAACTGTAATCCTAAAATAATAAACATTGTGTAACGAACCCTAAAACCCCAAACCACATACAATTATTTATAAATATTAATCCGTAAATCGTAATCTATTATTTCTTTTTTGCGGCATTTTTCGGAAAATACCGCTAATACCACTAGATCCAATCATAAGCGGCGTCGTTTTATCGTCGTATTGCAGACATATTTGCGGCGTTTTACCAGAAAACGCCAGTAAAGGAATATAGTGAAAGCAGAACGAAGTCGTTTTGCAAATTTATTTGCGACGTTTTTAAAAGAAACGCCACTAAAGCCTACCTATTGTGGCGTTTTGAGTTAAAACGCTACTAAAGCAATATAATGAAATAAAACGAAGCCGTTTTGCTTTTTTTTTTTCTGGCGTTTATAAAGGAAACGCCGCAAATTAGTTACTTATAGTGGAATTCGTTAACAACAGCCGTGAAATCTGTATCTTTTGTGGCGTTTTTTACTGAGTGCCTCTAAAGCAATAATAGGAAAAATTAAAACGGTACAGTTTTGCTGAAATTTTTTCCTCAAATTACTTATCTCTACCGGCGTTTCTCTCAAAACGCCGCTATATCCCAATATTTTGCGGTGTGTTTTTAATAAGCGCCACTAAAGTAATAAAATAACAAAAAAACGAAGCCGTTTTGCAAAAAAATTTTGTGGCGTTTCAAAGAAATCGCCGCTAAGGCAGGCCTATTGTGGCGTTTGTTTTTCGAGCGCCGCTAATGTAGGTCTATTGTGGCGTTTGTTTTTTTGCGCTGCTAAAAGTTTATCTTTTGCGGCGTTTTTGGGTTAAACGCCGCTATAAACGCCGCTAAAAGCCTGTTTTGGTGTAGTGAAGATGACACTCTGACTGTCACAAAATACTGTATTGATTTGAAGGTCTTCATTGAGTTCACTAAATAGTCCCTTCAACCAAATAGCTTCTTTACAAGCCTTAGTAATCGCCATGTACTTAGCTTCAGTGGTAGACAAAGCGACTGTAGTTTGCAAAGTGGCTTTCCAACTGATTGCACAACCTCCGATTGTATAGATATAACCTGTGAGAGATCTTCTTCTATCGAGGTCTCCAGCAAAATCAACATCAACATACCTAATGACTCCATCTCTAGTTTTTCCAAACTGTAAGCAAACATCGGTAGTACCTCGTAAGTATCTTAAAACCCACTGAACTGCTTTCCAATGTTCTTTATCGGGATTCGCCGTGTATCTGCTAACTGCACTAACTGCATATGATAAATCTGGACGTGAACAAACCATGGCATACATGAGAGATCCCACTGCACTAGAGTATGGAACATGTGACATGTACTCAATCTCATCATCTGATTGTGGAGACAAAGCCGATATGTGACATGTACTCAATCTTATCATCTCAATCAACAACACATATGTGCAGTAAAAAACTAAACATCGATAATGGTAATGTAGAAAGATCGCAAAGAAAAACAAAGAAAAATAGAACACACAGATCTCACGTAAAAATTTTTTCGGAAAAAATAAAAGGCAGAGGAGAAGAAAAAATTCGCTAATGTTGAATTCAAATGATACAATAAGAGTTTCAACTACATTTATTTATAGGTTAAAAAAATCTAATTCTAATCAATGTCAAATATATTATGCTAATAAATGCTAAACATATTATATTAATAAATACTAAATTTTCTAAAAAAATATTTTTTTTATTTAACTTGCAAACAATATCTTAAAATTTAGATCATATAACCCTAACACGTGCCATTTTTAAATACTCCAAATTAACCTGTTTATTCAAACTCTTTTTCCAACATGACATGGAACAAAAGAATGAGACAAAATTTCCAAAAATAAACAAATAAAAATCATCAACCCACTTACAATAAACAAATAAATGTATAATAAAATAATTAAAATGTTACTACCACTAACAACAAAAATTAACACGCTCAGCTACATCAACGATACCAATAATTAATAATAAGAGTACAGTATAAAATAGTAATAGTCTTCTTCTTTTTTTTTAACTATATATATTAAGAGTAAATGAGAGATCATGGTGGATTTGTCCGTGTTGAGTATGACTCCTATTTCAGTTAAATTTAAGAAATAATCTTTCAATTAAACTCTGTTTATTTGTTTCAATCAAACTCTGATTAGTCTAGATTATTTTATTATTATTTGACCTATGAATTTAGCCTATAAATAGGCTCTTTTACAACATTATTGGAAAATATACCCATTAGAGATTAGAACTCATAACATATTTAGAGAATTTTGTGTTTACGTTTTGAGGGTTCTTTATTTTCGGGTTTTAGTTTTTATCTCAATCTTT
This sequence comes from Gossypium hirsutum, assembly GCF_007990345.1. Lineage (NCBI taxonomy): Eukaryota > Viridiplantae > Streptophyta > Magnoliopsida > Malvales > Malvaceae > Gossypium > Gossypium hirsutum. The sequence continues at coordinate 71,662,761 of NC_053447.1, read as the reverse complement.
TGTACTCTTCGTTCTTTTACCATTATATTTGCCCGTGGCTTTTTATCCTCTTTGGAGGGAGTTTTTCTATGTTAAATTTGTGTGTTCAATTTCTCAATTTATTTCGCTATTTTTTTACTTGCTACTTAACCGGGTTGATCCCAATAGGTGATATCAAGGCTAGTTTAATTTTCATAGATCAACCCATTCAGAGATAGCAACAACAATGTTTGAAGTCATCGAGTTCATCTTTGAAATTCCACCATACTCCAATCTGAGAGGGAGCTCGAGAGATCAACTTAGTAATGAGCTCTCCAGCAATATCCAAAGCAATTGCTTCAGCCATTGATGGCACGCAAAAAGTGTTTGATTATTGCAGGAGGAAGAGTGAAATGATTCGAACAAGATGAAAATAAAAGCGTTAATACATACATACACCCGTAGAGTCAATATTGTATTTTAAAGATGTCACCACCCACCAAGTAATAATTAAATAAAAAGTTGCTAATTTTATATTAAAAACTTAGTTAACGGACGGCCTTTCTTTATAAATTTTCTGCAGCTTTCAATGTATTTTTCTTGAATAGCACCACATGATGCTATGAATAAAGAACAAGAAGTTGGGCAGAATTATCAATTGCAACATTACTGTATATATTTTTTAAAGGGTAAAAGTGAATTGGCCCACTCTTTTTTAAAGGGTGATGATTTTTATTTCTTTATTATTGGAAAATTTGCCCCACTCTTTTATTCATACTTGTTTATTACTTCTCTGTTCCATGCGCAATCCTATTTCCATATTTTTAAAATTTTATTTATATTTTATTTCATATATTTTCATTAGTAGCTAAATAAATAATCGGCAGAGAGCTGTGAGATCTAAATTTATACATAAAAAATTTTATTTCGGTATTTGTTGTTTCTCTGATTTAGGAGATAGATGCTGGCAGCTCACAAAGTTGTGCTGACACCATGTTAAAAAGAGTTCATTAATTCGGTTTTGATAGACGTACAATTGGAAGTACCGGATTGATCATTTGTTGTATTTGATCTTACGAAGAACACATTGGCGTGTCCAACTAAGAAGTTAGCAATCGGATCTAAACGGCTCGCGTAATTGACGCTGTTGGTTCGAGATGGACCCTTTTAGCTCACAAGGCTACCGGAGAGCTAAATCGTGGATGCGTGTTTTGTGGTTGTTCGTTCGATAAAGATTAACTATTGGGCGTTCTCGTAATTAATTACATATAGAAGGGTTGGTGGTCTGAGGCATCCTTGATCACTATAACTAACTTATTGGTTGAAGGAGAAGACTTGTTATCGTGCATTGGTTCGAAACTAGAACAAAATTGAGCTTAAAGCTTGAAATCCATCATATTAGTTTATTTAATTTAATTTCCTTTTTGCTTATTTTTATACTACTTTTTACATCATTTTTAATGAACTTGACACAGCTCATTAGAATATTCTATGGAACACTGAAAAATACAAATGTGTTTAAGCTCTCTCGAACATGCCTCCAAGAGTCCGTCAACAGCATAGATTCCATCTAAGCTAGTACTCAGTTGGGCATATATATTATACAAGTACTCTTGAATTACACCATTTATATCAGATCAATTGGAAATTAGAAGGAAATTGATGACATTTATTACCATATTCGTTTTGTTGGAATATGTGGGCGGATAAACAAATCATGGTAGAAAGGATGGTCCCTGCTTCTTGTACTGTACGCTACATTCTGCTGAAGAAGAGAGCCAAAATCTAACAAAAAAGTACGGTGGATTTACTTATTTTAACAACTCAAGATGCTAAATTTGGGGGTTTGTTTCAAGCAGAACTATGCCCCTCCCCTTCTTTTATGTATCAACCTTTAGCCTCCAACCTCTATTGAATTTACTTACTTGGGGAGGACATTGCACGCTCTAGAAGGTTATAGTGAGAAAAACAGTCTCACGGCTAAATTTTTTAAGAAAATCTTTTATGTCCAGTTTGGTGCAATAAAATAAAGTGATATTAGTTTAATTTAATTGTATTTTTTTATCCATCCATTATAATTTAGTTTAGTTTGATTTTTTATTATAAATTTTTATAATTATTTTAATAAAATAAACTTTATTTTACGGTTTTTAAATATCATTTGACAAATTTTCAAAGTTTTTTCATAGATATTATTTAAAATTTTTTAAGTAAATAAAAATAATCAAATACTTTTATACAATATTTTTAAAATTTATTTATTTATTTTCACTATTTTTAAAAATAAAAGATTTATTTTTATATTATAAAAATATTTATAAATTAAATAAAGAATAGAATTTGGTTTGGTTTCCGATAATTGTTATTTTAGCGCTAAAATATACCAAAAAAAAAAAAGAGAGAGAAGAAAAACAACTATTTCTTTCCATAATGATTCTTTTGGTCTCCAACTTTATAGAAAAAGTTATTTCAACTTTTCATTTAATTTTTCGTTTCTTTTAGTTCAACTTGTAATTTTTATTAAATCACCACAAAATGAGTGAAAAATTAACGTCTGCTGATTTTGTTGACGTGACATACACGCGGATTGCCACGTACATGCCACATAAGCAATTAATTATTTTTAAAATTTTAAAAAAATTCAAAAAAATATTTTAAAATTTTAAAAAATTATAAGAAAATATTTTTTAATATTTTTTTAAAATAATTAATTGCTAACGTAACATACATGTGGTAATCTACCTATATGTCATCTCAAAAAAGTTAACAAACGTTAACTTTTTTACCCATTTTGGATGGTTTAACAAAAAAATATAAGTTCAAAAACTAAAAGAGAATGAAAATAAATAGATAGCTAAAATAATTCTTTTATAAACTTAGAATGCTAAAAAAGTTATTATACTTTTATTTTTCAAAATAATAAAATTTCTATTAATAACACTTTTAACATAAGTGCATCTGCATTAGCTTTGTGATTTTTCTTTCTTTAATTTCACCATAATCATGTTAAACAAGTAATTTAGTGAGGTTAAGTATTGTAACAGCGAGATTAAAGTTAATTATAGGATATGAATTTGAATTCAAATGTAAATATACCGATAAAATGAAAATAAAAAATCAAAACTTGAATTACACAAAGTAGGTGGGAAGAAGGTTTAGAAAGACTGGAATGCATGGGCCTTCAATCAAAACACCTTGGATTCCATGGGAATTGTCTCCTTTTTCTCTTTTCTTTCATAACTTTTTCATTAATTTCAATTATTTGTACGGCTCCACATTGTGCACAGCACCCAAAGTGTCATCATCCCAACTTTGTCTCCATTCAGAAATTTGTGTCAAACAATAAACATGGAGGGACCATTTCCCACTAATCAACATAACTTTAACTTGCTGGGTGGATGGATCCACATCTGTGTTTCATCTTGTTGGAATCAATCTCATTTTAGTCCTCCTCTTTCACAAATCAAACACTTTTTGCCTTGATTTCAGTTTGAACCAACAATGGCCGAAGCAATTGCTTCCGACATTGCCGCAGAGCTCATTATTAAGTTGAGCTCTCGTGCTCTCTCTCAAGTTGGGCTGTGGTGGAATCTAAAACATGACATCCACGACCTCAGACGCACTGGCTGTCAAATCAAAGCTGTGCTTCTTGACGCAGAAGAGAAATCGGTGACCGATAATCTCGTCAAAGTTTGGCTTGAAGATCTGAAAGATGTACTTTATGATGCCGACGACTTGCTCGATGATTTCTCTACTGAAGCTTTGCGGAAAGATGTATCGGGTGGGAACAAGCTGACGAAAGAGGTACGCCTTTTCTTCTCAACCTCAAACCAATTTGCTTATGGTCTCAAAATGGGTCGGAAAATGAAGGCCATTAAGGCGAGATTAGCTTCAATTGAAAGGGAGGCCAACATTTTTGGCTTCATTCCGCGTGATTGCCCCGCGGAAACTTCTTTCATGACTAAAAGGAGGCAGCAAACGCACTCTTTTGAGCGTGAAGATGACATAATAGGGAGGGATGATGATAAAGCAGCTCTTCTAAAATTCGTGTTGGAGTTTCAAAGTGAAGAGAATGTTTATATCATTCCAATTGTGGGGTTTGGAGGGTTAGGGAAGACTGCTTTGGCCCAACTTGTCTATAACCATGAGATGGTCAAAAACCATTTTGACTTAACGATGTTTGCGTGTGTTTCAGATGATTTTGATATGAAAGTTATTGTAGCAAACATTATCAAATCTGTGACTCATCAAACACCTGATCAAAATCTTGAAATGGATCAATTGCAAAAACAACTTCGAGATAAAATTGATGGGAAAAAATATTTGCTTGTTTTGGATGACATTTGGAATGAGGAACCAGAAAGGTGGTCTAGGCTAAAGAAGTTATTGATGGGTGGGGCTAAAGGGAGTAGGATAATAGTAACGACTCGATCTCTAAGGGTAGCGGAGATAACTAATAAATGTCAATCCCATGTTTTGAAATTGAAAGGCTTGTCTGATGATGATGCTTGGTCTTTGTTCAAAAAGATAGTATTTGAGCAAGGATATGCAGACTCAACAAATTCAGCCTTTGTGGAAGTAGGGAAACAGATTTCGGAAAGGTGTGGTGGGGTTCCCTTAGCCATAAGGACGATAGCTGGTACATTATCTTTGAAGAAAACTGCAAATGAGTGGCATTCTTTCAAAGAAAATGAACTTGCTAAAATATCACAAATTGAAGGAGAACTTCTACCTATACTGAAATTGAGTTATGATCATCTCCCGTCTCATTTGAAGCATTGCTTTGCTTATTGCCGATTGTATCCAAAAGATTACAGAATTAAAGTACAAGAGCTTGTTCAAATTTGGATTGCACAGGGTTTCATAAAGCAATTGAATCAAAGTCAATCTCTAGAGGAGATAGGGTTTGGGTATTTTAAAGATTTAGTTGAAAGAAGTTTCTTCCAAGAAGTAGGAGAAAGATATTCATGGGAAGGGCTAACATGTAAAATGCATGATTTAATGCATGATCTAGCTGAATCAGTAGCAGGGATGGAGAGTAGTATTGTAGATTCAAATAAAATTGCAAGTGATGTTGGTGAAAAATGTCGCCACATATCAATTAATCCTTTATTAATTCCTTCATTAATTCCTTTGTTTAAGGGAAAGAAGTTGCGAAGCTTGTTACATTTTCAAGACAGAAAAATTCAAGATTTCAGCTATGAAACTTGGGATTTGATAATTGCAAATTGTAGATGCTTGCGTGTATTGAAATTGAATTCTATAGGTATTCAAAAGATTTCACCCTCCATTTGTAAGTTGAAACATTTGAGGTACCTGGATCTTTCTTATAATCCCGGACTTAAGATTCTCCCAAAGAGTATTTGCAAGATTCAGAATTTGCTAGCGCTGAAACTTGATGGGTGTACTGGGCTTAAAGAATTGCCAAAGAACATTGAAAAATTGGTGAATCTTACCCATCTTGGGTGTGAAGATTGTTTTAGTTTAACTCATATGCCACGTGGAATAGGGAAGCTGACTTCACTTGAGACGTTAAGCAGGTTTGTAGTGGATAAAGATGGGTCCCATGGCGGTGCAGATCTAAGTGAATTGAGACTGCTTAACAACTTAAGGGGAGAGTTAAGAATAACAAATTTGGGATTCGTAAAAAATGCAAAAGAGAAGTTTAAGGCTGCTAATTTGAAAGAGAAACAACATTTGAGATCGTTGGTTTTAGAATGGCGCGGTGGTAACCGTGCTGATGAGAAGTCACTTGAAGACCTCCAGCCCCATCCTAATCTCAAGGAGCTCTTTATTCCAGGATGGAGGGGTGATGCTGAGTTTCCAAGTTGGATTTCTTTTCTCACAAATCTGGTCCATATTAAAATAATGGGTCTTGGTAGTAAATTCAAACATCTCCCATCCTTTGCTCAATTTCCTTGTCTTCAAGATTTGGAAATTTGTGATTTAACTGAGCTGGAGTACATGGATGATAATAGCCCAAAAGGAAGTCAAGGAGAACCACAATCATTCTTCCCATCGCTTAAGTATCTTTGCCTACGGGATTGCCCAAATATGAAGAGTTGGTGGAGGACTACAAAACCAATCGATGATGATTCCAACGAGGACGACACAACAGTTATGGGAACATCAACCATGGCATTTCCTTGTCTTTCCTCTTTAAACATTAGAAATTGCCCTTTGAATTTAATGCCACTGTATCCATCACTCGATGAATATCTAATGTTGTCGAATACCAGTTCAAGGCCGTTAAAGCAGACTATCAAGATGAACATCAATGCTAAGGCCCCATCAACTTCAACCTCTTCTCTTCCACTCTCCAAATTGAAATCTTTCGATGTATACAACATTGAGGGGTTGGACACTCACACGCTAGATGAGTGCCTGCAACATCTCACCAACCTCAAAAGATTAACAATAGGAGATTGCAAGGAGGTTGATTTAGATGGCATGCAATGGGAACCCCTGAAGAATCTCTCTTGTTTGGAGATTGATAATTTTCCAAAGCTGGTGTCTCTCCCCATTTGGCTTCAACATCTTGTTCAATTGAAAACATTAAGAATTCATAACTGCAATGGATTGAGGTCACTGCTTCCTGTGTTCCAACACCTCACTTTCCTTGAACTGTTTGAAGTAAAGGACTGCAAGGAGCTGGAGTTATCTGGAGCTGGCATCCAAATATTCCAAGATCATACAAGCCTACGCCTTCTATGGCTGGAAAATATTCCAAAGTGTCGGCATCTTCCGGAGCGGCTTCAACATCTAACAAATCTGCAACAGCTTTATCTCGTTAATTTGCCCAATTTAACATCTCTTCCGGACGAGATGTGTTGCCTAACCTGTTTGGAGTATTTACAAATACAAGAAATTCCTCTGTTGGAGGAAAGATGTCGGAAGGACATTGGCGCTGATTGGCAAAAGATTGCTCACATCCCCAACATTCGGTTGGATCAGGTTGGTCTGTCTTTGTTATTTATTTATTTTGATGACCTCATCTTTTTTTGAAGAAAAATAGGAGTGGTATATTGAATCTCCAAGTCAGGGGTCTGATGCCATTTTTCATTGAAGTTGGATAATATTAATTTCCTTGTTAAAATCCCTTTGTTTTAATCCTACTTTTTACTTATCATCTTTCATAATATTTTTGCTGATTTGTGCAGTAAGGCATTGCAGAAAGGCATTAGTCAACTTCAATCATTTTATATGCATAAAAAGAGGTGCTAATTTATCTATTTCCTTTTTACTTTTAAATCATAATTATAACTTGACAATTGCTTCTAATAATTTAATTCTAAAAAACAATTGATGTGGAGAGAGAGGCCTATGAAGCCTTCAAAATGGTTGTACTATATGCTCTGCTTTCTTCATTTAAGCACTTACCGATCATATCGTTATATATATTTATGTTTTCTCTTAATATATGCCAACTGATTACTATCTTAGATGGTACCTGTGATATTGACAGGCTTTTGGAGGTATTCAAATTCATAATATTCATTGATGCAGGGAACTCTTTTAGCTGTTTAGAATTCCAGCCAAATTTGTTACTGAAGGTCCAAACAGGAAAAAAAGGAAGATGCTTCGGAATATTTGGTGGTGAGGTTGAAGTTGATAAAATGTTTCATTATTTATATATCAACAGCGTTATACTAAACACACATATGTGCAAATATAAGGCTGATACTAATGGGATTTGTAACATATTCTATGTTGGCATTTGTAATTTTCAGGTTCATTGATGGTTTTGGAAGAGTCGTTGTTCAAGCATGACAATTGCCAGACATATTGCATTTGAAAATTTATTATTCCACTTTACATGGAGCTTATTAAGAGCTTGATTCATAGTAGGAAAACCATTTGAGTGTTGAATGTGAATTTTCACTTGCATAGCTAAAATGAGTTGGGAGAGAATTTACTTAAACTGTACAAAAGTGAGATTGCATCAAATGTTTGAGGGGTTGAGCTTAAATCATTTCTTTGTACTATGAAGTTCATAGTGTATTCATCTTGGGGCAAAGCCCCACAAACGTAGGACGAGTTTCGAACTGCGTAAATATATTGATTGTGTTCTTTATTTTCCTTGTTGCATAATATGTACCAACTCAGGAAAAAACACATTTATGTTTTTTTAGGGTTCCAAACAGTATTCAAATGCAGGGATGCACAATTGATTATGAGACAATAATTGTTTTTAGACGGTATTCCAAGGCTATGTTCAATTATGATGCTTGGATTAGGACTCTTCCAAAAGATGTCGATGTCCTGGCTGTATATACATGACTTGTGTGTTGATGCTTATGTTGGCACACATCAAATTACAAGTTGAATAACACCTTATAAAGGCGTATCATGGCACAAGCCAATATTCCAAGTATCTAATTGTTATTTTTCCCATTGTTTTCCTTATCAAAATACAAGTAATTTTCAACAATGTAACAATGTGAAAGCCTAATTCCAAGCATTCAAATAAACTAAAACTATCAGAGAAGAAAGGTAGCGAAATGTGGAATTAAATTTTTCAAAAATTTTAAAGAACCTAATGAGAATTTCAAAAAAAAGGGTCTAATTAAAACTTATAAAACTATTAAAGGCTTAGGAAAAATTTTTAAAAAAATTGAGGAGTTCAATTAAAATTTTCAAAAAAATTGAAGGCTTAATGAGAATTTTCCAAATTTGGAAGGGGGGAGGGGTAAGGAGAGCTGTGGCTCCCATTGCCTTCTGCCCCGAGTAATTTTTGAAACTATACAGAAAGTGGAGCTGTGATCTGTCCATGGCATTGTAACCTACGCTCTCTATCGCTGGCAAAAATTCCAAAGTGTCGGTATCTTCCGGATTGGGTTGCAATTTCTTTATCTCTCTGATTTGCCCAATTTAAGATCGCTTCCGAGATGACCAGTTTGGAATCTTTACATATCCTCAACTCAAAATGATCATTGACCACTTCATTGACAAACTGTGCTAATGTAGTCATCCCTAACCCTCCAAACTCCACAATCGGAACCACATAAACATTCTCTTCACTTTGGAACTCTAATATGTGTTCTAGAAAAGCTGCTTTATCATCTTCCTTCCCTATTATTTCATCTTTACTCACAAAAGAGTGTGTTCGCTGTCTCTTCTTAGTTATGAAAGAGGTTTTAATGGGACGGTCACACTCTACCAAGTTGAACATCCTGGCCTTAATTTGATGACCCATTTTGGCACCATAAACAAATTGGTTTGAGCTTGAAAAGAAAAGGCATACTTCTTTCATTAGCTTGTTCCTGCTCAGTAGATCTTTCCGCAAAGCATCAGTAGAAAAATTATCGGCATCATAAAATGCATCTTTCAACTTTTCAAGCCAATCTTTGATGAGACTGCTGGTCATGGATTGTTCTTCGGCATCAAGAAGCACAGCTTTGATTGTGGAGATGGTGCTTTTGAGGTCCTTGAGGTCATCTTTGAAATGCCATGACAAAATCAAGTAAAATAGCTACTAACTCACTTGTTATCGTGTTGAAAACAATAAGAAAAAGGAATGTAATATACGAAGACCGACAAACTAGCAGTCATATTATACATAAGGGGGAAACTGTAGTGATAGACATTATGAATATCAACTGAATCATTTTTCAAACATCCATCAAAGACAAGACATCAAAAGAACTAACACCCATCAACCTTTCTTCATATAGAGCACTGATTTAAACCGAGAATGGAGTAGCATGACATAATCTTCCTCTCTTACGAAAGCATTGAAACTACCATACTATGAATTGCAATTATATTAGATCACTAGATCTTTGCCTCATCAGCATTCTGAGAAAGTTTTATAGTACTCTAACTCAGTCTTCTCAAATTAAGGCATCAAAATGTTGAAGTCATCAAGTTTTGGACATTGGATGAGGCCAGCATTCATTCAATTTCAACTTAGCTCAGCAAACGATCCGTTTAATCTACCAAAACTCCACTATATCATCAAATACGATAATACCTCACATTTTAAAATACAGGCATCACAATTTCACTGCAGAAACAAATAATGCTACTAATAATTTATCCCCTAAGAAACTTAGCCACCATGAAAAGTTCGGTTTATGAACAGATCAAAAGATCACCCACACAAAAAATTTAGCAAATGGCATTAAGCGTTTAAGTGAGAATACAATTCTCACCAAAATTGAAATAATATACTACTAATTACATGATAGCCACCATTTTCAGAAGAGAATTTTTGAACTCACTAGATATCTCACAACAAAGGTGCATGTCTTTATTTATTTAGTCCATGTATTTAAATATTGTTTCATTTTAATTAAATTAGCATTTTTAAACAGCCTTTTAGAAATATTTCATTTACAATTTTTAATTTAAATAATTTCAATACCTAAGGCAACGAACCGATTTAGCATTAAGTCATTTATTTCACTGCTATGTTGGGTGGATATCATTGACTTTTTTTAAATACGGAACGCCCTTCTAAAAATTAAAAAATTGAAAAAATTCTCTCATTAAAAATAAAATCTTTATTTTTATTCGTAAATTATCAGTATTTCATTCTAAAATATATACAATACAATAATATGTAATTTATCAAAATTCTCATTTTTCAATCGAATCATGATTAAATATTAAATTGAATTCGTATTTTTAAAATTTAAGACAACACGCATTTAATGGGATACCAATTTTGGGCGCCACGAGGGTGTTAATACATTCTTTGTGCATAACAGACTCCCGACCTCTAATTTTCTTTGGATTTTGACGCAGACCTAAAATCGACTTTTTTTAAAGAGAATTTTAAAAATAAATTTTCTTTTAAAAAGAGAATTTAGTAGGTGTCTGATCTCACTTAGAAAAAGGACCGGTGGCGACTCATCTCTTTTTAAGTAAAATTGAGACCTTTTCCGAATTTTCAATAATCGTCAACCCAAGATTTCCTTTCGTAACGACCTCGACTAACTCGCAAAAATTTTAGGTCGCTACAATTATATTAATCCAATGTGAAAATAAATATAGGTATTCATTTCTTTAATGCGTACAATTATATCAAAATCAAAGTTTTATATATATATATGAACCAGAATTCAAGTTTCATGTAGATAATTGCACCAAATCAAAATTCATGTATCAAATTATACAATTGAACCAAAACTAGGGTATAAATTTGATATTTAACCCTAATAATAAACAAATAAAAAACTTGAACCCTTTCCTAATAAATATATGTACATCTAAAAGAAACATAAAATCCTACTACTCTTAATAATATAATTACAGCGCCATCCAAAATTGAAATTTCTGCACAACTTTTGATTTCTTTATTCACTGCATCATCAACACACGTATCCAATAAACAAATATATGTTAATAATAAATAAAATGCTACTACTCTTAAAAATATAATTGCAGCGCCATCCAGAATTGAAATTTCTGCATAACTTTTGATTTCTTTATTCATTGCATCATCAGCACACATATATTGAAAACTAACCCAAAGAGACAAAACCCCCAAAACAAACACCAAAACGAACACAAAACATCAAAGGGGTATCCAAACCAACGCCATTTTATATGGTTATTGCATTAATTGTTTGAATTCAAATGATACGATAGGAGTTTCAACTACATCTATTTATAGGTAAAAAAAATCTAATTCTAATCAATCTCAAATATATTATGCTAATAAATGCTAAACATATATATTATATTAATAAATACTAAATTTTCTAAAAAATATTTTTTTACTTGACTTACCAACAATCTCTTAAAATTTAGATTATACAACCCTAATACTCCAAACATGTTTATTCAAACTCTTTTTCCAACATGACATGGAACAAAAGAATGAAACAAGATTTCCAAAAATAAACAATTAAAAATCATCAACCCACTTCAATAAACAAATAAATGTAGAATAAAATAATTAAAATGTTACTACCACTAACAACAAATATTAACACGCTCAGCTATATCAACGATACCAATAATTAATAATAAGACTCATAACACATTTAGAGAATTTTGTGTTTATGTTTTTAGGGTTCTTTGTTTTCGGGTTTTCGGGGTTTAGTTTTTATCTCCATCTTTTATGCTCTTCGTTCTTTTGCCATTATAGTAAAATTATATTTGCTCGTGGTTTTTATCCTCTTTAAAGGGATTTTTCCACGTTAAATTTATGTGTTCAATTTCTAAATTTATTCCGCTATTTTATTTACTTATTGCTTAATTGGATTGATCCTAACAATTAAGTAGTATTAGAGTTAATTTAATTTTCATAGATCAGCCCATTCAGATATGACAGCAACAATGTTTGAAGTCATCGAGGTCATCTTTGAAATTCCACCATACTCCAATCTGAGAGGGAGCTCGAGAGATCAACTTAGTAATGAGCTCTCCAGCAATATCGAAAGCAATGCTTCAGCCATTGATGGCACGCAAAAAGTGTTTGATTATTGCAGGAGGAAGAGTGAAATGATTTGAACAAGATGAAAATACAAGCATTAATACATACGTACATTACCCGTAGAGTCAATATTGTATTTTAAAGATGTCACCATCCACCCACTAAGTAATAATTAAATAAAAAGTTACTAATTTTATATTAAAAACTTTATTAACGGACGGCCTTTCTTTATAAATTTTCTGCAGCTTTCAATGTATTTTTCTTGAATAGCACCACATGATGTTATGAATAAAGAAGAACAAGTTGGGCAGAATTATCAATTGCAACATTATTGTATATATTTTTTAAAGGGTAAAAGTGAGATTGGCCCACTCTTTTTTAAAGGGTGATGATTTTTTTTCTTTATTATTGGAAAATTTGCCCCTCTTTTATTCATACTTGTTTATCACTTCTCTCTTACATGCGCAATCCTATTTCCATATTTTTAAAATTTTATTTATACTTTTATTTCATATATTTTCATTAGTAGCTAAATAAATAATCCAGTAGACAGCTGTGAGATCCAAATTTATACTTAAAAACTTTTATTTCGGTATTTGTTGTTTCTCTGATTTAGGAGATAGATACTGGCATCTCACAAAGTTGTGTTCACACCATGTTAAAAATAGCTCGTTGATTCGGTGTTGATAGACGTACAATTGGAAGTACCGGATTGAGCATTTGTCGTATTTGATCTTCCGAAGAACACATTGGCGTGTCCAACTAAGAAGTTAGCAATCGGATCTAAACGACTCACGTAATTGACGTTGTTGGTTCGAGATGGACCCTTTTAGCTCACAAGGCTACCAGAGAGCTAAATCGTGGATGCGTGTTTTGTGGTTGTTGGTTCGATAAGGATTAATTGTTGGGCGTTCTCGTAATTAATTTACATATGGAAGGGTTAGTGGTCTGAGGCATCCTCGATCACTATAACTGACTTATCGGTTGAAGGAGAAGACTTGTTATCGTGCATTGGTTTGAAATTGGAACAAAATCGAGCTTAAAGCTTGAATTCCATCATATTAGTTTATTTAATTTAATTTCCTTTTTGCTTATTTTTATCTTTATTATTTTTACTTTTATTACATTAGAATTTTTCTTTTTATTTTTGCACAGACAGTCACACCTCGTGGGCAGGATAAGAATCTAGACGTGCAACTTGGTTGAAGCAAACAACAAATGTTGATATCTCAATTTCTGTGGATTGACCCTACTCCTTATATTATTTTTTACATCATTTTAATGAATTTGACACTCATTAAATATTGTATGGAACACTGAAAAATATAAATGTGTTTAAGCTCTCTCGAACATGCCTCCAAGAGTCCGTCAACAGCATAGATTCCATCTAGTACTCAGTTGGGCATATATATTATACAAGTACTCTTGAATTACACCATTTCTATCAGATCAATTGGAAATTAGAAGGAAATTGATGACATTTATTACCATATTCGTTTTGTTGGAATATGTGGGCAGATAATCAAATCATGGTAGAAAGGATGGTCCCTGCTTCTTGTACTGTACGCCACATTCTGCTGAAGAAGAGAGCCAAAATCTAACGGAAAAGTATGGTGAATTTACTTATTTTAACAACTCAAGATGCTAAATTTGGGGTTTTGGTTGAAGCAGAACTGTGCCCCTCCCCTTCTTTTATGTATCAACCTTTAGCCTCCAACCTCTATTGAATTTACTTACTTGGCGAGGACATTGCACGCTCTAGAAGGTTTTAGTGAGAAAAACAGTGTCATTGCAGGTTAAATTTTTTAAGAAAATCTTTTATGTGCAGTTTGGTGCAATAAAATTAAGTGATATTAGTTTAATTCAATTGCATTTTTTTATCCATCCATTATAATTTAGTTTAGTTCGATTTTTTATTATAAATTTTTATAATTATTTTAATAAAATAAACTTTATTTTACGGCTTTTAATTATCATTAGACAAATTTTCAAAGTTATTTTCATAGATATTTTTTAAAATTTTTTAAGTAAATAAAAATAATCAAATACTTTTATATAATATTTTTAAAATATATATATTTATTTTCACTATTTTTCAATATAAAAGATTTTTTATGTTATAAAAAATTATTTATAAGTTAAATAAAGAATAGAATTTTGTTCGGTTTCGGATAATTGTGATTTTTTAATTTGTATTCCATAAACCGTCTAAACACCTTGATTTGGATCGATTTTCAATTATTTTATTTTATTTACTCAACCCTACTCACGGGAGGAAAATGATCGTACAAAGGAGCACTAACATGTTTAATAGAAGCTGAACAAATTATATTTAGGCTCTCTTTATATAGACAATGAGATTATAGCTCTAATGAGATCGAAAACATATATAACAATAATAAGATTAGAAACTATTCCACACCATCTTGAATTTTAGCACTAAAAGATACCAAAAAGAAAAGAAGAAAAGAGAAGAAAAACAACTATTTTTTGCCATAATGATTCTTTTGGTCTCCAAGTTTACGGAAAAAGTTATTTCAACTTATCATTTAATTTTTCGTTTCTTTTAGTTCTTAAACTTGTAATTTTTGTTAAATCACTCCAAAATGAGTGAAAATTTAACGTCTGTTGATTTTACTGATGTGACATACACGCGGATTTCTATGTATATGCCACATAAGCAATTAATTATTTTTTAAAATTTTAAAACATTTAAAAAATATTTTAAACATTAAAAAAATTAAAAAAATTAAAAAATAATAAGAAAATATTTTTTAATTTTTTAAAAATAATTAATTGCTAACGTGACATACTCGTGGTAATCCACCTATATGTCATGTCAACAAAGTTAACAAACGTTAACTTTTTCACCCATTTTGGATGGTTTGACAAAAAAAATGTAAGTTCAAAGACTAAAAGAGAAGGGAAATAAATAAAGAGCTAAAATAATTCTTTTATAAAGTTGGAATGCAAAAAAAGTTATTATACTTTTATTTTTCAAAATAATAAAAGTTCAATTAAAAACACTTTAAACATAAGTGCATCTGCATTTGCTTCGTGATTTTTCTTTCTATAAATTCACGATAATCATGTTAAACAAGTAATTTAGTGAGGTTAAGTATTGTAACAGTGAGATTAAAGTTAATTGTAGAATATGTATTTGAATTCAATGTAAATATTGTTAGTACAAAACTCCAGTGAGAAAAATCTCGAACACACGAACAGAACTCGAACAAAAAAAGAAGAAAAAGGACAATGCTCCAAGGTGTGTATTAAGCCACTATCTTTAAGGTTATATTCGCCCCCACCTATCTTCGATGTGCAAATGAGTTCCAAGCAAATTAACCTCGAGGATGCAATGAAGCCAATGACTATTTGCGTTTTGCACTGACGAGAATAGTCCACTACGCACTAAGCAATGTATATCAAAAACTCAATTTCTACAAAGAATTTCTGCAGTAATACTTTATAGAATAATCTAATAATATTAGAAAATGAATGAAGGAAAGAAAGAATATTTGAAATTTTTTGGTATGTTTTCCAAATGAAATCCCATTCCTATTTATAGGAATTTTCATGTCTCTTCATAGAGACATCTTTCATCAATAGGTGTCTTTCTGAATAATAATGTCTTAAAAATAAACACATAATTATTCATTTATAACTATTCAAATAATATTATTTAAATAGTTATAACTCCTTTTCAAAAAATCAAATAATATAATCTTTTGATTAATTACACCCATTCATTTATAGTTATTGAAACACTATAAATATTTGAAAATGTTCCAACAATCTCCCCCCCATTTTCAAAATATTTTAGATTTTGATATTCTTGGAAATCAATTTGCATAAATGAAGATATCTTACGATTGAACCTTCACTTAGTGAATATATGTTAAAGTTAATAAAAAATGCACGGTAGACAAAGCTTTGAACCAACTATTCCATTTGATTAACTGAACACATCTCGTACAATGATTTCAACATCGGCCAATGCATAATATCTAAAGACACTATTATGGCCATATGTCTGTGTCCTCTTTTCATGAGTGCTGTCAGAGTCAAACCCTTGAGCTCCTAGAAGCGGCCGCACTTCCACTCACATAGGTAGATCCCATTAAGAGTGTTCCCGTAATTATAACACTCTAACATATTTCTGTTATGGGTCCGTTAAGAGTACATTATTCATCCTTTCCTTATCATTACGGATACCTAGCACTTTAATCTTAGGATGGATTTATTTATAGTGCTAACAGTCACATACTAATGATGTACTTTGTCTCATTGAACTCAAGACTTGACGTTATACCAAGCATTGATTTGAGTTTCCATCATGGGTGACTCTAATTAATGGGCTTGAGTTCCATCCCTTTTGAGGTCCTTTTTATTATATCTCTAGCAAGACTTTTTGTCAAAGGATCTGCCAAATTTTCACTTGACCTCACATAATTAATAGTGATCACTCCATCAGAGATTAATTATCGGACATAACTATGTCTTAATCCAATGTGTCTAGACTTTCCATTATATACTTGGCTATATGCCTTTGCTAGAGTAGCCTCACTATCACAACGGATAGAAATAGGTGAAATTGGCTTAGGCCATAAAGGTACATCATAAAGAAAATTTCTTAACCATTCTGCCTCTTTAGATGCAGCAGCTAATGCAATAAATTCTGCTGCCATGGTGGAATCAGTAATACATGTTTGTTTCTTGGAACCCCAAGAAATGGCTCATCTACCAAGAATGAAGATCCATCCACTAGTAGATGCATGATCTTCCAAACTTGTAATCTAACTAGCATCCGAATAACCTTCTAAAACTGGAGGATATCTGTTATAACACAATCCATAGTTAATAGTTTTCTTTAAGTACTTAAGTACTCTATTCAAAGCTTGCCAATGCAAACTACTTGGATTACTTGTGTACCTATTCAATTTTCCAACAACATATGAAATATCTGGTCTTGTACAAGTCATTATGTACATAAGACAACCAATTAGACTTGCATATTTCAATTGATCAATTTTCCTACTAGCATTAGATACTAATTTTATTTGAGGATCCATGGGTGTAGATGCTGGTATACAGTTGAAAAGATCAAACTTTTTAAGCACATTTTCAATGTAATGTGATTGTGATAAAGCTATAGTGCTTTCATCTCGGGTTATTTTAATCCCAAGAATAACATCTGCTACACTCATATCCTTCATAGCAAAGTTGTTTGACAAGAATTTCTTTGTGTTTTCTATTTATTCCAAATCCGTGCAAAAAATGAGCATGTCATCTACATATAAGCAAATTATGACACCTTTTCCATTTTCAAATTTGCTATATATGCACTTATCAGATTCATTTATTTTATAGCTATTAGCTAAAACAACCTTGTCAAACTTTTGGTGCCATTGTTTTGGTGCTCGTTTAAGCCCATATAAAGATTTAACAAGCTTACATACCTTATGCTCTTGTCCTGGAACAATAAATCCTTCCGGTTACTCCATGTACACTTCCTCATCTAATTCACCATTTAAAAATACAATTTTAACATGCATTTGGTGAAAAACTAAATTATATATAGAGGTAAGTGATATTAAGAGTCTAATTGTAGCAATTCTTGCTACTGGAGCATAGGTATCAAAGTAATCAATACCTTGTTTTTGTATAAAACCTTTGGCTACCAACCTTGCTTTAAATTTATCAATGGTTCCATCGACCTTCATTTTCTTTTTGAAGATCCATTTACAACCTATTAGTTTAGAACCTGGTGGAAGATCAACTAAGATCCAAGTTTGATTTCCCATTATTGAATCCATCTCATCATTTATTGCTTCTTTCCAAAAAGTAGAGTCTTGAGATTTCATTGCCCTCTTCAAATGTAATAGGATCAGATTCTGTATTATAACAATAAGGTATCTTATTGCATATACTTTCACCTTTTTCTTTTACAAGAAACATAATAAAATCTGGTCCAAAATCTTTGACCTTTTTAATCCTCTTACTTCTTCTTAATTCTTGACAAGATTCATTATTATTATCAATTTGTTCCAATGGAATCTCATTCTCATTTGAAGAATGAATCAATTGTTGTGGTTGTAATTGTCTTGATATAGAATTAAATCTATTTTCATCAAAAATAGCATATCTTGATTCAATAACATTATTAATTGAAATTGAATCATTTGGTTCAATTACCATGAACCTATATGCCTTGCTATTATGTGTATAACCTATAAATATGCATTCAATTCCTCTTTCACCTAACTTTTTACGTTTAGGTGTTGGAACTTTTACAATAGCTCTACAACCCAAAACCTTCAAATAATTAAGGTTTGGTTTCCTTTTCTTCCATTGTTCATAGGGGGTTATTTTAGTTTCCTTATTAGGAACTTTATTCAATATATGACAAGTTGTTAGAACAGCTTCGCCCTAAAACCTTGTCCAATACCTGAATATGATAACATTGAATTTACCATTTCAGTCAAGATTCTATTTTTCCTTTCAGCTACACCATTTTGTTGTGGTGTGTAAGGGGCTGAAACTTGATGGACAATTCCAGTGGATTCAAAATAACTTGGATTATAGTATTCTTCACCTCTATCTGATCTTAAGCACTTGATAAATGACTCACACTGAAGTTCAACTTCAGATTTATAAACTTTAAATTTATTAAGCGCTTCATCTATTGAATGCAATAAATATACATAACAATATCTAGAACAATCATTAATAAAAGTAACAAAATATTTCTTTCCACCTAATGTAGGAGTATTATGCATGTCACATAAATCACTATGTATCAAATCAAGCAATTTTGTTTTCCTTTTAACCTTAGGGAAAGGGTTTCTTGTAATTTTAGTCAACATACATGTATTGCATTTTTCAATGTTATTATTAAAAATAGGAATTAAATCTAACTTATACATGTCATTCAATTTTCTATAATTCAAATGACCTAATCTATAATGCCACAAACAAAAAAATTCAACCATATAAGTAGAAATAGTATTTTTTTTATTAATAATATTGAGTTTGAACATGCTCTCATACATATACCCTTTCCCCACAAAAATTCCTCCCTTAGACAAAATAAACTTATCTGCCTCAAAAACAAGTTTGAAACCAAACTTATTCAACAGACTTCCAGACACTAAATTATTTCAAACTTCTGGTACATAATATACATCATTTAAGGTTAAAACCTTTCCAGAAGTGAATTGTAGTTCAACAGACACTTTGCCTTTGATTGCTGCGGTGGAAGAATTTCCCATGTACAAGACATTGTCATTTTTTCATTGTGTGGACTTTGTGAACATGCTTTTGTCTTTGCACACATGTTTGGTTGTTCCGGTATCAATCCACCATGTACTTTCATCTTGTGCCATATTAATTTCAGATATCATTGCAACGAATTTTTCGTTATTATCAGCCTTAAAAGATGATTTCTTCTTTAAAAATCGACATTCATTCTTGAAATGTCCCGGCTTTCCACAATGATAGCATGAGCCCTTTTGTTTCTTTTTGAACTTAGGTACTTTATCAGTCTGTTTAAACTTTCTCTTGAATGGTTTAGTAGTCTGTACTTCTTCCGTAACATGCACTTTGGCATTTTCAGAATTTAGGTTTTGATCTTGTTTTCTATACTCTTCTTCAATACGAAGATGATTTGCCAAAGCCTCAAGAGATATTTCCTCTTTCTTATGTTTTAGACTTCTTTTAAAGTCTTTCCAAGATGGAGGAAGTTTGTCTATTATGGAGGATACAACAATCATTTCATCCATTTTCATATCATATTGCTTGAATTGATTCAACATCTTTTCAATATCACGGAATTGTTCCATAATAGAATGACCATCAACCATTTGATAATTATTGAAACGACTGACAAGAAATTTCTTACTTGTAACATCTTCAGTCATGTATCTTGTCTCCAATTTGTCCCATAATTCTTTAGCGGTGACCTCGTTTTGGTAGGTGTCAAACAAACCATCAGATAAACCATTCAATATGTGGCCCATGCACATGTAGTCAGCATTGTCCCATTTTTATCTTTCTCAAGTTGCAACAACAGATTGGTTTTCATTCTCTTCAGGTCTTGGAGTATCCAAAACATAAGCAATCTTCAAAGTTGATAATAAGAAGTGCATATTTTTCTATCATCGTCGAAAATTACAACCATCAAACCGATCAAGTTTAACAAAGTTGGAAGCCAACTCCCTTAGTGTTCCACTTTCATGTGTTGTGGTAGTCATCATGAATTATAACCTTAAAATTGTTAGTACAAAACTCCAGTGAGAAAAATCTCGAACACACAAACAGAACTCGAACAGAAAAAGAAGAAAAATGGCAATGCTCCAAGGCGTGTATCAAGCCACTATCTTTAAGGTTATATTCACCCCCACCTATCTTCGGTGTGCAAATGAGTTTCAAGCAAATTAACCTCGAGGATACAATGAAGCTAATGACTATTTGCGTTTTGCACTGACGAGAATAGTCCACTAAGCACTAAGCAATATATATCAAAAACTCAATTTCTACAAAGAATTTCTGCAGTAATACTTTATAGAATAATCTAATAATATTAGAAAATGAAGGAAGGAAAGAAAGAATATTTAGAATTTTTTGGTATGTTTTCCAAATGAAATTCCATTCCTACTTATAGAAATTTTCATGTCTCTTCATCAATAGGTGTCTTTCTGAATAATAATGTCTTAAAAATAAACACATAATTATACATTTATAACTATTCAAATAATATTATTTAAATAGTTATAACTCTTTTTCAAAAAAATCAAATAATGTAATCTTTTGATTAATTACACCCATTCATTTATAGTTATTGGAACACTATAAATATTTGAAAATGTTCCAACAAATATACCGATAAAATGAGAATAAAAAATCACTATTAAAGCAGAATTAGATGCCCTCATCGATGGTTTTCGGCATGCTCAATTTTTTGAAGCCGATAATGTCATTTGAAGCAGATTGTGCTAGCATTGTCAACCGCTTTAGTTTTCACAAAGAGGACATAACGACCCTTGATCACTGCATCAATGAGCTCACAAAATGCTTGATTCTTTTGTTTCCGCCGAGGTCAAATGGGTGAAACGTGGTTGTAACAAATTAGTCGATTCTCTTCGTAATTAGGCTCTTTCTAAGTGTTGTAATTTGTCTTTTGGGATGAATTATCCTAGCGATATCCATAACATTGTAATTTATGATGCAACTTAAAATGAGGTAGTACCTTTGGGTCTTTTTTTTATAAAAAACAAAATCACTATTAAATATATTAAGTTAAAATACATGTATATGTAAAATAAATAATTAAGAATATATTTAAAAATAAAACATCTTAAATAATCAAACCAAAAGCATCCAACTCACAATAAACAATTTTATGAGTAATAAAATAATTAAATAGATATGGGCATTGGAAGCAATCTTCACGAGGGTATAAGTAATGATTTTTCCTTCAATTCCAATAAAATACATTCCCATGGAGCTGACATAAACCCAATATCTCTCCACATATTGTGTGGAAAACGAAATTTATTTTTCTTTTATAGGCAACGGTAGCCGAGCTAAAAAACTTTTTAGTCAGAATTAAATTATATATTTTTATAGTAGTATATTTTTATAATTTTTAAAGAGTTAAATTAATTTTTTTATAAATTTTTAGAGGATTAAATTATAATTTTATCATTATTAATTTAAAATTTTATAAATTATAAAAGGTTTAAATTAAAAATTTACCATTTTAAGAGTCTCTACCAAGCTTTGCCAATGATAGGTAACTTGACAAGAATGACCATCCAAACTATAACAAAATGTTTTGGGATATGCCAAATCAACCTCTTACATTTTACTTTGACATATTGCATAGACAAATAATTATATTAATGAATCTCTTAAAATTACTTTTTATTTAATTATACTACTTGCTGGGTGGATGGTAACATCTATAAATATACTTCAGTCTCCGCGTGTATGGATCCACATCTGTGTTTCATCTTGTTGGAATCATTCTCATATTAGTCCTCCTCTTTCACGAATCAAACACTTTTTGCATTGATTTCAGTTTGAACCAACAATGGCCGAAGCAATTGCTTTCGACATTGCCGCAGAGCTCATTATTAAGTTGAGCTCTCGTGCTCTCTCTCAAGTTGGGCTGTGGTGGAATCTAAAACATGACATCCACGACCTCAAACGCACTGTCTGTCAAATCAAAGCTGTGCTTCTTGACGCAGAAGAGAAATCGGTGACCGATAATCTCGTCAAAGTTTGGCTTGAAGAGCTGAAAGATGTACTTTATGATGCCGACGACTTGCTCGATGATTTCTCTACTGAAGCTTTGCGGAAAGATGTATCGGGTGGGAACAAGCTGACGAAAGAGGTACGCCTTTTCTTTTCAACCTCAAACCAATTTGCTTATGGTCTCAAAATGGGTCGGAAAATGAAGGCCATTAAGGCGAGATTAGCTTCAATTGAAAGTGAGACCAACACTTTTGGCTTCATTCCGCGTGATCGCCCCGCGGAAACCTCTTTCATGACTAAAAGGAGGCAGCAAACGCACTTTTTTGAGCGTGAAGATGACATAATAGGGAGGGATGATGATAAAGCAGCTCTTCTAAAACTCGTGTTGGAGTTTCAAAGTGAAGAGAATGTTTATATCATTCCAATTGTGGGGTTTGGAGGGTTAGGGAAGACTGCTTTGGCCCAACTTGTCTATAACCATGAAATGGTCAAAAATCATTTTGACTTAACGATGTTTGCGTGTGTTTCAGATGATTTTGATGTGAAAGCTATTGTAGCAAACATTATCAAATCTGTGACTCATCATGCACCTGATCAAAATCTTGAAATGGATCAATTGCAAAAACAACTTCGAGATAAAATTGATGGGAAAAAATATTTGCTTGTTTTGGATGACATTTGGAATGAGGACCCAGAAAAGTGGTCTAGGCTAAAGAAGTTATTGGTGGGTGGGGCTAAAGGGAGTAGGATAATAGTAACTACTCGATCTCTGAGGGTAGCGGAGATAACTAATAAATGTCAATCCCATGTTTTGAAATTGAAAGGCTTGTCTGATGATGATGCTTGGTCTTTGTTCAAAAAGATAGCATTTGAGCAAGGACATGCAGACTCAACAAATTCAGCCTTTGTGGAAGTAGGGAGATAGATTTCGGAAAGGTGTGGTGGGGTTCCCTTAGCCATAAGGACGATAGCTGGTACATTATCTTTGAAGAAAACTACAAATGAGTGGCATTCTTTCAAAGAAAATGAACTTGCTAAAATTTCAAAAATTGAAGGAGAACTTCTACCTATACTGAAATTGAGTTATGATCATCTCCCGTCTCATTTAAAGCATTGCTTTGCTTATTGCCGATTGTATCCAAAAGATTACAGAATTGAAGTACAAGCGCTTGTTCAATTTTGGATTGCACAGGGTTTCATAAAGCAATTGTATCAAAGTCAATCTCTCGAGGAGATCGGATTTGGGTATTTTAAAGATTTAATTGAAAGAAGTTTCTTCCAAGAGGTAGAAGGAGACTTGATGGAAGATATGACATGTAAAATGCATGATTTAATGCATGATCTAGCTGAATCAGTAGCAGGGATGGAGAGTAGTATTGTAGATTCAAAAAAAATTGCAAGTGATGTTGGTGAAAAATGTCGCCACATATCAATTAAACCTTCATTAATTCCTTTGTGTAAGGGAAAGAAGTTGCGAACCTTGTTACACTTTCCAAACAACATAGATCAAAATTTCAGCTATGAAACTTGGGATTTGATAATTGCAAATTGTAGATGCTTGCGTGTATTGAAATTGGATTCTATAGGTATTCAAAAGATTTCACCCTCCATTTGTAAGTTGAAATATTTGAGGTACCTTGATCTTTCTAATAATCCCGGCATTAAGATTCTCCCAAAGAGTATTTGCAAGATTCAGACTTTGCTAGCGCTGAAACTTGACTTGTGTGATGGGCTTAAAGAATTGCCAAAGAAGATTGAAAAATTGGTGAATCTTACCCATCTTGGGTGTGAAGATTGTAATGGCTTAACTCATATGCCACGTGGAATAGGTAAGCTGACTTCACTTGAGACGTTAAGCATGTTTGTAGTGGATAAAGATGGGTCCCATGGCGGTGCAGATCTAAGTGAATTGAGACTGCTTAATAACTTAAGGGGACATCTAGAAATAACAAATTTGGGATTCGTAAAAAATGCAAAAGAGAAGTTTAAGGCTTCTAATTTGAAAGAGAAGCAACATTTGAGATCGTTGGTTTTAGAATGGAATGTTGATATTGATGATGAAGATGATTATGAGAAGTCACTTGAAGACCTTCAGCCCCATCCTAATCTCAAGAAGCTCTTTATTACAAGATGGAGGGGTGATGCTGAGTTTCCAAGTTGGATTTCTTTTCTCACAAATCTCGTCCATATTAAAATAATGGGTCGTGGTGGTAAATTCAAACATCTCCCATCCTTTGCTCAATTTCCTTGTCTTCAAGATTTGGTAATTTGTGATTTAACTGAGCTGGAGTTGTTGAAGTCAGCTCCCATGTAGCAGCAAAGGTGGCCATGCAAGGAACGTGCTTCAACAGCAAAATTGGTGCAGCAAGCTGAAGCTATCCATTTAGTTTCCTTAATTGAATGTTTTGTATTTAGTTAGGATCAAACTTAGTTGGTAGCTGCATTTTGATGTAACTAAGTGATGAATGACAAGTTTAGGTAGCTGTTTATGTATTCAAACAAGTTTACCAAGTTACTAGGCAAATTAGTGGTGTTAGGTAAGTTATTAGGTGATAACTTGTTTGTTTTGCTGTTGTAATCTCATATATGTATTGGCATTATGCCTTCTAAAAGTATGAATAAAAAATATCAGCTCTTTTCATTCAAAATTACTCTCTCAATTTCTTTGTTTTCCATTTGCATGTGTTTCTGTTCTTGCTTCTGAGTTTGTTTCTCCAGCAAGGCTTGAGGCTTGCCAAACAAGCAAGATTAAAAAGCAGTCTGCTGCTGCCTCTTGCACCAACAATTGGTATCTAGAGCTCTTGTCTTAGTGGACCTGTTGCTTCAAACCAAGGAACCTGATCGCTTCTTCAGGATTTTCACCAGCAGCCTCACCAGTCTTCAATGGAGAAGGCTTTCACATATGGCTGGTCAAGATGAAGACTTACCTACAGGCCTTCGATCTGTGGGAAGTTGTCAACACAGATACTGAGCCAGCACCACTGAGGGCTAATCCCACAGTAGCTCAGATTAGGCAACATGCTGATGAGAGGACCAAAAGGCACAAAGCCATGTCCCGCATCCAGAACTGTGTGTCAGATGTCATCTTCACCAGAATCATAGCCTGTGAGACTCCAAAACAGGCCTGGGATAAGCTTAAGGAGGAGTTTCAAGGCACTGAGAGAACAAGGCAACAGCAGCTGTTGAATTTGAGAAGGGATTTCGAGAACCTAAAAATGAAGGAAGAAGAAACAGTGAAACAGTATGCAGACAGAATCATGGCAGTGGTTAACAGTATAAGGCTCCTAGGTGAGCACTTTGATGAGGCAAGGATAGTGGAAAAAGTTCTCTCCACTTTGCCTGAGAGATATGAGGCCAAGATATCCTCTTTAGAGGACTCAAGAGATCTTGCTACCATCTCTTTGACTGAGCTAATCAACACCTTCTATGTTCAGGAACAAAGAAGAGCTAGCAGGACTGAAGACAACCAGGAAGGTGCATTCAATGTCAAGGCCAGAGAAGCCTCGAGCACCAATGCTCAAAGAGGCAAAAAGCCTTGGAAAAGCAGGCCTAAGCCTGATGCTGCAAGGAGCAATGACCAGCCCTGCAGATATTGCAAGAAGCTAGGCCATCCAGAAGACAGATGCTGGTTTAGGCCAGATGCAGTATGCCAACACTGCAAGAAGAAGGGCCATGTTGAAAGGGTATGTAAAAACAGGAGTAAGCCAAGGCAGAATCAATTTCAGCAGTCAAAGGTTGAAGCTCGAGTAGCTGAGGACAGTAGTGACCAAGAAGAACAGGTCTTTGCTGTTTCCTGTTTAGCTGCTGAGAAGAAATGCTCAAAAGGCTGGTTGCTGGACAGTGGTTGCACTAACCACATGTCACCAGATGCCTCATTGTTTAAAACCTTGGACAGAAGTTATAAAACCAAGGTCAAGGTTGGAAATGGTCAGTTTATAAGGGCTGAAGGAAGAGGAGAAGTGCTGATATGTACTCCCACAGGCAACAAGATCATTCCAAATGTGCTGTTGGTGCCAGAGATTGACAGAAACCTTCTCAGCATAGCTCAACTGCTCGAGAAAGGTTACTCTGTTGTGTTCAAGGACAAACAATGCCACATTACTGATCCAAGTGGATCAAGCCTTATGACAGTCACAATGACTGATAAATGCTTTGAGGTTCACTGGGCAAATGACTCAAACTTAGCATACACAACTTCTGTTGATGACTTCAAGCTTTGGCATCAAAGGCTTGGACATGCCAACTTCAGATCAATGGCTCGATTGGCCAAAGAGGGCTTGGCAGAGAACTTCACCAGCTCAGTGGAGCATGATGATGTGTGTGAAGTTTGCCAGATGGGGAAACAGGCAAGATTGCCATTTCCTACAAATTCAGCTTGGAGAGCTACTGAAAGACTGCAGCTGGTGCACTCTGATGTATGTGGCCCGATGAGAACTGAATCACTCAGTAAAAACAGGTATTTCATCCTCTTTATTGATGATCTTATAAGGTTTTGCTGGATTTTCTTCTTAAAACACAAGTCTGAGGTAGCTCAAGTGTTTGTGAAGTTTAAAAATTCTGTAGAAACAGAAACAGGTTGCAAGCTGAAATCGATAAGGACAGACAATGGCACTGAGTACACTTCAGCTCAGTTTCAAGCCATTTGCAATGATGCTGGTATCAAACATCAGCTTACAAATGTCTACACACCTCAGCAGAATGGGGTAGCTGAAAGAAAGAACAGAAGTCTGATGGATATGGCCAGATGTCTCCTGTTTGAAAAGAAACTGCCCAAGACCATGTGGGCTGAGGCAGTAAACACTGCTGTTTACCTTCATAACAGGCTTCCTACCAAAGCTCTTGCATCCGAGACACCTTTCGAGGCTTGGTTCAGTTTCAAGCCTTCCTTGGCACATCTGAAGGTGTTTGGTTGCCTGTGTTATGCACAAATACCAGCAGCAAAGAGAGACAAGCTCTCTAAAAGGGCTCAACCAGGTGTTCTAGTAGGCTATAGCTCAGTCAAAAAGGGCTACAGGGTTCTGGATCCCTTGACAAACAAAGTCCAGGTGAGCAGAGATGTCATCTTTGATGAAAAAGCCTGCTGGAATTGGGAGAAAAATGAGCCAGAAGCAATTTCAGAAGACCTAGTGCCTAATCAAGCTGAACTTGAGCAGCTAGGACCTGAAATGGATGTTGATGATGTGCCTGTGAGAGGCACAAGGCCCCTAGAAGATATTTATGAAAGGGCACAGGTTGCAATAGCAGAACCTAGCAGTTTTGAAGAGGCTGAGGCAGATGAAGGTTGGAAACAAGCTATGGTTGATGAAATCAACATGATTGTAAAGAATCAGACATGGGAGTTGGTTGAAAAGCCTGCCAACAGAAAGACTATCGGTGTAAAATGGGTCTATCGAGTGAAGCACAATGCGGATGGAAGTTTAAACAAGCTAAAGGCCAGGCTAGTTGTAAAGGGCTTCAGTCAAAGGTATGGTCTGGACTACATGGAAACATTTGCTCCAGTAGCCAGACTCGATACAATCAGATTGCTGATTGTAGTTGCTGCTCAGAACCAGTGGACAATCCACCAAATGGATGTCAAGTCTGCATTCCTCAATGGATTCCTAGAAGAGGAGATATACATCGAGCAACCCCCAGGTTTTATAATGCCTGGTAAGGAACATTTGGTGTATAGGCTAAGAAAGGCCTTGTATGGCCTAAAACAGGCCCCTCGAGCCTGGTATGCTCGAATTGACTCATACTTGGTCAGTTTGGGATTTGAAAGGAGTGCTAGTGAGCCAACACTCTATGTTAAGAGGAATGGAGCTGAAACACAGCTTATTATGTCACTATATGTTGATGATCTTCTAGTGACTGGAGGAGACAAGTTTATGATGGCTGATTTCAAAGCAAGAATGAAGGAAATGTTTGAGATGTCAGACCTGGGATTGATGACATATTTCCTAGGAATGGAAGTCAATCAAGTAGAAGGAGGAATCTTCTTGAAACAAAAGACATTTGCCTTGAAAGTGCTGGCTAAATTCTCAATGGAGAATTGTAAACCAGTGAGCACACCAATGGCTATTGGCATAAAGCTATCGAGCCAGGAGGAACATGAATCTGTCTGTGAAACAGATTACAGAAGCCTTGTTGGCTGTTTATTGTATTTGACAGCAACAAGACCTGACATTCTATTTGCTGTGAGCATGCTGTCACGATTCATGCATTGCTGTAATCAGCAGCATTATAAAGCAGGAAAAAGGGTTCTGAGGTACATCAAAGGTACCTTAAACCATGGAATACAGTTTAGAAGGGCTGAAGAGTTGAAACTGATTGGCTACACTGATAGCGATTGGGCTGGTTCAAAGGATGATATGAAGAGCACTTCTGGCTATGCTTTTACACTTGGCTCAGCTATGATTTGTTGGAGCTCAAGAAAACAAACAATGGTGGCTCAATCGACAGCAGAAGCAGAGTATGTAGCAGCTGCCAATGCTGTTAATCAAGCTATGTGGCTGAGAAAAATTTTGAGCGACTTGAATCTACAGCAGAATGAAGCAACTGTGATACATTGTGACAACAAGTCAGCAGTTGCTATTGCTAAAAATCCTGTCTTCCATGGCAGGACAAAACATTTCAACATCAAACTTCATGTGATAAGAGAGATGGAACAAGCTCGAGAGATCGAGCTAATCCATTGCAGTTCTGAAAATCAGATCGCTGATATCTTCACAAAGCCTCTTGGTGTATCAAGATTTCTAAGCCTAAAGAGGGAGCTAGGAGTCTGCTGCATAAAAGCTGAGGAGGAGTGTTGAAGTCAGCTCCCATGTAGCAGCAAAGGTGGCCATGCAAGGAACGTGCTTCAACAGCAAAATTGGTGCAGCAAGCTGAAGCTATCCATTTAGTTTCCTTAATTGAATGTTTTGTATTTAGTTAGGATCAAACTTAGTTGGTAGCTGCATTTTGATGTAACTAAGTGATGAATGACAAGTTTAGGTAGCTGTTTATGTATTCAAACAAGTTTACCAAGTTACTAGGCAAATTAGTGGTGTTAGGTAAGTTATTAGGTGATAACTTGTTTGTTTTGCTGTTGTAATCTCATATATGTATTGGCATTATGCCTTCTAAAAGTATGAATGAAAAATATCAGCTCTTTTCATTCAAAATTACTCTCTCAATTTCTTTGTTTTCCATTTGCATGTGTTTCTGTTCTTGCTTCTGAGTTTGTTTCTCCAGCAAGGCTCGAGGCTTGCCAAACAAGCAAGATTAAAAAGCAGTCTGCTGCTGCCTCTTGCACCAACAGGAGTACATGGATGATAATAGCCCAAAAGGAAGTCAAGGAGAACCACAATCATTCTTCCCATCGCTTAAGTATCTTTGCCTACAGGATTGCCCAAATATGAAGAGTTGGTGGAGGACGACAAAACCAATCGATGATGATTCCAACGAGGACGACACAACAGATATGGGAACATCAACCATGGCATTTCCTTGTCTTTCCTCTTTAACAATTCAAAATTGCCCTTTGACATCAATGCCGTTGTATCCTTCACTCGATGATAAGCTAAAGTTGAGGAATACCAGTTCAAGGCCGTTAAAGCAGACCATGAAGATGAACATCACTAGTACGACCCCATCAACTTCAACCTCTTCTCTTCCTCTCTCCAGATTGAAATCTTTCCTTGTAGGCAACATTGAGGGGTTGGACACTCACACGCTAGATGAGTGCCTGCAACATCTCACCAGCCTCAAAAGATTAACAATAAGAGATTGCAAGGAGGTTGATTTAGAGGGCATGCAATGGGAACCCCTTAAGAATCTCTCTCATTTGAAGATTGATAATATTCCAAAGCTGGTGTCTCTCCCCATTTGGCTTCAACATCTTGTTCAATTGAAAACATTAAAAATTCATAACTGCAATGGATTGAGGTCACTGCTTCCTGTGTTCCAACATCTCACTTTCCTTGAAGAGTTTGAAGTAATGGACTGCAAGGAGCTGGAGTTATCTGGAGCTGGCATCCAAATATTCCAAGACCATACAAGCCTACGCTCTCTATGGCTGCAAAATATTCCAAAGTGTCGGCATCTTCCGGAGTGGCTTCAACATCTAACAAATCTGTAAGAGCTTTATCTAGTTAATTTGCCCAATTTAACATCTCTTCCGGACGAGATGCGTTGCCTAACCAAATTGAAAATTTTAGGAACAGAAAGAATTCCTCAGTTGGAGGAAAGATGTCCGAAGGGCATTGGCGCTGAATGGCAAAGGATTGCTCACATCCCCAGCATTGGGTTGAATTAGGTTGGTCTGTCTTATTTATTTATTTATTTTGATGACCTTATCCATTTTTCATTGAAGTTGGATACTGTTAATTTCCTTGTTAAAATCCCTTTGTTTTAATCCTACTTTTTACTTATCCTCTTTCATAATATTTTTGCTGATTTGTGCAGTAAGGCATTGGCGAAAGGCATTAGTCAACTTCAATCATTTTATATGCACAAAAAGAGGTGCTCATTTGTCTATTTCCTTTTTACTTTTAAATCATAATTATAACTTGACAATTGCTTCTAATAATTTAATTCTAAAAAACCATTGATGTGGAGAGAGAGGCCTATGAAGCCTTCAAAATGGTTGTACTATATGATCTGCTTTCTTCATTTAAGCACTTACCTATCATATCTTTATATAAATTTATGTTTTCTCTTAATATATGCCAACTGATTACTATCTTAGATGTTACATGTGCTATTGACAGGCTTTTGGAGGTATTCAAATTCATAATATTCATTGATGCAGGACACTCTTTTAGCTGTTCGGAATTCCAGCCAAATTTGTTATTGAAGGTCCAAACAGGAAAAAAAGGAAGATACTTCAGAATATTTGGTGGTGAGGTTGAAGTTGCTAAAATGTTTCATTATTTATACATCAACAGCATTATACTAAACACACATATGTGCAAATATAAGGCTGATAATAATGGGATTTGTAACATATTCTATGTTGGCAATTTATAATTTTCAGGTTCATTGATGGTTTTGGAAGAGTCGTTGTTCAAGCATGACAATTGCGAGACATATTGCATTGGAAAATTCATTATTCCACTTTACATGGAGCTTATTAAGAGCTTGATTCATAGTAGGAAAACCATCTGAGAGTTGAATGTGAATTTTCACTTGCATAGCTAAAATGAGTTGGGAGAGAATTTACTTAATTGTACAAAAGTGAGATTGCATCAAGTGTTTTAGGGGATAAGCTTAAATCATTTCTTTGTTCTATGAAGTTCATAGTGGATTCATCTTTGGGCAAAGCTCCGCAGACGTAGGACAAGTTCCGAACTGCGTAAACATCTTAATTGTACTCTTTATTTTTCTTATTGCAAAATACGTGCCAACTCAGGAAAAAACACATTTATGTTTTTTTAGGGTTCCAAACCGTATTCAAATGAAGGGATGCCCTCCAAGACATTTGTTATATCATATATCCTCCTCTTGTGCACCTGTTACAACATTTACAGGGAAAAATAAAGGACAAAAGAACCCTTAACATGAAAAAAATACTCAACAAATACCCAATGATACATAAGCTCACTAGTATGTCATTACCTCCAATATTTCTGCAGCCTTATTTAGGTCAAGGATACCATCTTCAGCATGCTTCATCAGATTGACAAACTTTTTCGTCAACAGACCTAAAAATGGTGACTGCATTATTGTCGTTCTCACCATCCGTAGCAGGTTAAGGAGCTAAAACAGACTATGTTAAAAGAAAAAAGAATGGGCAGTAAAGATTACCTAAAGGACTATCTAAACAGCAGCTGCCAGCAGGTATATGAGGAGATGGACAAACTGCCAATTATCATATATAATGTCAGTGATTCCTCGTCTACAAAATCCATCTCTCTTAATTCGAGCAATGAGGCATTGATGATAGAGCCGTGGAGTGAATCATAAGTTTCCTTCTATGGACTAAGCCAGTAGGAAATAGTATCGCACCAGCATTTGACACGGGTGTGTGAGGTATTGATTTATTGGCTTTTGATGTCTTTGATCTATTATTTATCCTTCCTCCTTCAGCATGTACAGGTAACCCCCGGACTGCTTATCCATTGGCTAGACTTAACATCATTTTTGTCTGCTGCGCTCTTCCTTTTTAATTGCTGAGAAAAATCAGCACTATTTCAAAGTACTGCCAATGGCAGGCAAAATTACAAGGTCCCTTAGTATTTGTGCACGGTTGTCTACGTTAACAACCAATTGAATTGAAGAAAATAAAATAAAAAAGTGCATTAGTTTAACAAATGCATATGTACGAGAGCTTGTACAAGAAAACTTACTGTTAGCCATAAGAACCATCAGAAATGCTTCGCTACTTGACTCAGAGATAAATGGCATGAAAAAATCAAGTAAAGTAACTAGTAATTCACTTGTTATCGGGTTGAAGACAATAAAGAAAAAGAATATAATATGCGAATATAATTTTGTCCGATAAAACTAGCAGAGCAGTAGTATTATACATAAGGGGGAAACTATAGTGATAGACATTATGGAGGGAAAAGAGAGGGAATCTTTTGTATATAATTGTAAGTTAATGTGCTAATTTCATTTGTTTTTACCTTTTTGAACTCTTACTTTTTTCAATTTATCAATTTCATCCTAAAATAAACTTCAAATATATATATATGGGTTAAAGTACCGGTACTATAGGGACTGCATACAAATTAGTCCCTCTATCATTAAATGGTTAATTTATTACCTGTACTATTAAAATTGATCAAATAAAGTTAAATTATAACAAAGTCAACATTTATTTTATAAAAAACATATTGAAATTTGTTAATTCTATTAATGTTAAATCTGTAACAATTTAACCTTATTTAGTTCTTTTTAATAGTACTACTATAAAATTGGTCCATTTAATAATAGAGGGGCTAATTTTAAACTTTCAAATATTTTAACCCTTATAAAATATACATAAGAATTGTATGTTTTAATTTTTTTTATTAAATTAGAAGTTAAAATCACTAAAAAATTTATTTCATTATTATTTACTTTCAAACTTTAATGTTTGAATTTTTTTTATTGTTGCACTATTTTAATTATGTACCACGATTTGAATAATATTATTTTTTTGCATTAATTACATAAAATAAAAATATATTATTCAGTAAATAAAAATAAATATATAAATCATGTACAATGCATGTAAGACTAAAAAACGTACTATAAGAGTAGAAAAAACTTCTAAAAGTGAATACTTATAATTAAACAATAAAAAAATATATAAAAAATAGAAACATATTAAGAAGTCAACGAAGAGCTACCTACTTTCTAAAAGAAATTGTCGGTGGTCGATGGTGTTTCAAACAATAATAGGGGCCATCATCTATCCATCACAACTTGTGACGACAACAAAAATACCCACAAATAGATCTGTAAACTGAAAAGAAAAGATGCATGGAGTGAATAAGAAAAAGAAAGAAAAAGAGGGTTTATGGGTAGAAAAAAAAGGCGGGTCGTAGCTAAGCTGTTTTGCCCCTGAGTAATTTTTTAAACTATACAGATCAAATCGAATCATAATTATATATTTGTGTATTTAAATCAAATTGGATTGCATTAAAAAATAATTTATCTAAAGTTAGATTAAATCAATGAAAATTTGAAAAAGAAAAAAAAATTCTCAAGAAACATTACATGAAAATGTAACTTTTTTAATCTCTAAAATTGTATTGCTAATTGGACCTTAATCGAAGATGCAAGAATTGAAGAAATAAGGTTTAATCTCTAAAATTGTATTGCTAAGTGGACTTTTTTAAGAATTGAAGAATTCTTAAATTATTTAGCTTTATCCCCTGACATATATTTTAGTAGTATCTCGCCCCTCCATCAAGCCCTTTTGTGTACATTATGTGGACTATCATTTAATGAAAGGGCTTCACGCAACACCCAATATTGAGCAATTCCAAGAGTAATGAATGCTTAGCTTAGCTCCATTCAATTACCAAGTGTTGAGGATATGAGAATATGGATGCCCTGCAACAATTACAACCCTTTTTGGCTTCTTACAAAACATCTATACCCTTCTTTCATCTCCCACTAATTTACCAACTTTATTTTCGTTGTGCATTAGTTTCTATATTGAAGAATAAATTTTTGGGTATTAATTTGTTTCATTTCGATCTTGTCAGGTATTTTCAATTTTTGTTACAGTAATTTGGAACTCACACACTTCATACACATTTACTTAAAAGTATAAAAAAGGCAAAACCGACAAATCAATCGGATAAATACCCCTGACTAATGGATCATAGGGCAAAGTCGACTAGCGCGAGATTTGTAGGAACATGTAGTTACATTATAGCGGTTTAGTTGCGAACAGGCATGATTAAAAATAAATTGTGACTTTTATCGAAGTATACAATTTTTTTAATTGTGATTTTCTTTTCATAGCATGAGTTAGACGATAGTTTGAATATTTTAGCCATTTTACTTGAACTTATTATAAATTTAATATTCATAAGTGTCCAAGTCTATTTTTAATTTTTATTTTATATTTTTTTTCTTTCTCATATATATTGATTATAGATTCGCTCATGATATTGCTTCAATAGAAGGAACTCCTAAAAGCTTGAAAAAATTAGTGAGAGCTTACCCCTATATATTTATAAAAGAAAATATGAACAAAAAAATATCTAAAATTTTAAAATTTACACAATCCCCAAAAAACAAAAACTAAAGAGAATATGAAAACTATTAATACGTGCTAACCAAATTAAATAAATACGAAACTAAATTCAAATACTGATGTTGTCCTGGTTAAGGTTTTAATTTTAATAATTAAAAATAAAACTATTAATGTTAAGATGACTATATATAAAATTTTAATAAAAACATAAAAATATTAAATATTAAGTTAAAAATAATATAAATACATTTTAATTTTTTTTAAAAATAGAATGAGTGGATTTAAAATGAGTTTGAGTTAGCTGTTTACAAATTTGAACAAACTTTTTAAGTTTATATTTTAGACAAACAAATATAAAATAAAATATAAATATTTTCACTTATTTTTAAATTCTCTATTATATTTAACTTTATGAAAAATCAATTTTGTCCTTAAACTTGCATTATTTATCAAATCACCCTAAAATAGATAAAATAGATAAACAATGCAAGTTTAAGGACAAAAAGAGACAAAAATTTAAATGAAGGGCTAAAATGATTTTTTATTGTAAAGTTGGAGAGCTAAATAAGTGATTATGCCTAATTTGTTAGTATAATATTTTGACAATCATCGCTAGATGTAATTGCTGTGACTTCCCAAAAAGAAGATTGTCAGCAAACCAAAATTCAAGCTTCATCTTACGATATGTTTGGCATCCATATTCCTACTCATACCTAAGAATATTTTGTATATAATTACAATTTAATGTGCTAATTTCATTTATTTTTTACCTTTTTCAACTCTTATCTTTTTCAATTGTTCAATTTCATCCAAAATAAGATTCAAGCACATATATAAGGGTGAAAGTACCTGTATTATAGGGACTACATCAAATTAGTCCCTCTATTATTAAATGGTTAATTTAGTCTCTATACTATTAAAAAGGATCAAATAAAACCAAATTACAACAAAGTTAACATTTATTGCATAAAAATTGTTAACTCTGTTGATTGAAAATTATTAACTCTGTTAATGTTAAATTTGTTACGGTAAATGTTAATTTTGCTACGATCATTCTCACACCCATCAACCATGATGCCTTGGGGTCATATAATTAACTAGCAAGAACATGGATTACATCCAATCAGTTCGTGAACCTTTGTAACAGCCAGATTTTAGGGTTAGTCAGAATAGTGGTTTTGGGACCACAATCCAATGTCAAAATAATTATTTTATTAAATTTTACAATATGATAGAATGTTCGTGTGTAAATTTCATAAAGGAATTTTATTGTTTGAGTGGTTAATTCGATAAAAAGGATTAAATCGCGTAAAGCATAAAACTTGTGTTCTTTTAGCTAAAAGTGTCAAATAGCTATAGAACATTAAAGTAAAGGTCCTTATGTGATAATTAATCCAATTTTGAGTTAGTGGATGATATTTGGTTTGGCATTTGTGTAAATTTGATTAATTTTAAAGGTTAATTTAGTAAAAAGGTAAATAATGATAATAAATAAAATAAAACCAAATTTGATCTTTCTATTCATCATCTTCCACCAAAAATGAGAAAGATGAACAGTCATGGAAGCTTCAATATTTGGCCAAGTTTTGTGCTTTATTTGGTGAGTCATTTTTGCTCGATTTTTAGTAATTTCTACGTTTTTTAGATCGTTGTTTCGTAATCTAGCTAGCTCGTACCTTTGATTTCAAAACTATTAAAGATTTTGAGAGTTTCCACTGTTGAATACATGTTTTAATTGATGTTTGATGATGAAAAATGAAATTTTGATGATAGTTTTACATGTTTGGTAAAGTGATTTTGAGTAAAAATGTCAATTTTGGACTAAATTGAGAAAATTGATAAATTGTGTGGTAAAAGCATGAATAAATGAAAAGTGTGGGCTGTTATGGCAATAATAAAAATTTGGCTAGCTTGGTTTTGTGTTTAATTTCATGAAATTGTGATTTTATGTGATAAGGACTAAATTGTAAAAATGTGAAAGTATATGGGCAATAGTGTAAAATTTCCCTAATGTGTAAATTGTGTTAAATTGAGTGAATTAGTGATTAAATAAGTAAATTTTTTTATCATATAGATTGAGAAAAAAATAAGATTTGAACCTAAAAACAGGAGAAAACTATGTATTGGATTAGTCGACCTATTTCGTCGTTTCAACGAACGAGGTAAGTTCGTATGTTAAATAGTATTCTTAATTTGTGTTCTAAATGTTCATTTATCATTGAATTGAATTGAATGTTGATTGGATGAGTATGAGCATGAATTAACAAAGTTACGATGTGTGAAAGTCCCGTACGAACATTAGGAATAGCTTAGGATACAAAGATGTGATTACGTGTAAGACCATGTCTGGGACATTGGCATCGTTATGTGATTCATGTAAGACCATGTTTGGGACATTGGCATCGATATGAGATTCATGTAAGGCCATGTTTGGGACATTGGCATCGATATGAGATTCGTGTAAGACCATAGCTGACTATTGGCATCGATATATGATAGCATGTAAGACCATATATGGGATATGGCATTGTGCGAGTTATACGAGATTTTTAAGTATCCCTAGTGATTCTGAATGGTTCAACGGGCAAAGTCAAGACGATAATAAAAGTGTAAACGAAATAAGTGGTACAGGTACGTACGATACTTATACGTATATTGAATGAAAGAAGATTGATAAATAGATGTGAGCTCGTATATATTACATGGAAAGGTTTGAGTTTATGTAAGTGTTTGATTTATATAAATGCTTATTGAGGGTATCGAATTTCACATGATGAGTAAGTGGATAATTATGAGAAATCCATATGGTTATATTGATTATGAATATGTAATGAATATTGGATTAAATGTGGGATATCTTAAAGTGCTTATGCATATGTAAATGTGAATGAATTGGTGAGAATATATTAGATCTATATGAACATGGAAATGAATAAGCTTGTGAGACCCTTGGTTAGCTATGGTATGGATTCATGGTATAACAGTGAAAGCAAATGAGTAACATTGTAATTTGTAAATACTTAATATGTGTTATTTGATAAGTTGAGTATATTATCATATGAGCTTACTAAGCTGTATAGCTTACTTTTTTTCTTTCCTATGTTTATAGTGTTTTGGAGGCTTGCTTGGGTTGGAAGTCGCTGGAGATTTCATCATACTATCCAGCTATCATTTCGGTATTTTAAAAGCTTTGTGATTTTGGTTATGTGGCATGTATAGGCTAGTTAGTTTATAAAGTGTATAAGTGACCTTTTGCTATTTATGCATATGTGTTTGATATGTATTTAGCCATGATATTTGGCTTAATAATGATGTAAAGTTTAATGTGTATAAGCTATGTTCATATTAGTTTGGTATGTAAATTTCCTTGTGAAATGGTATATCTTGGTATATTTGATTATCGTTCAAATAGCTCAATAAACATTTGGTAAGTGACATGTATATGTTTGGTTATTTGTGGCTTGACAATGAATGCAAATTTGGTGGCAATGTGGCTTAAGAAATGATATGTTAAATATGAATTTGAAATGATACTTTGGTATGCCTTAGTTTGGTTTTAGATTGAATGATTTGGTTGGATATTTAGTTTGAATTTAAGGCATGTGATAAATACAATTGATAGTAAGTGGTAAATGATGAATCATGTGGAGTTGGAATGCTTTGAGCTAGTTTGTGGACATTTGATGAGTAGTAAAGAAATGGATATACAATGGTATGAAATGTACATGAAATGGTCATTTTTGGTTGCTTATTAGATGTGAAATTGATGCCAAAATGATGTGGTTTAGGTATGCATGTGAAAGGTGAGAAATGTGGCTTCAACCGAGTCTATTTTCGTGCCATATGGTCTGAGCACACGGACGTGTGACTCGACCGTGTGATCTCTATTACTTAGAAAATTTTTACTAGTTTCAAAAATTTTTATATGTGATCAGTTTAGTCCCGAACCTTCTCTAATGTAGGTTTAAGGTCTCGTAGACCTCTAAAAGGGACAATATGTGTATGATTGAATGATATTTATTAATGTTGGATTGTTTGATTGAGAAATGAATGTTGAATGTTGTGTTTCGATCGGTAGTACCTCGTAACCCCATTCCGGTGACGGACACAGGTTAGGGGTGTTACAACCTTAATTCTCAAGACTTCATATGAACTAACGATTGTTTAACATTTGGCCATCATCTCTAGCTTAAATATTTTTTCTTGGGAAACTATTTAATAAGAGATGATCTTGAGTGTGTAGCCATTAACTCAACATCCATCATACACATGCTTTCATTTGTGAGTCATCTTGGGACAATCTCTCTGAAACTCATGCATGACTAGTTGTCCTTAAAAGGAAATATCATCTAGTGAACCCACATGACAAAGTTTACCTTGGGGCAGCTAGGGTAGGAAACGGTTCAAAACATTATCATTCTATCACTTAGGGACCATCAATGGAGGCCGTAGGTCTTGTTTAAGGACCTTCTCACACTCAATATTTTAAAAACATGTAAGGTTTTTTTATCCCAAATTTCAAGAATGATCATACAATAGTCCTAATGGTATTCTTACCTAATCTAAATGACATGCTTCCAATATATGCATTGCATGCTATGGTAATTTTATAATATCTATTCATAAGAATCAATCAATCTTAAAACAAATAATTTTGATTCTCCATAGTTTTTCTTTTAAGGGAAAAACAGAAAAAGTGAATGAGAACCATACACCAGGTAGGGTCCCAGGAAAGGGAGATGAGTCAAGTTTAACCGCTTAAAAACCAAGCCTTTCCTAGCCAGAGCCAATCCTAGACATGCACCTTCTCATTACCACATTTCTCACAGTTATCGAATAACCTAAAGAAGTGAATAGAACAATACAACACATGTATTTTATAATGAGATAGATAATTAATCGATCAACTATGGATCATCTCATATATATACATCACAATTATAACATTACATAATATTATAAACAATTATAAAGCATATATATAATGAGATAGATAATTAAAATAAAATTATCAGCCAAGGTTTCTATGGTTCTATTTCTAAAAAATAAATGGAAAAATAAAATTACATAATTTTTAACCACAAGGCATTCCTTGGGTCTTCAACTGCCACTGTATCTTTTACTCGTCGTGGACTTCTTTTGGAAAAATTACATTTAAATCCTATATTGGTTTCCAGCTAACAAGAATTTTAGGAATTTTTAAAAAAATATAGTCCTATGTGGAGATGATAGTCCACAGTCTATTTCCTAAGAACTACAACCTCGACAAAAAATAATTATATAACAAATATATAATATCACATCCATTCCTATATATAACTCAAAACATGCATAAGATTTAAACAAGGTCACTTTCTATGTAATTAAATCATTCAAGAAGAAGAGAAATTTATTTTGATTAACTATTTATACTTATAGATAGAACACAACCTGGCTGTGATACCAATTGTTGGAAAAACGAGTTTGAAAAACGCAGTGGAAGATAAACTTAGGGAAAAAACCATAGTTTTAAAAATTTATCCAAAACAAGATCTTGGTTATGATATCTAAAGTAATAAACACTTAATCAAATTTGTATCTTTTCGATTCGTCTAGGATGAGCATTTTGACCGAGTAGTCTTCTCCTTTATCCTCAAGCTCACATCTGCCGAGTGTAGGCTCGCTTCAAATAAGAAAAATTCTCACAAAAATTACCAATGGGGTAAATTTGTAATTACTCTAAACTTTTGGGTTAAGTTGTAAATCAAAAAAATATCTGTAAAAAATTTTTGGAATAATCTCTTCAAAGAATTTTCTCTCTTCAACTTTCTGTTGAATTGAAGTGTATGTAAATAATGACCAGAGACTCTCTTTATATAGGGAGATTTTAGAGAGTTCAACTATAATTAAATTTAATCACTTTAATATTAAATTAATAAAATACTATTAAGATAATTATTAAATGAAATTTAATATTAAACTACTAAAATAATATTATTTTTAGAATAATTAATCTGAAATCAAATTCTCTAATAGAGTCCTAGTTGGAGTGTAACTCTTCCACTGCTCAACCACCGACGACCAATTGCCACCAACCACTAGGACGCCGTCGTTGCAACCATAGGCACCGTCGTATCCAGTGAAGTAGGTGCAACACCCTTATGGCATCCCGAGTCAATTCGACTACTGTCGGTTCAGTACGAGTCAATAACGACTCGACCGGTCCGGTCTAGCCACCAGTTGAACGTCGACCCAGTTTTACATATTGCGCCCAATTCGACCAATTTTTGGATCTTAATCTTGGTTTTTAGCTCTCGGACCCAATTTATGATCTCAGGTCTAATTTTCAAGTTTAATTACCCATTAGGCCAATTTTCTGACTTGAAAATTAACTTCCAAAAATATCATATTAATTTTAATTGATTTGATTAATTTAATTTTACTTAATCAAAATAATTTTTTTAAAAATCACTTAGATTTTCCAAATTACTTTTTCAAGAAAATTCTTTAATCAAATTTTCTAATTGAATAATTATCACGACCACCTAATTTAATTCCACATCGAATAAATTGACTCAATTAAATTATTCCCAAAGTCGTAAAATTTTCGTCTAATTCAAATGCAATCTGCTTGAGCCTTTGTCGAGCTAGCGGAAGGACCAATCGGACATATATAATTAGGCTCTAGTGATTACAATTATGTCTAGAAGAATTGTTCCGATAATTCGCAATTACTTAATTATGGAGTTAGTCCACAAGAAGTATCATGATTGAAAACTCCTTATTGTATAATCTTTACAAAAGTAATTCATCCAACTGCTTTGTCCAATGATCTAGTCATGTGTGTGCTACCCTTATATGATATCCTTCATTCCTTTGAGTTAAATCCATTCACTCAATACAATCCTATTTTGTAACACCCCTAACCTGTCTCCATTGTTAGATTATGGTTACGGAGCATTACCGTACAATCAAAAATATTTAAACATTATAACATTCAATAATTTATAATATATCATAAATCATTCATTCTCATAAATTTCGTCCCTAAATCGAACATTCGAGGCCCTAGAAATAGCTTAGAGGCAATTCAGGACTAATTTGAAAGAAAATAAAAAGTTTAGGAAAAAATTGCAAAAATTGAAAACAGGGATCACACGACTGTGTGGCCAGGCCATGTGGAATCACCCTTGTAACTTACTGAGTAGGGTTACACAGTCGTGTCACACGCCCGTGTGCTAGGCCGTGTAACTCTTTGAGTTGCCCCATATGCCAGTGTGATGGGTCGTATGTTAGGTTGTATAACTCACTAACTTAAACCCTAAGAAGATCCTCAGATGACACGCGGTCGTGTGGCAGCCCGTGTAAACCCAAAATTCACCTAAAATCAAGCCATTTCATAACCTAACCATGTATAGACATTCAATCTAATTGTGCACACTTTCAAGGGGCTAAAACATCATCCAAGCACACATAAAATTGCCATAGGCCCCAATTCAACTAATCAATATGCCATTCAAAGGCACCACAATTAGCATCCAAACATCACTTACCTAAACATGTCCATATGTTATATTTCATGCATACAAACCTAGTCCATATAGGTACTAAAACATGTTTCAATAGGCCATTCTCAAGACAACATCAACATACCAAAAAGGACCACAATAACAAGCATATTAAAGTACCCAAAATGATATAACTTGGTAAGGCATAAAAGTGTGCCAAACCAACATAGTTTTCAAAAGCTTATACATGCCAAAACAACATCAACACATTCATCAAAACACCATTACAAATCACCCTATACATGCCATTATAAACCTTGGCTAAAATGCTCAAAAACTACTGAATTGTCTACTGGATAGTGTGATAGATCTCTAACGAGTTTTCAAATCGATCGAGCTTCCGATAATCTATAAAACAAAGGAAATAAACTACGTAAGCAATGAGTGCTTAGTAAGCTCATATAAACCTTAAACATAACTAACCATTTCAATAATACAATACATAGATTAAACACAATTCAACACCAATGCCATAAGCTTAGCAAAGCCTAACCAACACCACCAACTCACAAGTTAGTATGTCTATCCATAACATAAATGAAATCAACTATAAGATATGTAAATTTCCATATGTACCACACCATTTAGTTCATCAATCTTTTCATTAAGTCATGATTCATTCCATTTGCATACTTACCATTCTGTTCCCTTTTATTTCCCGTTGAACCATTTAGAATTACATCAGATACATGGGAAAGCTCACACGAAGTGTACCTTTATATATAACTGTAACATTTCCTTTACATCAATGTTCACATTAGCTGTGAAATAGGCCTGCTCACATGAGCTGTGGGACAGAATGTAAGCTACACGATGCTGCTCACACAAGCTGTGGAGAATCTGCGACAAATGCATGACTTCAGTCATCGGTAGGACATTCAAGACCAGCACCCGAAACATGAAGTCCCTAATGACATGTCATTTATATCCTAAGATTTCCTAAGGTTCAACCGAGACTCGATATTTGTCAATACATCATAGCATTGATACATTTGTATATATATAAGTTCATTTATATCAAAATTAACATAATGAACATTCAATTTAACTAACATAAAAGCAGTTACAGTTTATACGAACTTACCTCGATAACTAGGGTGTAGTAGTTAAATCAAACTAATTCGAAGTTTTAGCTTTTCCTCATTCTAAGTTCAAACGTGGTTTATCTTGATCTAATTAGATCATTTCAATCAATCAAGTACTTATAGAATTTAATTTAATCCATATTTCATATTTATGCAAAATTACCAATTTACCGCTAACATTCATAAAAAAAATCTATAAATTTACACCTTTAACAAATTAATCCCTATTTCTAAAATTCATCAAAAATAACTTAACAAAACTCATTCAAAAGCATTCATGTTAAGTCCCTCAACCTTTAACAGTATTGCAAATTAACCCCTGAGATAGTAAGATTAAGCTAAAACGAACTCAGAAACATAAAAATCATTAAAAATAGGATGAAAAAAACATACCATGCACTAGGACAAAGCCAAAAGAATGCTCCAAGCTTTGTTTAATGGTGTTTGAGGTTAGAAAAGATAAAATGAGAAAGATGATAGTTTTTCTCATCTTTTAATTAACTAATATCTTAACTTAATTATTAATTTACTTAATTAACCTTTTAAAACCATTAAATTATCAATAAAACCTATCCATAACTATTCACTAACTCATTAAATGGTATATTTACCCTTCAAGTCCTTTAACTTTCATTTCCATAGCCATTTGACCCCTTTAATAGAACTTAATTTTTACACTTTTTGCGATTTAGTCCTTTTTACTTGATTAACCATTTAAACATCAAAATTTCTCAACAAAATTTTAATACAACCCTAATATAATTCCATAAATATTAAAA
Source organism: Gossypium hirsutum (assembly GCF_007990345.1). Lineage (NCBI taxonomy): Eukaryota > Viridiplantae > Streptophyta > Magnoliopsida > Malvales > Malvaceae > Gossypium > Gossypium hirsutum. Next base: position 71,618,095 of record NC_053447.1, on the reverse strand, counting down.
TAATAAAAAAATAACTCACTCATCAAAATTGTGGTCCCGAAACCACTATTTTTTATATTACTGAAAACGGGTTGTTACATATTTTATCTCACAGTCACCATTGTGTCTTCTTAATGATTAATATGATCCCTATCAACAAATGATTGTGATAAATTGGTCATTCGAGAACAAGTAACCCGTGGCCACATTTCATATTTATCAATCCACACAATGCTAATGAAAGGATATCATTAACTCTTTAGTTTAGCTATGAATTCCACTATTGCTAGTAAAGCCGTGTCATACACAAGTCATGTACCCAACATATCAGTTATGGGCTCGATCATCTTTAAAACATAAGCCTCCACTTATATCAAAGCACATGAGTTGCACACGCATGGTTAGTGACTAACTCAAGATTTAGGTAAATCACACTATGAACGTCACAAGTGAATTAATTCACAAACGGATTCAAAATTAATTCATCTTGGTTCAGTCCAATGTATCATTCTACCAATGAATACATCTATGTCTCTACTCCTGGAGTCAACTACTCCGATAGCCAAGACTAGTCATTTCCCTAATTGGAATTGTAAACGACATAATAATCCTTCTCAGTATTTGAATCAATTGTCCACTTTGATTCTTGTATGGGATTACAAACTCATTTAGATTATCTATTAAAGTAAGTTGTATTTCTCACAATGTAAATGTTCTTTACAATGTCATTTATCTTCAATTTGAACTTTAGACAATCAATGAGCTAATATTTGCTTGTCACGATTTCACTATTCATGCAAAATATAAAAGACATAATAATGAAATGTGAAATTAACTTTATTTATTTATTCATCGTTCAAATAAATATAAAATAGTTACATGTTTACTACAATATCATTAATGACTTTTATGAAATAGATGAACCCCAAATAGTATCCCAGATCCTATATTTTTTGGAAACGAAGTGTGTCCCTAATTATCCTTCCCAAACCCTCCCCAACTACACTTGAAAAGAATTCTTTTTCAATAATACAAGAATAAATTTGATCTGTTTAATAATGAAGAGACTAATTTGATACAGTCTATAATATAGGGACTTCCTAAATACTTTAACCCTTATAAGTTGACCCTATTTCACTATTCATTTAATATTAAAAATTAATATTTTAATAATATTTACACATTTTTATAATTAAATATAAATAAATTTTTTTTAATTAATAAAGAGTAAATCAAGTTTATTAAGTTTGCCCAAAGCAAATAATAATAATAATAATAATAATAATAATAATAATAATAATAATAATAATAATATCTTATCAAAGAATAACCTTCAATCTGACCAAATTGAATGGGTTACATTACTATTGGACAAATGTAAAAATCAAGCAAGTAATTATATTTTTATTGTGTCAAATAATAAAATTTATTTTTCAATTTATGTCTAAATAAGTTTTTTTATAGTTTTATTTGTATTTAGATAAGTTTATGGTTTTCTTTGGATGTATAATTGGATCAATTCTAGTGAAATTAAAAATAACGTTGTTGGTGAGAGATTAGTTATTGTAATAGTGAGATTGAATACCGTAGTGGTGTGATAATAATCAATGTTGGATATATATTTGGATTCAATAACAATTGTAGTAGTGAGGTGAGGTTGAAAATGGATAAAAACACCTCTTCGATCCCTCTTTAATTCAATATTTTGCAAATTGGCCCTTCTAAAAAAATGGAGCAATTTAATCCCTATCAATTTGATTAATTATATAATGTGTAAATGTTGCAATTTGATTTTGTTAAACTAGAACTAAATTGGCAGAATGTGTAAATTTTTAGGGCTAAAGTTGTTATTATACCAATAAAAATATGTACAGATGACAAAAATATTAATGTTGTGATTAATTATCCTTAGTTGCTCAATTTCGAAATTAACAATGATAAAATTGCTCTAAATTTTTTAGAAGGACCAATTTGCTTGATATCAAAATTGAAAGGGACTAGAGAGGTGTTTTCACCTTAAATTGATTATTAAGGATGTTAAATTATATTTGTAAAATGGAAGATTATATTTAACATTAAATAATATAATATATACTAAATTTGCAATCATAGTAAACAAAAAAATTTATTAATAAATATATTTTTTATTAATTTTTGATTTATTATTACATATCTACTTATTTAGATTTAATTCATATAAAATTTGATTATGAAAATTATATATTTTTTGAAATTATTATAAACTCAAAGTTCTATATTTTATATAAATGAAAATAATAAAATATAATAAAATTATTTATATTAAATAATAATTAAAAGTATATTTATGATAATAAATTTACATGTATTTAATATATCATTATATAAATATTAATTTGTAATATATTTAATTTGTAATATAATTTTTGAAGACATAATAAGTCAAGATTTCAGCTATGAAACTTGGGATTTGATAATTGCAAATTGTAGATGCTTGCGTGTATTGAAATTGACTAATTTGTTAGGTATTCAGATGATTTCACCCTCCATTTACAAGTTGAAACATTTGAGGTACCTTGATCTTTCTTACAACGAAGATCTTAAGATTCTCCCAAAGAGTATTTGCAAGATTCAGAATTTGCTAGCGCTGAAACTTGACTGCTGTATTGAGCTTAAAGAATTGCCAAAGAAGATTGAAAAATTGGTGAATCTTACCCATCTTGCGTGTGAACATTGTAGTAGTTTAACTCATATGCCACGTGGAATAGGGAAGCTGACTTCACTTGAGATGTTAAGCATGTTTGTAGTGGATAAAGATGGGTCCCATGGTGGTGCAGATCTAAGTGAATTGAGACTGCTTAACAACATAAGGGGAGAGTTAATAATAACAAATTTGGCATTCGTAAAAAATGCAAAAGAAAAGTTTAAGGCTTCTAATTTGAAAGAGAAGCAACATCTGAGATTGTTGGTTTTACAATGGAATGATGATGATGGTGGTGGTGATGATAAATCACTTGAAGTCCAACCCCATCCTAATCTCAAGGAGCTCTGTATTCGAGGATGGAGGGTTGATGCCAAGTTTCCAAGTTGGCTTTCTTTGCTCACAAATCTCTTTCATATGATTTTCGGCTTGCTCAATTTCTTGATGTTGATAATGTTCTTTTTGAAACAAATTGTGCTAGCATTGTCAACCACTTTAGTTTTTACAGTGAGGACATAATGATCCTTGATCACTACATCAAGGAGCTCACAAGATGCTTGATTCTTTTGTTTCTCCGAGGTCAACTGGGTGAAACGTGGTTGTAACAAATTAGCCGATTCTCTTTATAATTGGGCTCTTTCCAAGTGTTGTAATTTATCTTTTGAGATGGATTATCCTAGCGGTATCCATAACATTGTAATTTATGATGCAACTTAAAATGAGATAGTGACCTCTGGGTCGTTTTTTTATATATATAAAAAATCATTATTAAATATATTAAATTAAAAATGCATATATATGTAAAATAAATAACTAAGAATATATTTAAAAATAAAATATCTTAAATAAGCAAACCAAAATCATCCAACTCACAATCAACAATTTTATGTGCATTAAAATAATTAAATAGATATGAGCAGTGGAAGCAATCTTCATGATGGTATAAGTAATGATTTTTCCTTCAATTCCAATCAAATACATTCCCATGGAGCTGACATAAACCCAATATCTCTCCACATGTTGTGTCCAAAACGAAATTAGTTTTTCCTTTCTAGGCAATAGTAACCGAGCTAAAAAAAAACTTTTAGTTCCGAATTAAATTATATATTTTTATAGTAGTATATCTTTATAATTTTTATAAAGTTAAATTAATTTTTATAATTTTTTTAGAGAATTATATTATAATTTTATCATTATTAATTTAAAAGTTTATAAATTATAAAACGTCTAAATTAAAAATTTACCATTTTAGGAATCTAGGCTTCGCCAATAATAGGCAACTTGTCAAGAATGACCATCCAAGCTATGACAATGTTTTGAGACGTGTCAAATCAACCTCTTACATTTTACTTTGATATATTGCATAGACAAACGATTATATTAATCCAATGTAAATATATATATGCATGCATTTTTTTACATGTGTACAGTTGAATCAGAATTTAAGTTTCACGTGTATATATATGACCCACAATACAAGTTTTATGTGGAAATTATACCACATCAAAATTTATGTATCAAATTACTCATTGAACTAAAATTCATGTATAAATTTAAATTTTTCCCTAATAATAAACAAATCAAAAGCTTCTATCCTTTCTTAATAAATGTATGTATATTTAAAAGAAAAATAAAATGCTACTACTATTAATAACAAATATGTCTTGACTTGCAAGGAACGGTGGTTAAAATTCTTGTCAATGCTTGTTTGACACGGATTCAAATAATATTACCTCCATCCCCACTCTTAATATTATATAAAAAATTAATAGCAAATATAATTAACATACCCATTAATATAAAAAAAAATTAATAGCAAGTAAGTGGGAAGAAGGTTTAGAAAGACTTCAATCAAAACACCTTGGATTCCATGGGATGTCTCCTTTTTCTCTTTTCTTTCATAGCTTTTTCATTCATTTCAATTATTTTATTTGTACGGCTCCACATTGTGCAGGGCATTGAGAAATTTCTCATCATCCCAACTTTCTCTCCATTCAGAAATTTGTGTCAAACAGTAAACATGGAGGGACAATTTCCTTAGCCATAAGGACGATAGCTGGTACATTATCTTTGAAGAAAACTGCAAATGAGTGGCATTCTTTCAAAGAAAATGAACTTGCTAAAATATCACAAATTGAAGGAGAACTTCTACCTATACTGAAATTGAGTTATGATCATCTCCCGTCTCATTTGAAGCATTGCTTTGCTTATTGCCGATTGTATCCAAAAGATTACAGAATTGAAGTACAAGCGCTTGTTCAATTTTGGATTGCACAGGGTTTCATAAAGCAATTGAATCAAAGTCAATCTCTCGAGGAGATCGGGTTTGGGTATTTTAAAGCTTTAGTTGAAAGAAGTTTCTTTCAAGAGGTAGAAGGAGACTTGATGGAAGAAATGAGATGTAAAATGCATGATTTAATGCATGATCTAGCTGAATCAGTAGCAGGGATGGAGAGTAGTATTGTCGATTCAAATAAAATTGCAAGTGATGTTGGTGAAAAATGTCGCCACATATCAATTAAACCTTCATTAATTCCTTTGTTTAAGGGAAAGAAGTTGCGAACCTTGTTACATTTTCAACACGGATTAAGTCAAGATTTCAGTTATGAAACTTGGGATTTGATAATTGCAAATTGTAGATGCTTGCGTGTATTGAAATTGAATTCTATGGGTATTCAAAAGATTTCACCCTCCATTTGTAAGTTGAAACATTTGTGGTACCTTGATCTTTCTTCCCATGGCAATATTAAGATTCTCCCGAAGAGTATTTGCGAGATTCAGAATTTGCTAGCGCTGAAACTTGACTTTTGTTATCGGCTTCAAGAATTGCCAAACAAAATTGAAAAATTGGTGAATCTTTCCCATCTTGGGTGTGAAGAATGTGATGACTTAACTCATATGCCACGTGGAATAGGGAAGCTGACTTCACTTGAAACGTTAAGCAGGTTTGTAGTGGATAAAGATGGGTCCCATGGCGGTGCAGATCTAAGTGAATTGAGACTGCTTAACAACTTAAGGGGAGAGTTAAGAATAACAAATTTGGGATTCGTAAAAAATGCAAAAGAGAAGTTTAAGGCTGCTAATTTGAAAGAGAAGCAACATTTGAGATCGTTGCTTTTAGAATGGAATGTTGATGAAGATGATGATGAGAAGTCACTTGAAGATCTCCAGCCCCATCCTAATCTCAAGAAGCTCTGGATTCGAGGATGAAGGGGTGATGCCAAGTTTCCAATTTGGCTTTCTTTGCTCACAAATCTCGTTTCTATGACAATACATCGGGGTAATTTCAAACAAATCCCATCCTTTGCGCAATTTCCTTGTCTTGAAAGGCTGCGGATAAATGATTGTACTAAGCTGGAGTACATGGATGATAATAGCCCAAAAGGAAGTCAAGGAGAACCACAATCATTCTTCCCATCACTTAAGCATCTTTCGCTCTTGTACTCAAACACATTTATGTTTTTTTCCGGTTCCAAACAGTATTCAAATGAAGGAATGCCCTGCAAGACATTTGTTATATCATATATCCTCCTCTTCTGCACCTGTTACAACATTTACAGGGAAAAATAAAGGACAAAAGAACCCTTTAAGTAACATGAAAAAAATACTCAACAAACACCCAATGATACATAAGCTCACTAGTATGTCATTACCTCCAATGTTTCTGCAGCCTTATTTAGGTCAAGGATACCATCTTCAGCATGCTTCATCAGATTGACAAACTTTTTCGTCAACAGACCTAAAAATGGTGACTGCATTTTTGTCGTTCTCACCATCCATAGCAGGTTAAGGAGCTAAAACAGACTATGTTAAAAGAAAAAAGAATGGTGTTTTCATTGAAACTCTCAAAACATAAACATATTAAGAAGTCAACGAAGAGCTACCTACTTTTTAAAAGAAACTGTCGGTGGTCGATGGTGTTTTCAAATGATGATAGGCACCGTCATCTATCCATCACAACTTGTGAAGACAATAAAAATACTCACAAATAAATCTGTAAACTGAAAAGAGAAGACACATGGAGTGAATAAGAAGAAGAAAGAAAAATAGGTTTTATGAGTAGAAAAACAAAGGCGGGTGGTAGCTAACCTGTTTTGCCCCTAAGTAATTTTTTAAACTATACAGATCAAATCGAATTATAATTATATGTTTGTGTATTTAAATCAAATTGGATTGCATTAAAAAATGATTTATCTAAAGTTAGATTAAATTAATGAAAATTTGAAAAAGAAAAAAAATTTCTCGAGAAACATTACATGGAAATGTAACTTTTTTAATCTCTAAAATTGTATTGCTAAGTGACCTTAATCGAAAATGCAAGAATTGAAGAAACAAGGTTTATATTCTACTATAAAAATTCTGAAAAAAATTTAACCTTAATATATGGAAAAATAATTTCTATTAATCACACAATTATCTAGAAATTACAAACATTTAGATTTTGTTCACATATTAATTGTCTTTTTTTTTTCTTTTTATTTCCCCCTATTTACTATAACTAAATTAAAATCCCCCAAGTCCTATATTTTTTTTTGTAAGTTTAGAATTTAGTTTGTATATTTTTATTTTTAAGAATTTAGTCCTTATATTTTTTAAATTTCAAAATTCAAGTCCAACTGTTAATACTGTTAAAATTATTTTATTAAATTCAGGTTCATTAAAATGACATATTCTCAGTTACATGGCTACCAAGTAATTAAATTTTTTTTTTATTTTAAACTGTCACACTAACAAATTCAACAAAAAAAATTAACAGTATTAACAATTTGACTTGAAACTTAAACTCTGAAAAGTAGAAGAATTAAATTCCTATAAATATAAGTATAAAGACTAAGTTTCAAATTTATAGTGAATATAAGTATTTCATTTTTGTAGCTGTCAATTTAGGTTTTAAATTTCTGTTCTTATTTTATTACGTGGACTATCATTTAATTTAAGGGCTTCACGCAATACCCATTGAGCAATTCCAAGAGTAATGAATGCTTAGCTTAGCTTCATTCAATTACCCTGCAACAATTACAACCCTTTTTAGCTTCTTACAAAACATCTATACCCTTCTTTTATCTCCCACTAATTTACCAACTTTATTTTCGTTGTGCATTAGTTTCTATATTGAAGAATAAATTTTCAGTCTTGTGAGGTATTTTCAATTTTTGTTACAATATAATTTGGAACTCACACACTTCGTACACATTTACTTAAAGTATAAAAAAGGCAAAACCGACAAATCAATCGGATAAATACCCTTGACTAATGGATCATAGGGCAAAGTCGACTAGCGCGAGATTTGTAGGAACATGTAGTTACATTATAGCGGTTTAGTTGCGAACAGGCATGATTAAAAATAAATTGTGACTTTTATCGAAGTATACAATTTTTTTTAATTGTGATTTTCTTTTCATAGCATGAGTTAGACGATAGTTTGAATATTTTAGCCATTTTACTTGAACTTATTATAAATTTAATATTCATAAGTGTCCAAGTCTATTTTTAATTTTTATTTTATATTTTTTTTCTTTCTCATATATATTGATTATAGATTCGCTCATGATATTGCTTCAATAGAAGGAACTCCTAAAAGCTTGAAAAAATTAGTGAGAGCTTACCCCTATATATTTATAAAAGAAAATATGAACATAAAAATATCTAAAATTTTAAAATTTAAACAATCCCAAAAAAAAAACAAAAATTAAAGAGAATATGAAAACTATTAATACGTGCTAACCAAATTAAATAAATATGAAACTAAATTCAAATACTGATGTTGTCCTGGTCAAGGTTTTAATTTTAATAAAACTATAAAAATAAAACTATTAATGTTAAGATGACTATATATAAAATTTTAATAAAAATATAAAATTATTAAATATTAATTTAAAAATAATATAAATACATTTTAATTTTTTTAAAAATAGAATGAGTGGATTTAAAATGAGTTTGAGTTAGCAGTTTACGAACAGACTTTTTAAGTTTATATTTTGGACGAGGCCGAACTTAAACAAATATGAAATAAAATATAAATATTTTGATTTTTTTAAAAATTTTCTATTATATTTAACTTTGTGAAAAATCAATTTAGTCCTTAAACTTGTATTATTTATCAAATCACCCTAAAATAGATAAAATAGATAAACAATGCAAGTTTAAGAACTAAAAGAGATAAAATTTTAAATGAAGGGCTAAAATAATTTTTTATTGTAAAGTTGGAGAGCTAAATAAGTGATTATGCCTAATTTGTTAGTATAATATTTTGACAATCATCGCTAGATGTAATTGCTGTGACTTCCCAAAAAGAAGATTGTCAGCAAACCAAAATTGAAGCTTCATCTTACGATATGTTTGGCATCCATATTCCTACTCATACCTAAGAATCTTTTGTATATGATTACAATTTAATGTTCTAATTTCATTTATTTTTACCTTTTTCAGCTCTTATCTTTTTCAATTGTTCAATTTCATCCAAAATAAGATTCAAGGACATAAATAAGGGTGAAAATACCTGTATTATCGGGACTACATCAAATTAGTCCCTCTATTATTAAATGGTCAGTTTAGTCTCTATACTATTAAAAAGGATAAAATAAAACCAAATTACAACAAAGGTACCATTTATTGCATCAAAAATGTATTGAAAATTGTTAACTCTGTTAATGTTAAATTTGTTATAGTAAATGTTATTTCTGTTACAATTTGATATAATTTGATTCTTTTTTAATAATACAAGAATAAATTTGATCTGTTTAATAATTGAGAGACTATTTTGATATAGTCTATAATATAGGGACTTCCTAAATACTTTAACCTTTATAAGTTGACCCTATTTCACTATTCATTTAATATTAAAAATTGATATTTTAATAATATTTACACATTTTTATAATTAAATATAAATAATTTTTTTAATTAATAAAGAGTAAATCAAGTTGTATTAAGTTTGCCCAAAGCAAATAATAACAATATCTTATCAAAGAATAACCTTCAATCTGACCAAATTGAATGGGTTACATTACTATTGGACAAATGTATAAATCAAGCAAGTAATTATATTTTTACTGTGTCAAATAATAAAATTTATTTTTCAATTTATGTCTAAATAAGTTTTTTATAGTTTTCTTTGGATGTATAATTGGATCAATTCTAGTGAAATTAAAAATAACATTGGTGGTGAAATTAGTTGTTGTAATAGTAAGATTGAATATTGTAGTGATGTGATAATAATCAGTGTTGGATATATATTTGGATTCGATAACAATTGTAGTAGTGAGGTGAGGTTAAAAATGGATAAAAATACCTCTTCGATACCTCTTAAATTCAATATTTTGCAAATTGGCCCTTTTAAAAAAATAGAACAATTTAATTCCTATCAATTTTAAAAGTGAACTAAGGACAATTAACAATAATGTTAATATTTTTGTCACTCATATATAATTTTGATTAGTATAATAACAAGCTCAGTTCATACATAATGTGCAACATACATAATGTGTAAATGTTGCAATTTGATTTTGTTAAACTAGAACTAAATTGACAAAATGTGTAAACTTTTGGGGCTAAAGTTGTTATTATACCAATAAAAATGTGTACAGATGACAAAAATATTAACATTGTGATTAATTATCTTTAGTTTCTCAATTTTGAAATTAACAATGATAAAATTGCTCTAAATTTTTTAGAAGGACCAATTTACTTGATATCAAAATTAAAAGGAACCAGAGATTGTTTTCACCTTAAATTGATTATTAAGGATGTTAAATTATATTTTTAAAATGAAAGATCATATTTAACATTAAATAATATAATATATACTAAATTTGCAATCATGGTAAATAATAATTTTATTAATAAATATATTTTTTATTAATTTTTGATTTATTATTACATATCTACTTATTTAGATTTAATTCATATAAAATTTGATTATGAAAATTATATATTTTTGGAAATTATTATAAACTCAAAATTCTATATTTTATATAAATGAAAATAATAAAATATAATAAAATTATTTATATTAAATAATAATTAAAAATATATTTATGATAATAAATTTACATGTATTTAATATATCATTATATAAATATTAATTTGTAATATATTTATTTTTAAAATAATTAAATAATTAAATTTATAATTATGATATGATATGTACTTATATAACACCTCTAGAAGGTTATAGTGAGAAAAACAATCTCATTGCAGTTTAAATTTTTTAAAAAAATCTTTTATGTCTAGTTTGGTGCAATAAAATCAAGTGATACTAGATTAATTCGATTGTATTTTATTCATCCATTATAATTTAGTTTAGCTCGATTATTTATTATAAATTTTTATAATTATTTTAATAAAAAAACTTTATTTTACTGTCATTTTGACAAATTTTCAAAGTTTTTTTCATAGATATTTTTTAAAATTTTATAAGTAAATAAAAAATCAAATACTTTTATATAATAGTTTTAATATATATTTATTTTCATTATTTTTAAATATAAAAGATTTATTTTTATATTATAAAAAATAATTTATAAATTAAATAAAGAATAGAATTTGATTCGGTTTTGGATAATTTTGATTTTTTAATTTGTATTCCATAAACCGTCTAAACACATTGATTTAGATTGATTTTCAATTATTTTATTTTATTTACTCAACCCTACTCACGGGAGGTAAATGATCATACAAAGGAGCACTAACATGTTTAATAGAAGCTAAACAAATTATATTTAGGCTCTCTCTTTATATAGACAGTGAGATTAGCTCTAATGAGATCGAAAACATATATAACAATAATAATATTAGAAACTGTTCCACACCATCTTCATTTTAGCACTAAAAATTACCAATAAAAAGAAGAAGAAGAAAAACAACTATTTTTTAGCCATAATGATTCTTTTGGTCTCCAACTTTTCAGAAAAAGTTATATAAACTCTCCATTTAATTTTTTATTTCTTTTAGTTCTTAAACTTATAATTTTTATCAAATCACTCCAAAATGAGTGAAAAATTAACGTATGTTGATCTTGCTGATGTGACATATACGCGGATTACCACGTATATGTCACATAAGCAATTAATTATTTTTAAAAAAAATTAAAAAATCAAAAAAATATTTTAAAAATTAAAAAAATTATAAGAAAATATTTTTTTAATTTTTTTAAAAATAATTAATTGCTAACGTGACTTACACGTGGTAATCCACCTATATGTCATGTCAAAAAAGTTATCAAACATTAACTTTTTTACGCATTTTGGATGGTTTGACAAAAAAATATAAGTTCAAAGACTAAAAGAGAAGGAAAATAAATAGAGAGCTAAAATAATTATTTTATAAAGTTAGAATGCCAAAAAAATTATTATACTTTTATTTTTCAAAATTATAAAATTTCCATTAATAATACTTTAAACATAGTGCATCTACATTTGTTTCGTGATTGTTCTTTCTATAAATTTATCATAATCAAGTTAAACAAGTAATTTAGTGAGGTTAAGTATTGTAACATTGAGATTAAAGTTAATTGTAGAATATATATTTGAATTCAAATGTAAATATACCGATAAAATGAGAATAAAAAATCACTATTAAAGCGGAATTAGATGCCCTCATCAATGGTTATCGACTTGCTCAATTTCTTAAAGCCGATAATGTTATTTTTGAAACAGATTGTGCTAGCATTGTCAACCACTTTAGTTTTCACAAGGAGGACATGATAATCATTCGTAAGTTATTAATTGAATTCGATTCGAAAAAAATTTAAATTTGATTTAGTAATCATTAAGTTATGTTTAAATTATTGATTTAATCTGATTCGAATTTAATAATATTTGATTTTAATAGCGAATGAGTTTTATTGAATTTTTATTTTATATATTCAACCGAAATAAAACTCAAAAATAAAATATTGAATTTAAGTTAAAACCGAGTATTGATACTCACTCAATTACACAAAGTAAGTGGGAAGAAGTTTAGAAAGACTTGAATGCATGGGCGCCAATCAAAACACCTTGTGGATTCCATGGGATTTGTTTCCTTTTTCTCTTTTCTTTCATAGCTTTTTCATTAATTTCAATTATTTGTACGGTTCCACATTGTGCAGAGCATTGGGAAATTTCTCATCGTCCCAACTTTGTCTCCATTGAGAAATTTGTGTCAAACAGTAAACATGGAGGGACCATTTCCCACCAATCAGCATTACTTTTTATTTAATTATACTACTGGGTGGGTGGATGGATCCACATCTGTGTTTCATCTTGCTGGGATCATTCTCATTTTAGTCCTCTTTCACTAATCAAACCCTTTTTGCCTTGATTTCTGTTTGAACCAACAATGGCCGAAACAATTGCTTCCGACATTGCTGCAGAGCTCATTATTAAGTTGAGCTCTCGTGCTTTTTCTCAAGTTGGGCTGTGGTGGAATCTAAAACATGACATCCACGACCTCAAACGCACTGTCTGTCAAATCAAAGCTGTGCTTCTTGGCGCTGAAGAGAAATCGGTGACCGACAATCTCGTCAAAGTTTGGCTTGAAGAGCTGAAAGATGTACTTTGTGATGCCGACGACTTGCTCGATGATTTCTCTACTGAAGCTTTGCGGAAAGATGTATCGGGTGTGAACAAGCTGACGAAAGAGGTACGCCTTTTCTTCTCAACCTCAAACCAATTTGCTTATGGTCTCAAAATGGGTCGGAAAATGAAGGCCATTAAGGCGAGATTGGCTTCAATTGAAAGTGAGGCCAACACTTTTGGCTTCGTTCCGCGTGATCGCCCCGCGGAAACCTCTTTCATGACTAAAAGAAGACAGCAAACGCACTCTTTTGAGCGTGAAGATGACATAATAGGGCGGGATGATGATAAAGCAGCTCTTCTAAAACTCGTGTTGGAGTTTCAAAGTGAAGAAAATGTTTATATCATTCCAATTGTGGGGTTTGGTGGGTTAGGGAAGACTACTTTGGCCCAACTTGTCTATAACCATGAAATGGTCAAAAATCATTTTGACTTAACGATGTTTGCGTGTGTTTCAGATGATTTTGATGTGAAAGCTATTGTAGCAAACATTATCAAATCTGTGACTCATCATGCACCTGATCAAAATCTTGAAATGGATCAATTGCAAAAACAACTTCGAGATAAAATTGATGGGAAAAAATATTTGCTTGTTTTGGATGACATTTGGAATGAGGACCCAGAAAAGTGGTCTAGGCTAAAGAAGTTATTGATGGGTGGGGCTAAAGGGAGTAGGATAATAGTAACTACTCGATCTCTAAGGGTAGCGGAGATAACTAATAAATGTCAATCCCATGTTTTGAAACTGAAAGGCTTGTCTGATGATGATGCTTGGTCTTTGTTCAAAAAGATAGCATTTGAGCAAGGATATGCAGACTCAACAAATTCAGCCTTTGTGGAAGTAGGGAGACAGATTTCTGAAAGGTGTGGTGGGGTTCCCTTAGCCATAAGGACGATAGCTGGTACATTATCTTTGAAGAAAACTGCAAATGAGTGGCATTCTTTCAAAGAAAATGAACTCGCTAAAATATCACAAATTGAAGGAGAAATTCTACCGATACTGAAATTGAGTTATGATCATCTCCCGTCTCATTTGAAGCATTGCTTTGCTTATTGCCGATTGTATCCAAAAGATTACAAAATTAAAGTACAAGCGCTTGTTCAATTTTGGATTGCACAGGGTTTCATAAAGCAATTGAATCAAAGTCAATCTCTCGAGGAGATCGGATTTGGGTATTTTAAAGCTTTAGTCGAAACAAGTTTCTTTCAAGATATAGAAGGAGACTTGATGGAAGAAATGAGATGTAAAATGCATGATTTAACGCATGATCTAGCTGAATCAGTAGCAGGGATGGAGAGTAGTATTGTAGATTCAAATAAAATTGCAAGCGATGTTGGTGAAAAATGTCGCCACATATCAATTAAACCTTCATTAATTCCTTTGTTTAAGGGAAAGAAGTTGCGAACCTTGTTACATTTTCAAGACAAAATAAGTCTAGATTTCAGCTATGAAACTTGGGATTTGATAATTGCAAATTGTAGAAGCTTGCGTGTATTGAAATTGGATTCTATAGGTGTTCAAAAGATTTTACGCTCCATTTGTAAGTTGAAACATTTGAGGTACCTTGATCTTTCTTATAATAGCGGTCTTGAGATTCTCCCAAAGAGTATTTGCAAGATTCAGAATTTGCTAGCGCTGAAACTTGATGAGTGTTGCAGGCTTCAAGAATTGCCAAAGAAGATTGAAAAATTGGTGAATCTTACCCATCTCGCGTGTTATTCTTGTCGTAGTTTAACTCATATGCCACGTGGAATAGGGAAGCTGACTTCACTTGAGACGTTAAGCATGTTTGTAGTGGATAAAGATGGGTCCCATGGCGGTGCAGATCTAAGTGAATTGAGACTGCTTAACAACTTAAGGGGACGTCTACAAATAACAAAATTGGGATCCGTAAAAAATGCAAAAGAGAAGTTTAAGGCTGCTAATTTGAAAGAGAAGCAACATTTGAGATCGTTGGAATTAGCATGGGCCTGTGGTAATGGTGATGATGAGAAGTCACTTGAAGACCTCCAGCCCCATCCTAATCTCAAGGAGCTCTGTATTGTAGGATGGAGAGGTGATGCCAAGTTTCCAAGTTGGCTTTCTTTGCTCACAAATCTCGTTTATATGAGAATATATCGGGGTAATTTCAAACAAATCCCATCCTTTGCGCAATTTCCTTGTCTTAAAGGGCTGGAGATACATGGTTGTACTAAGCTGGAGTACATGGATGATAATAGCCCAAAAGGAAGTCAAGGAGAACCACAATCATTCTTCCCATCACTTAAGCATCTTTGGCTCTGGGACTGTCCGAATATGAAGAGTTGGTGGAGGACGACAAAACCAATTGATGATAATAGCCCAAAAGGAAGTCAAGGAGAACCACAATCATTCTTCCCATCACTTAAGCAACTTTGGCTCTGGGACTGTCCGAATATGAAGAGTTGGTGGAGGACGACAAAACCAATCGATGATGATTCCAACGAGGACGACACAACAGTTATGGGAACATCAACCATGGCATTTCCTTGTCTTTCCTCTTTAGGTATTAAAAATTGCCCTTTGACTTTAATGGCACTGTATCCATCACTCGATGAAGATCTAATGTTGTCGAATACCAGTTCAAGGCCGTTAAAGCAGATTATCAAGATGAACATCAATGCTAAGGCCCCATCAACTTCAACCTCTTCTCTTCCGCTCTCCAAATTGAAATCTTTCCATGTACACAACATTGAGGGGTTGGACACTCACACGCTAGATGAGTGCCTGCAACATCTCACCAGCCTCAAATTCTTAACAATAAGTGATTGCAAGGAGGTTGATTTAGAGGGCATGCAATGGGAACCCCTTAAGAATCTCTCTTTTTCGAAGATTGATAATATTCCAAAGCTGGTGTCTCTCCCCATTGGGCTTCAACATCTTGTTCAATTGAAAACATTAAAAATTCAGAACTGCAATGGATTGAGGTCACTGCTTCCTGTGTTCCAACATCTCACTTTCCTTGAAGAGTTTGAAGTAAAGGACTGTAAGGAGCTGGAGTTATCTGGAGCTGGCATCCAAATATTCCAAGATCATACAAGCCTACGTTCTCTGTGTCTGGAAAATATTGCAAAGTGTCGACATCTTCCGGAGTGGCTTCAACATCTAACAAATCTGCAAGAGCTTCATCTCTCTTATTTGCCCAATTTAACATCTCTTCCGGATGAGATGCGTTGCCTAACCAGTTTGGAGCATTTACACATACATGAAGTTCCTCAGTTGGAGGAAAGATGTCAGAAGGACATTGGCGCTGATTGGCAAAAGATTGCTCACATCCCCTGCATTTTGTGAATCAGGTTGGTCTGTCTTTGTTATTTATTTATTTTGATGACCTTATCTTTTTTTGAAGAAAAATAAAGAGTGGTATATTGAATCTCCAAGTCAGGGGTCTGATGCCATTTTTCATTGAAGTTGGATACTGTTAATTTCCTTGTTAAAATCCCTTTGTTTTCATCCTACTTTTTACTTATCATCTTTCATAATATTTTTGCTGATTTGTGCAGTAAGGCATTGGATAAAGGCATTAGTGAATTTCAATCATTTTATATGCATAAAAAGAGGTTCTAATTTATCTATTTGCTTTTTATTTTTAAATCATAATAATAACTTGACAATTGCTTCTACTAATTTAATTCTAAAAAATCATTGATGTGGAGAGAGAGGCCTATGAAGCCTTCAAAATGGTTGGACTATATGCTCTGCTTTCTTCATTTAAGCACTTACCTATTGTATCTTTATATATATTTATGTTTTCTCTTAATATATGCCAACTGATTACTATCTTAGATGGTACCACTGCTATTGACAGGCTTTTGGAGGTATTCAAATTCATAATATTCGTTGATGCAGGGCACTCTTTTAGCTGTTTGGAATTCCAAACAGATTTGTTATTGAAGGTCCAAACAGGAAAAAAAGGAAGATGCTTCAGAATATTTGGTGGTGAGGATGAAGTTGATAAAATGTTTCATTATTTATATATCAACAGCAATATACTAAACACACATATGTGCAAATATAAGGCTGATAATAATGGGATTTATAACATATTCTATGTTGGCATTTATAATTTTCAGGTTCATTGATGCTTTTGGAAGAGTCGTTGTTCAAGCATGACATTTGCCAGACATATTGCATTTGAAAATTTATTATTCCACTTTACATGGAGCTTATTAAGAGCTTGATTCATAGTAGGAAAACCATCTGAGTGTTGAATGTGAATTTTCACTTGCATAGCTAAAATGAGTTGGGAGAGAATTTACTTAATTGTACAAAAGTGAGATTGCATCAAGTGTTTGAGGGGTTAAGCTTAAAACATTTCTTTGTACTATGAAGTTCATAGTGGATTCATTTTTGGGCAAAGCCCTGCAGACGTAGGACGAGTTTAGAACTGCGTGAACATCTTAATTGTGTTCTTTATTTTCCTTGTTGCATAATATGTACCAACTCAGGAAAAAACACATTTTTAATGTTCCAAACAGTATTCAAATGCAGGGATGCACAATTGATTATGAGACAATAATTGTTTTAGACGGTATTTCACATTGTTCAATTATGATGCTTCCAAAAGATGTCGATGTCCTGGCTGTATATACATGACTTGTCTGTTGATGCTTATGTTGGCACACATCAAATTACAAGTTGAATAACACCTTATAAAGGCCTATCATGGCACAAGCCAATATTCCAAGCATCTAATTGTTATTTTTCTCATTGTTTTCCTTATCAAAATACAAGTAATTTTCAACCATGTAACAATGTGAAAGCCTAATTCCAAGCATTCAAATAAACTAAAGCTATCAGAGACGAAAGGTAGCGAAATGTGGAATTAAATTTTTCAAAAATTTTAAAGAACCTAATGAGAAGTTAAAAAAAAAGGGTCGAATTAAAACATATAAAACTATTAAAGGGCTTAGTGAAAATTTTAAAAAGATTGAGGAGTTTAATTAAAATTTTCAAAAAATTGAAGGCTTAATGAGAATTTCCCAAATTTGGAAGGGGGAGGGGTAAGGGGAGTTGTGGCTCCCATTGCCTTCTGCCCCCGAGTAATTTTTGAAACTATATAGAAAGTGGAGTTGTAATCTGTCCATGGCATTGTAACCTACGCTCCCTATCGCAGGCAAAAATTCCAAAGTGTCGGCATCTTCCGGAGTGGGTTGCAATTTCTTTATCTCTCTAATTTGCCCGATTTAAGATCGCTTCCGAGATGATCAGTTTGGAATCTTTACATATCCTCAACTTAAAATGATCATTGATCACTTCATTGGCAAACTGTACTAATGTAGTCATCCCTAACCCTCCAAACTCCACAATCGGAATCACATAAACCTTCTCTTCACTTTGGAACTCTAATATGTGTTCTAGAAAAGCTGCTTTATCATCTTCCCTCCATATTATTTCATTTTTACTCACAAAAGAGTGTGTTCGCTGCCTCTTCTTAGTTATGAAATAGGTTTTAATGGGACGGTCACACTCTACCAAGTTGAACATCCTGGCCTTAATTAGATGACCCATTTTGGAACCATAAGCAAATTGGTTTGAGCTTGAAAAGAAAAGGCATCTTTCATTAGCTTGCTCCTGCTCAGTAGATCTTTCCGCAAAACTTCAGTAGAAAAATTGTTGGTGTTAGGAACAAAGAACAGACAAGTTCAGCTTATGGCTTGAGCTGCAAGGCTCGATGCTTGCTGAAGAAACAAAAGAAATCGAGAGAAAATGAAAAGAAAAGAAGAGAAAAGAAAGCAAAGAAAGTGAAGTGTAATAGAACAAAAAACTGATGGATTTCATTCATTTTGATCAATGGCATAATGCCAATACATAAATCAAGTAATTTGCTTATCAAAATCGGTATGTGGTCACCTAATTGCTACCTACTACCACTTATACATTGAAACTTGAAAAACAAAACTTGTAAGCATGGACAAAGCTGAGTTTACAGCTCATTCATCATCTAATTACATCATTCATTAATCTAACATAGTTCAAAATGAACTAAAATACATTACATCAACTTAAGGTTACAAAATGAACAAAAAAGGAACAGTTGTGCTTGCTGCAGCAGCTTCTGCATGGGTCAATCTTCATGACCTGCTTGTTGTCTGCTTCTTTGCTACATGCTTACCAACCTTCAACAAAAATCATCGAGCCAATCATCGCCATCATAAAATGCATCTTTTAACTTTTCAAGCCAATCTTTGATGAGAGTGCTGGTCATGGATTGCTCTTCGACATCAAGAAGCACATCTTTGATTGTGAAGATGGTGCTTTTGAGGTCCTTAAGGTCATCTTTGAAATGCCATGACAAAATCAAGTAAAATAACTAGTAACTCAGTTGTTATCGTGTTGAAAACAATAAGAAAAAGGAATATAATATACGAAGACCGACAAACTAGCAGTCATATTATACATAAAGGGGAAACTGTAGTGATAGACATTATGAATATCAACTGAATCATTTTTCAAACATCCATCAAAGACAAGACATCAAAAGAACTAACACCCATCAACCTTTCTTCATATAGAGCACTGATTTAAACCGAGAATGGAGTAGCATGACATAATCTTCCTCTCTTACTAAAGCATTTAGACTACCATACTATCAATTGCAATTATATTATATCACTAGATCTATGCCTCATCAGCATTCTTAGAAAGTTTTATAGTACTCTAACCTAGTCTTCTCAAATTAAGGCATCAAAATGTTGAAGTCATCAAGTTTTGGACATTGGATGAGGCCAGCATTCATTCAATTTCAACTTAGTACAGCAAACGAGCACTTAAATCTACCAAAACTCCACTACATCATCAAATACGGAAATACCTCACAGTTTAAAATACAGGCATCACAATTTCACTGCAGAAACAAATAATACTACTAATAATTTATCCCCTAAGAAACTTAGCCACCATGAAAAGTTCTGTCTATGAACAGATCAAAAGATCACACACACAAAGTATTAAGCAAATGGCATTAAGCGTTTAAGTGAGAATACAATTCTCACCAAAATTGAAATAATATACTGCTAATTACATGATAGCCACCATTTTCAGAAGAGAATTTTTGAACTCACTAGAGATCTCACAACAATTGCTTCAACTTCTTGATCGGCAACTATTCTACGACTATTACTAGATGAAAATCTGTGACAATCATCGGGACTGTATAATGTTTTTGAACTCTAACCTTTTTCAATTGTTCAATTTCATTCCAAAATAAGATTGAAATACATATATAATGTTGAAAGTACTTGAGAATTGAGAAGTCCCTGTATTATAGGGACTTATCAAATAACCCCCTCGGTCAATTTAGTCCCTATACTATTAAAATAGATCAAATAAGGTTAAATTGTAACAGAGTTAGCATTTATTGTCTAAAATGCATTGAAAATATTTAACTATGTTAATGTTAAACGTGCTATAGTGAATGTTAACTCCGTTACAATTTGAACTTATTTATATTTTTTTAATAGTATATGGACTAAATTGATTCATTTAATGTTAGAGGGACTTCCTAAGTACTTTAACCCATATATATGCTAAAATATCATTTTTTAAAAAAATTTTCTCAATAGACTTGTCCATACAGTAAAATTCAGATTTTATTTATTTATTTATTGATGCCCACCCTATTTTATTATTTATTTGATGTTAAAAATTTTTACTATACCGAAAATTTTTGACTAGATAGATTCAAAGCTTCATTCAGGACCATCAATGAAGGTCAATTTTGCTTTTATTTCAGATTGTTAGATTCTGGATTGTGCTTTAGTGAAAACGAAGTTGTGGACTATATTCAAAAAAGCGAAGAAGGGGAGGTGCTATCTTTTAAAGTAGATTTTGAAAAAGCATACGATTGTATGGATTGACAATTTCTTGACTTGCTATGAATAAAATAGCTTTGTACGATCATTGTCTAACTTTAATATATAATCATCCCTATAGGAGCAATAAAGTCTTAATAGATATGTACTATTAACCCAAAATAATAGGGAAATAAAAGGGAAAGAATGTAGTAAATTTAGTTCAGTCTAGATCTGTTTATGGATAGGGTTTTTCGTCAAGTCCAAAGGCTTATTCAAAATTTGTGAGGGTTTAAGTAAATATATTACGTTTAAAAAATAGGCTCCAGCAAAAAAAAAAAAAGTCCGCTTAAAATATAGGTTGGGCTTGAGATTGAACATTTAAACTGTAAGTTTGGGCCGACCTAATTTTTTAGTTTGCAATATTTTATATTACATTATTTTTTATATGTTATGTAATTTGTAACAAATAAAAAATAAATTTATGTACTGTTATAATGTTAAGATGACTATATATAAAATTTCAATAAAAATATATACATAATTATTAAATATTAAGTTAGAAATAATTCAAATATATTTTAATTTTTTAAAAAATAGTATGGCGGGTCTAAAATTGACATGAGTTAACTATATACAAATTTGGACGAACTTAAAGTAAAATTTTAAACTTATATTTTGACTATAAAATGAATTAATATTATACTTAAACTCAACTCATGATAAACTCTAATTTAATCTTACAACTCTGCATTTTGAAAGAATATTTCAATCTTATAATATTATTAGTCCAATCAAAATTATTTCCTTAAACATGACATGAAACAAAATATGGAAAGAAGTAATCAAAATTTCCAACAATAAACAATTTTATGTATATTAAAGTAACTAAAATGCACTCCTAATCAAATAGATGTAAGCAATATTGATGATGATATAAGTAATGATTTTCCATTCAACTCCACGATAGCCTAATCACAACACATCCCTATGACCACATGTCTTTGCAAAATTAAAGCCGAAAAATAAGTGATTTTGTAACTCCTCAACAGCTCTCTGTGCCACATTTGCAGTCACCCCTGATATTAAGTCCAAAAATATTTACTTTTTCTTTTGTAGGCAACTTCTCATCTGATTTTTTATATATTGCATATACAAATAATTATAATAATTCAATATAAATATATATGTATTAATTTATTTAAATGTATACAATTGAATGAAAATCAAAGTTTCATATATATATATATATGAACCACAATTCAAGTTTCATATGGATAATTGCACCAAATCAAAATTTATGTATCAAATTGAACATTAACCAAAGTTCATGTATAAATTTGATATTTATCCTTAATAATAATAATAATAATAATAATAATAATAATTGACCCTTTCCTAATAAATATATGTATATTTTAAGGCTATTAATAGCAAATATGTCTTGACTTGTATGTGATGGAAAATTATCAAATATTTATAGTGTCCCAATAATTATAAATGAAAGAGTGTAATTAATCAGAAATTATATTTTTTGGTTATTGATCAAAAGTATAACTATTCATAATAATAAATTAAATCTATTAAATATGAAAAGTTATATCACTTGATTTTTCTGACAAAATTATAACTATTCAAGTAATATTATTTGAATATATTAATTGAATAATTATGTATCTTTTGAAGATATGATTATTAAAAAAAAACACACCTATTGAATGTTATGTCTCTTGAATTCTTATAAAAATTCTTTCTACCATTCTTAGATTATTCTATATAAAAATTGATTTTCTTATTATACTCTGTTTAGTCCTTATCAGACTATTTTCGTTAATATAAAACGCACATAGTCACTGGGGTTTATGTATCCTCGAGTAGGTGGTGAATAGAACCTTAAAGATAGTGGAGCCTTGTCCTATTGCTTCTTTTCTCTGTTCAAATTGTTGTTCATGTGTTCAAGATTTTCGTCATCAAAGTTCCACACTAATAGTATGGAGCGATGGTTAAAGCTTTTATCATACACTTCTTTGACACGAATTCGAACCATGTTATTTTATTTCTATTCTTAATATTGTATAAAAAAATTAATGACAAATATAATTAACAAGACTCATCAATAAAAGAAAATATTATTATTAAGAGTATAGTATAATAGTAATGGATAGTGACAATTATAATTATATATAATCATAGACATGATAATAATTGTTTCCAAGTTACCAAAAAGAAAAAATCGAAGCTAAATTATATTGGCGAGAGAGGCTTAAATAAGATATTAATGTTCATATGTTAACTGAATTCAACTAAAAAAAATTTAAATTCGATTCGATAATTATTAAACTGAGTTTGAACTATCAATCTAATTAAATTTGAGTTTAGTAATATATATTACATTATTTTATCTTGTTAAATTAAATTACGAACTTAATTCCAACTCAAATAGAAATAAAATATTCAATTTAACTTCAACCGAGTGATTTTTTTTGAAAAAAAAAAGAATTTGGTTTGGTTTTGGGCGGTTGTGATTTGTTAACTTGCATGCTGTTCTAATCACCTCGAGTCAAATCAATTTTCAATTTTTTAGGTCTTTTTATTCAACTCTACTCATCGGAGGCAAATGAGCATTTAGAGGAGCCCTAATATATTATAAGAAGTTGAATAAATTATATTTGAGCTATCCTTGTTTGGACAATAACATTCAATGATAATAATAATAAGATTAGCTGATGTAATAATTCTAGTTATTTGTATTAAAAAACTTGTGATTAAATGTAATATAATAAATTCAATTTAAAATTCTGACCAACTTCTTGTTCTTTGTTCACAGCATCACGTCATGTAGTGCCATTCAAGAAAAATACGTTGAAAACTGCAGGTAGGTGGGTAGGTGGTGACATCTTTAAAATATTATTTAGACTCTACGGGTAATATATGTATTAACATTTGCGTCTACATGGATGCATAAATAATTATATTTATTTAATAAAAAAATTGATTAATATTTTAATTTTTGTAAATGTATACGATTGAATTAAAATTAAAATTTTATATATACATTTGAACTATAATTAAAGCTTCAATTGTATAATTACATCGAATCAAAATTTATTATCAAATTACACATTACATCAATATTTATGAATAATTTTAATATTTACCCCAAAATAAAAATAATAAAACAGACTTCATCACCATTAGTGTTATGATTGGAAGTCATATTTGTCAATCTCTATTCTTTTTGCCTCTCTAATCTAAGAAAGACTAAAAAATTATTGTATTTAAACTTTTACATTAATCTCAATACCCACCTTTAAAAAACCACAAATTTCAAAAATAATCACAAGCATTACACATTTAAATAGTTTTCTTTAATCTCTGACACTGACTATTAAATTAATTTGAGTCGAATTTATAATCTTTTACTCGTTGATAGATATTGATCTACCATACTGATAATTAAATTGTCGTTTGGAGCTCACTAGCCAAACTTAAAAAAAATGTAACAACTTAATGACTTAAATAAAAAAACTTTAAATTATTCAGTGACTTAAATAAAAAATTTTAAATAATTTTTTTAAAAGTTAATAATCAAAATATAAATTTATTAATAGTTGAATCAATTTATCTCACATAACAACAAGAAAAACATCACAAATATTAAAATAATGTTTGATTGATGATATATAATATTCGTAGTAATAAACAAATAAAAAACATGAACCCCACTTACCATAAAGGAATATATAATTCCAGCGCCATCCAAAATTGAAAGTTGTGCTTTCTTTATATATTGAAAACTAACCCAAAGGTTAATGGAATAGGAAAATTCCAAATGAGCTGGCTGTACCCCCTATTTGCTTCCTTTCTGTTTCTTCAAATCTTCTTCTCCTTTGCCATTTCATTTCTTCACAGTTTCCTAAACCCAAAATTTCACCATAAAATCTCCTGCTTTATTCACCTCACCTCAATTAATGTTAAATAGCAAAGAAAGTAAGCATATTTGACTATGTAATCCCAAAGTTTCATTATTAATTTCTCAGGTCACAAGTTTTATAATTTTGTTGCAAAGTGAGAGGGGTGGACACTAGAGCTTGTATTTTGAGATATTCTTTTATGTTTAAGTCAGTATTTAATAATGAAGAAAGAAGCAAGATGAAAGAGCAAAACTGGAGAGACCCTTTTATGAGAGAAAATTACAGTTTGGGTGCTTCGATTCATAATATCTAAACAGATATAATTGTTAGCAAAAGAGATATTTATTAAATACGATGGGACCATTTTCCCCCGAACAAAATTATTTTCATTTAATTATACTACTTGCTGGGTGGATGGTAACATCTATAACTATAGTTATAGTCTCTGCATGTATGGATCCACGTCTGTGTTTCATCTTGTTCCAATCATTCTCATTTTAGTCCTCTTCTTGCAGTAATCAAACATTTTTTTGCCTTGATTTCAGTTTGAACCAACAATGGCCGAAGCAATTGCTTTTGACATCGCCGCAGAGCTCATTATTAAGTTGAGCTCTCGTGCTCTCTCTAAAATTGGACTGCGCCGGAATCTCAAAAATGACCTCGACGACCTCAAACGCACTCCTAATCAAATAGATGTAATTAAAAGATCGAGAGAAGTAATCAAAATTTCCAACAATAAATAATTTTATGTATATTAAAGTAATTAAAATGCACTCTAATCAGTAGATGTAAGCCGTATTGATGACGATATAAGTACTGATTTTCCATTCAACTCCACAATAGCCTAATGACAACACATCCCTATGACCACACGTTCTTTGCAAAATTAAAGCCAAAAAATAAGTGATTATGTAACTCCAAAAAATTAAAGCCAAAAAATATACCCAAAAGAAATTCTCAAAAATTCTTTCTACTATTCTTACATATTTTACCATTCTTAGACTGTTCTATAAAATAATATTGCTGAATTTTTTTTTATAAAAATTGATTTTCTTGTTATATTCTGTTTAGTTCTTAGTGGACTATTTTCGTTAATGTAAAACGCTCATAGCTACTAGGGTTCATGTATCCTCGAGGTTCATTTACTTTAAACTCATTTGCACATAGAGTAGGGGGTGAATAGAAAGATAATTGAGCCTTGTCCTATTGCTTCTTTTCTCTGTTCAAATTGTTGTTCATGTGTTCAAGATTTTCGTCATCGAAGTTGTACACTAATAGTATGGAGAGATGGTTAAACCTTTTACCAGACACTTATTTAACACAAATTCGAACCATATTACTTTATTTTTATTTTTAATATTATATAAAAAAATTAATAACAAATACAATTAACAGACTTATCAATATAAAAAACATTATTAATAAGAGTATAGTATAATAGTAATGGATATAGTAACAATTGTCATTATATATAATTATAGACATGATAATAATAATTGTTACCAAGTTACCAAAAAGGAAAAATTAAAGCTAAATTTCATGGGTGGGAGAGGCCTAAATGAGATTTTAATATTAATTATTTAACTGAATTCGATTAAAAATATATTTAAATTCGATTCGATAATTATTGAGCTAAATTTAAATTATTGATGAAATTAAATTTAAGTTTAATAATATATTATATATTTTTATCTTATTAAACTAAATTACGAACTTAATTCCAACTCAAATAGAAATAAAATATTTAATTTAAGACTCGAATGCATTCGCCTCAATCGAAACACCTTGGATTCCATGGGATTTGTTTCTTTCTTCTCTTTTCTTTCATAGCTTTTTCATTAATTTCAATTATTTGTAGGGATCGAGACTGACTAATTTTGCCCAAGTTGATGTAATTGTGCAGAGCACCCGAAGTGATATCATCCCAACTTTGTCTCCATTGAGAAATTTGTGTCAAATATTTCCCACCAATCAACATTATTTTCATTTAATTATACTACTTGCAGGGTGGATGGTAACACCTATAAAAATTCTTAGTCTCCGCGTGTATAGATCCACATCTGTGTTTCATCTTGTTCCAATCATTTTCATTTTAGTCCTCCTCTTGCAATAACCAAACACTCTTTTGCTTGATTTCTGTTTGAACCAGCAATGGCCGAAGCAATTGCTTTCGACCTCGCCGTAGAGCTTATTACTAAATTGAGCTCCTTTACTCTCTCTCAAATTGGACTGTGGTGGAATGTCAAAGATGACCTCGACGACCTCAAAAGCACCGTCTCCACAATCAAAGCTGTGCTTCTTGACGCAGAAGAGCGATCTGTGACCAGCCATCGCGTCAAAGATTGGCTTGAAAAGCTGAAAGATGTACTTTATGATGCCGACGACTTACTTGATGATTTCTCTACCGAAGCTTTGCGGAAAGATCTATTGGGTGGGAGCAAGCTGACGAAAGAGGTACGCCTTTTCTTCTCAAGCTCAAACCAGTTTGCTTACAGTCTCAAAATGGGTCGTCAAATTAAGGCCATTAAGGCGAGGCTAACTTTGATCGGAAGTGAGGCCAAGATGTTCAATTTGGTAGAGCGTGACCGCCCCATGGAAACCTCTTTCATGACCAAAAAGAGGCATCAAACGCACTCTTTTAAAGATAACATAATAGGGAGAGAAGATGATAAAGCAGCTCTTTTAAAACTCGTGTTAGAGTTTGAAAGTGAAGAGAATGTTTACATCATTCCAATTGTGGGGTTTGGAGGGTTAGGGAAGACTGCTTTGGCCCAGTTTGTCTATAATGATGAAATGGTCAAAAATCATTTTGAGTTGATGATGTTTGTGTGCGTTTCAGATGTTTTTGATGTCAAAATAATTGTAGAAAACATTATCAAATCTGCAACTGGCGAAGCACCAAATAAAAAACTCGAAATGGATCAATTGCAAAGCCAACTTCGAGGAAAAATCGGTGGGAAAAAATATTTGCTTGTTTTGGATGACATTTGGAATGAGGAGTGGGAAGAATGGGTTAGTTTAAAAGAGTTATTAGTAGGTGGGGCTAAAGGAAGTAGGATAATAGTAACTACTCGCTCTTTGAGAGTAGCAAAAATTACTAGTAAATGTCAGCCTTATGTTCTGAAAGGCTTGTCTGATGACGATGCTTGGTCTTTGTTCAAAGAAATAGCATTTGAGCAAAGATCTATAAACCCAACCTTTGTGAAAATAGGGAAACAGATCTTGGAAAGGTGTGGTGGGGTTCCCTTGGTTATTAGGACCATAGCTGGTGCGTTATCTTTCAAAGAAACTGAAAAGGAGTGGAGTTCTTTCAAAGATAATGAACTTGCTAGAATATCTCAAAACGAAGGTAAAATTCTAGCTACACTTAAGTTGAGCTACGATCATCTCCCATCCCATTTGAAACATTGCTTTGCTTATTGCCGACTGTATCCAAAAGATCATAAAATTCATGTACAAACTCTTGTTCAATTTTGGATTGCACAAGGTTTCGTAAAGCAATTGAATCCAAGTCAATCTCTCGAGGAGATCGGGTTTGTGTATTTTAAAGATTTAAACGAAAGAGGTTTCTTCCAAGAAGTAGGAGAAAGATTTTCGTGGGAAGGACTAACATGTAAAATGCATGATTTAATGCATGATCTAGCTGAATCAGTAGCTGGGACGGAGAGTAGTATTGTAGATTCAAATGAAATTGCAAGTAAGGTTGGTGAAAAGTGTCGCCACGTATCAATTGATCCTTCATTAATTGTTTTGTTTAAGGGAAAGAAGTTGCGAACCTTGTTACACTTTCCAAATGAGAGAAATCGAAATATGAATGACGAAATTTGGGATTTTATCATTTCAAATTATAGATGCTTGCGTGTATTGGAAATGAATGATTTAGATTTTAAGATGATTCCACGCTCCATTTGTAAGTTGAAACATTTGAGGTACCTTGATCTTTCTGGGAATTTTGATATTAAGAGCCTCCCACAGAGCATTTGCAAGATACAAAATTTGCAAGCTTTGAAACTTAACAGATGTTCGGAGCTTGAAGAATTGCCGAAGAAGATTGAAAAATTGGTGAATCTTACCCATCTTGGGTGCGAAGAATGTTATGGCTTAACTCATATGCCACGTGGAATAGGGAAGCTGACTTCCCTTGAGACGTTAAGCGACTTTGTAGTGGACAAAGATGGCTCACATGACAGTGCAGATCTAAGTGAATTGAGTGGGCTTAACAACTTAAGGGGACGGCTAGTGATAACACATTTGGGATTCGTAAAAAATGCAAAAGAGAAGTTTAAAGCTGCTAATTTGAAAGAGAAGCAACATTTGAGATTGTTGGACTTAGTATGGAATGATTATGGTGATGACGACGACGACAACGGCGGTAATGATGATGATGATGATGACAAGTCACTTGAAGACCTCCGGCCCCATCCAAATCTCGAGGAGCTCCATATTTTAGGATGGAGGAGTGATGCCAAGTTTCCAAGTTGGCTTTCTTTGCTCACAAACCTCGTCGTGATTACAATATGGGGTCCTAGTAATTTCAAACAAATCCCGTCCTTGGCGCAATTGCCTTGTCTTCAAAAGCTTTTAATTCGTGAATTAACTCTGCTGGAGTACATGGACGATAATAGCCCAAAAGGAAGTCAAGGAGAACCAGAATCATTCTTCCCATCGCTTAAGTCTCTTTGCGTCGAGAATTGCCCAAATATGAAGAGTTGGTGGAGGAAAAGCTCGATTGATGATGATAACGAGGATGACACAACAGTTATAGGGACATCAACCATGGCATTTCCTTGTCTTTCCTCTTTAGCTATTGAAAATTGCCCTTTGACTTCAATGCCGTTGTATCCTTCACTCGATGATGACCTAAGGTTGGTGAAGACCAGTTCAAGGCCGTTAAAGCAGACCATGAAGATGAACATCACTAGTACGACCCCATCAAGTTCCACTTCTTCTCTTCCTCTCTCCAAATTGAAATCTTTCCATGTACACAAAATTGAGGGATTGGACACTCACATGCTAGATGAGTACTTGAAACATTTCACCGGCCTCAAAAAATTAACAATAGGAGATTGCAAGGAGGTTGATTTAGAGGGCATGCAATGGGAAGCCCTTAAGAATCTCTCTCATTTGGAGATTATTAATATTCCACAGCTGGTGTCTCTCCCCCTTTGGCTTCAACATCTTGTTCAATTGAAAAGATTAAAAATTCGGAATTGCAGCGGATTGAGGTCACTCTTTCCTGTGTTCCAACATCTCACTTTCCTTGAAGCTCTTTTTGTATGCAAGTGCAAGGAGCTGGAGCTATCAGCAGCTGGCGTACAAATATTCCAAGATCAGACAAGACTACGCTCCCTAGCACTGGAAAATATTTTAAAGTGTCGGCATCTTCCGGAGTGGATTCAACATCTAACAAATCTGCAAATTCTTTCTCTTGTTGATTGGCCCAATTTAACGTCGCTTCTGGATGAGATGCGCTGCCTAACCAATTTGCAACGGTTAAATATATACGACGTTCCTCAGTTGGAAGAAAGGTGTCAGAAGGACATTGGTGCCGATTGGTATAAGATTGCTCACATACCTTCAGGTTGGTCTTTTCATTAATTTCCTTATTGAAATACTACACATTTTCCATAATATTTTTGTTAATTTTGCGCAGTAACCCATTGGCCTGGTGTTGGATATATCTGAAAAGCATTTGACAACTTTAAGAAATTAGATGCAGAAAAAGACGTGGTAATTACTTAAATGGTTTACATTTTTAAATCATAAAATCTCACAATTTCAGATGATCTAATATAACCCGCTAACAAAGCTTCTTCTTTTTCAGCATGTGTTCAATGGAAGAGCCAAAAAACAGGACATGCGTCCTTCGTCAGCTGACCTGTCCATGGTATTGTACTCCCATGAAATCCTCCTCTCTATGCACATGTGTTCTTTCTTTTCTTCGTTGAAGCAGAGGCCATACTTTCAACTACGATTTTTTCATCCGCCAAAAATATTCCAACTCAAGAAAAATGGTAATATATGAGTTGAAAATGGCCAACCATGCTGCTGTTATGTTTTTGTTAAAATGCATGGTACCATGATGATTTTGTTGAGTGCATACAGCTTGTATGCATGCTGCAGCATTTGTGCATGTTTCAGCAACATATTTTCTGTTTTAGTTGCAATGTAATTAAGTTTGGTTGAGAATGAACTTTGATGTTGATGTTTTGATGGGTTGATTGAGCTGATAAGTCAGCTTATCCATGTGTACAAGCAATGTTTATCAAGTTACTAGGCTACTTAGTGGTAGTAGGTAGTATTTGGTGATGTATTTTGACTATAAATGTATTGTTTTCATATTGAATGAGTAAGCATATCAGTTGTGTAAGGCAGATTGCTTCCTTGCTGCACGTTTGTGAGCAAGTAAATTGTTATTTGTTTCTTCCTCATTTGTTCTCTGTCTTGTTCTCTTTTTTTTGCTGCTGCCAAAGTTCCAACAATATGGTTCCCATGCTATTGACAGATTCTTGGAGTCGTGTTGGAGAGTGGTTGTCTTGTAAGTAAATTGAATAGGGGGTAGGGGTTAAGGGTTGATAAAAATGGAGGGGGAAGAGGGGGATATTTCACAATATTCTTTGATGCAGGGCACCCCTTTTAACTATTTGAATTTTGAAGGTTAAATCATGGAAGGATCTTGCTTCAGAATATTTGGTGGTGAGGATGAGGTTGATGCTCTATGTTTGGGAATGGGAG
Organism: Gossypium hirsutum; assembly: GCF_007990345.1. Lineage (NCBI taxonomy): Eukaryota > Viridiplantae > Streptophyta > Magnoliopsida > Malvales > Malvaceae > Gossypium > Gossypium hirsutum. The sequence continues at coordinate 71,586,419 of NC_053447.1, read as the reverse complement.
TTTGTTACTATTACAGATTACGATGCCCTATGTTTGGCCCTTTGTTGAACTTGAACTGAAAAAGCATAGAAAGTGGCCATTCATGCACATAAATAAAGTTCTGTTTAGCAACAGTAAGTGTTTCTATATTTGGACACTGCTCAGTCTAAATGACATCAATTTTAACATATTTCATGTTCGCATTTATAATTTCTAGGTTCGTTGTTGCTTTTGGAACGGTCTCGTTGTTGAAGCATGATAATTGTCGGAGATATTGCATTTGGAAATTTATTATTCCACTTTACACGGAGCTTATGAGGAGTTTGACCAATCCTAGAGCATATATATAGATGATTTATTTTATGGATGATGTGTGAATTTAAAGAAGCACATATCTTCATAATAGGAGCTATTGTTGAGTGACATTGTCATACACCATCCGAGTGTTTATTTTCACTTGCATAGTTAAAAAGAATTGGAAGAGAAATTACTTAACTATACAAAGGTGAGGTTGTATCAAGTGTTTGGGGGGTAAAGCTAAATCACTCCTTTGTAGTATGAAGTTCATAATATATTTATCTCTAGGCAAGGCCTGGGATGTGGTACGACTTCTGAACTATATAAACATCTTGATTATATTTTTTATTTTGTTTTGTTGCATGATAACGGCCAAAAAATAAAAAAGAAACACACACATATTTGTTAATGTTCCAACATGTATGTACAGGAGGATTTCAATAGAATAGAATGGCAGGGATGGATCAGCTCGTGAAGAATGCAGGTCTTACTTTGCATCTTCCATTTAACTAATGCAGACAAAACTCAGCATTAATTATGCGGTTCTAATACATCAGTTTATTACATCAGAAAAATTACCAAGTTCGTTTAGATTCATGAATTTTCCGTATTAGTTTCACTAAAAATCTTCAAGGTAATCCATACTGATAGTCTTGAGGCAGTTAAGATTATTTAGGAGAGATCTATATCTGGATCCAATTCAGTTTAAGTTAGAAGGATTTGTTGGTTGCTGATACAGCTTGATCATTGAAATATTTCGTATACTTCTAGAATGAATAATCAGGAGGCTGATACTTTGGCCAAGCTCGAACATGAAGGTAGACATAGTTTGCGAGTTTTTGTGACATCCCTATTAAAGGGATCGGTTACCGCACAAATTAGCAAAAGAAAATGATAAATGAAGTAACAAAGTAACTTCAATTTACAAAATATGGTATTGATGGGACCAAAAAGCTTATGCCAATCGGCACCGATGTCCTTCCGATTGAAAATTGTTACCTCTTTTACAATTTGATCCTATTTAATTCTTTTTAATAATATAGAAACTAAATTGATTCATTTAATAACAAAGGGACTAATTTGATACAGTCTATAATATGGGGACTTCTCAAATGCCTTAACCCGTAATGTGTGTGAAATGTTTTAAAAAATTTGCAATTAAGCCCATGTAAGTTGTTGCACCATATCAATTCAAAAAATTGATGTTTGTGAACCTTAATTTTGTATTTTCTTTTAACTTTAAGAAAAAAAAAGTCTATTTTTTGAATAAATAAATCAGGCACCAACTAGTGGACCAAGTGGTAGAATGCTACATTTATTTACTCATTATTATGAAATTATTAATTTTTTATTTTTTTAAAGAAAAAGAAAAATATAATATCTAGCTGAAATAAATCATATACTAGATTGTCACGTAAGCAGTTAATTATTTTTTTAATTTAAAATTCCAATAATATATATAAAAAAGTATTTTAAAAAGTATTAAAATTATAAAAACATATTTATAATACCTTTTAATTTTTAAAAATTTATTAATTGTTAACGTGACATACATATGGTAATCCACGTGTATATACCATATGTATGTCAAGTCAGTAAAGTTAACTAACGTTAACTTTTTCAACCATTTTAGGATAACTTGACAAAAAATATAAATTTAAAGGTTAAAAAAGATAATAAAAAAATTAAATAAAAAGCTAAAATAATTTTTTTGTAAAGTTAGAGAGTTAAAAAGTCATTATACTTTTTTTTCAAACTATTGATGATACTTTATACGTAAGTGCATGTACATTTGCCCCATGATTGTTATTTTTATAAATTCACCATAAAAATTAATTTAATGTATAGAGATTTTTTTTTGTCATATTTGAGGTTGACTATTGTAGCGATGGGATTAAAACTAATTGTGAAATATATATTTAAACTCAAATGTAAATGTTGTGATAGAACGTGTTTAGGAAGTAACTACTAAATAATAATTGAAAATATCAATGTTATGTTTATATTAAAAAATAATTAAAATTATATTTTATATTAAATTATAAAATATACATAAAAATTGTATATTTTAATTTTTTATTAAATTAGTAGTTAAAATCACTTAAAATTTTTATTTCATTATTATTTTCTTTCAAACTTTTATTTTTGAATTTTTTATACCGGCAATATTTTAATTATGTTCCACAATTTGAATAATATTTATTACATAAAATAAAAATATATAAAATCATGTTCAATACGTATAATATTAAAAATTAGTATATAAAAAATAATTGTGTTATTTCTTCAAAATTATTAATATATATATATATATCTTTGAAGTGATAAAAAAAATGGAAACTACATAAGAGCTTATGTGTGTTGTCTTCTTCTTTATCATACTTGAAATCTTTTTAGGGGCTAAAATTAAATTGTAATTTTTGCAATAGAAAAAATGTAATTTCACCATTTTACTAACTTATATATTTATAATTTTTAAAAATTAAATCTAACTTTTATCATTTTTAGAAGGCCAAAGTACAATTTTACATTTATTAATTTTTTAAAGGGCTTAAATAAAAAAAATTCTATTTTAGAAAAGATCAGAGCCCTGTCAACCCCTAATTACTACGCCCTTGACTTGAAAGTACTTATAAAGGTCTATCATGGCACAAGGCAAAATTCCAAGCATCTAATTGTTATTTTCTCCCTTTGTTTTCCTTATAACAAGAGTATAGTAAAATAGTAATAGAGACAGTAACAATTATCATAAAATATAATTATAGACATGATAATCATTGTCACCAAAAATACCAAAGTTAAATTTTGTGGGTGAAAGAAGTGGAAATGAGATATTAGTGCTTACAAATTAAGCGAATTCGACTCAAAAGAAAAATTCAAATTCGATTCGGTAGTTATTGAGTTGGGTTTAAGCTATTGATTTAGTCGAATTTTAGTTTAGTATATTCTAATGACTCACTAATGTTATTACTTTTTATTTTTATTTTTAATATATATTTTATATATTTTATCTTATTAAATTGCACTACAAGTTTATCTAATTTAAATAACTCATATCTTGAACTGAAATCAAACTCGAACTTAAAAATAGATATTTAATTTTAACTCAAAGAATTCGTACTCGGCTCAATGAAGCTTTAGAAAGACTTGAATGCATGTGCCTGAACCTAAAGTGAATTCCATGGGATTTGTCTCTTTCTTCTCTTTTCTTTCATAGTCTTTTCATTAATTTCATTTATTTCTACAGGGACAAATTTTGCCGAAGTTGATGTAATTGTGCAGAGCACCCCAAATGTCATCATCCCAACTTTGTCTCCATTGAGAAATTTTTAAAATTTTAAATTAATAAAAATAAAATTATATTTTAATCTTTAAAAATAATAAAATTTTAATTTAATCTTAATTTCAGCCAATCAACATTATTCTCATTTAATTGTACTACTAGGTGGGTGGATGGTAACATCTTTAAAATACTGTCTCTGCGTGTATGAACCCACATCTGTGTCTCATCTTGTCGGAATCATTCTCATTTTAGTCCTCCTCTTGCAATAACCAAACATCTTTGTGCTTGATTTCAGTTTGTGACAATTTCTTTTAAAGTAGATTTTCAAAAAGCATACGATTATATATAATGACAATTTCTTAACTTGGTTATGAATAAAATAGATAATTGTCAAATTTTAATATATAATAATCCCTATAGGAGCAATCAAGTTTTAATAAATATGTATTGTTAACCCAAATGATAGGGAAATAAAAGGGAAAGAGTGTAATAAATTTAGTTCAATCTAGACCTATTTATGGGTAGGGTTTTTTGTCAAATTTAAAAATATTTTGAGGGTTTAGGTAAATATATTAGTTTTAAAAAATAGGTTTCCGAAAAAAAAGGCATGCATAAAATATGAATTGGGATTGAGATTGAGATTGAACATTTAAAGCCTAAGTTTGACCCGATCCATTTTTTTAGTTTGTAATGTTTTATATTACGTTATTTTTATATGTTATGTAATTTGTAACAAATAAAAATTAAATTTATATACTATTATAATGTTAAGATGACTATATATAAAATTTCAATAAAAATATATACATAATTATTAAATATCAAGTTAAAAATAATATAAATATATTTTAATTTTTTTTAAAATAGTATGGTGGGTCTAAAATGGACATGAATTAACCACATACAAATTTGGACGAACTTAAAAGCAAAATTTTAGACTTATATTTTGACTCAAACTAAATTTAGACAAATATAAAATGAATTAATATCATACTTAAGCTTGACTCATGATAAACTCTAATTTAATTTTACAAGTCTACATTTTGAAATAATATTTTAATGAATTCTATTTATGTATATTAAAGTAATTAAAATGCACTCCTAATCAAATAGATGTAAGCAATATTGATGATGATATAAGTAATGATTTTCCATTCAACTCCACAATAGCCTAATCACAACACATCCCTATGAAACTGACATAAACCCAATATCTCCCTCCACATGTTCTTTGCAAAATTAAAGCCAAAATTTGCAATCACACCTGATTTTAAGTCCAAAAGAAATTATGTAACTCCTCAATAGCTCTCTGTGCCACATTTGTAGTCACCCTTGATATTAAGTCCAAAAGAAATTAACTTTTTCTTTTATAGGCAACTTCTCCCATTTTGGGATATCACAAATCAACCTCTCTTAATTTATTTTTTATATATTACATACACAAATAATTATAATAATTTAATATAATATATATCTGTATTAATTTTTTTAAAAGTATATAATTGAATTAAAATCAAAGTTTCATGTATATATATGAACCACAATTCAAGTTTCATGTGGATAATTGCACCAAATTAAAATTCATGTATCAAATTGCACATTGAACCAAAATTCATGTATAAATTTAGTTATCCTTAATAATAATAAAAAATCAAAAACTTCGACCCTTTACTAATAAATATATGTATATTTTAAGGAAAAATTAAATGCTACTACTATTAATAGCAAAAATGTCTTGACTTGTATATATTTGGAAAATTTTCAATTATGTATAGTGTCTCAATAAGTATAAATGAAAGCGTGTAATTAATCAAAAGTTATATCTTTTGATTATTGATCAAGAATTATAACTATCTATAATAATGAGTTATATTCCTGACAAAGAATTATAACTATTCAAGCAAACTTGAATAATTATATATCTTTTAGAAAAAATCACCTATTAAAAGTTATGTCTCTTAAATTCCTATAAATAGGAGTAGAATTTCATTTAAAAAATATACCCAAAAAAGGTTCTCAATAATTCCTTCTACTATTCTTACATATTTTACCATTCTTAGATTGCTCTATAAAATAATATTGCTGAATTTTTTTTATAAAAATTGATTTTCTTGTTATACTCTGTTTAGTTCTTAGTGGACTATTTTCGTTAATGTAAAACGCTCATAGCCACTGGGGTTCATGTATCTCGAGGTTCATTTACTTTAAACTCATTTGCACATAGAGTAGGGGGTGAATAGAAAGATAATTATTGAGCATTGTCCTATTGCTTCTTTTCTCTGTTCAAATTGTTGTTCATGTGTTCAAGATTTTCGTCATCGAAGTTCTACACTAATAGTATGGAGAGATGGTTAAAACTTTTATCAAACACTTATTTAACACAAATTCGAACCATATTACCTTATTTTTATTCTTAATATTATATAAAAAAATTAATAACAAATAAAATTAACAGACTTATCAATATAAAAAACATTATTAATAAGAGTATAGTATAATAGTAATGGATAGTAACAATTGTCATTAATGTAATTATAGGCATGATAATAATAACTGTTACGAAGTTACCAAAAAGGAAAAAATGAAGCTAAATTTCATGGGTGGGAGAGGCATAAATGAGATTTTAATGTTAATAAGTTAAATGAATTTAACTAAAAATAAATTCAAATTCGATTCGATAATTATTGAGTTCAGTTTAAATTATCGATCTAATTAAATTTGAGTTTAGAAATATATATTATATATTTTTATCTTATTAAATTAAATTACGAGTATTCAAACTCAGCTCAATTACACTAAGCAAGTGGGAAAAGTTACGAAGACAAGAATGCATTGGCCTCAATCGAAACACCTTGGATTCCATGGGATTTGTCTCTTTCTTCTCTTTTCTTTCATAGCTTTTTCATTAATTTCAATTATTTGTAGGGATCGAGACTGACAAATTTTGCCCAAGTTGATGTAATTGTGCAGAGCACCCGATCATCCCAACTTTGTCTCCATTGAGAAATTTGTGTCAAACATTTCCCACCAATCAACATTATTTTCATTTAATTATACTACTTGCTGGGTGGATGCTAACATTTATAAAACTTCTTAGTCTCCGCGTGTATTCATTTTCATTCTCCGGAGTGTCGGCATCTTCCGGAGTGGATTCAACATCTAACAAATCTGCAAATTCTTTCTCTTGTTGATTGGCCCAATTTAACGTCGCTTCCGGATGAGATGCGCTGCCTAACCAATTTGCAACAGTTAAATATACACGAGGTTCCTCAGTTAGAAGAAAGGTGTCTGAAGGACATTGGTGCCGATTGGTATAAGATTGCTCACATACCTTCAGGTTGGTCTTTTCATTAATTTCCTTATTGAAATACTACACATTTTCCATAATATTTTTGTTAATTTTGCGCAGTAACCCATTGGCCTGGTGTTGGATATATCTGAAAAGCATTTGACAACTTTAAGAAATTAGATGCAGAAAAAGAGGTTGTAATTACTTAAATGGTTTACATTTTTAAATCATAAAATCTCACAATTTCAGATGATCTAATATAACCCGCTAACAAAGCTTCTTCTTTTTCAGCATGTGTTCAATGGAAGAGCCAAAAAACAGGACATGCGTTCTTCATCAGCTGACCTGTCCATGGTATTGTACTCCCATGAAATCCTCCTCTCTATGCACATGTGTTCTTTCTTTTCTTCGTTGAAGAGTCCCTCTGATGATCTAATCCTAATTTCTGCTAGATTTTGGCTCTCTTTTTCGGCAGAGCACAGCATATATTACAAGAAGCAGAGGCCATACTTTCAACTACGATTTTTTCATCTGCCAAAAATATTCCAACTCAAGAAAAATGGTAATATATGGTTCCCATGCCATTGACAGATTTTCTTGGAGTCGTGTTGGAGAGAGCTTACTGCTGCATAAAACCTGAAACATACATGAAATGTCAGATATCCAAGTGATTTAAACATGATTCAGTCATATTCACTTGTAAAATACTAGGATTCGGTCATAGTAGCCGGGTGATACCTTGCAGATTCTTCCTTGAAAAGTTTCATAGGCTGCTTATCAAGCAAGTTAAATAACTCACCACCAGGACAAAAGTCTGTTATCAAACAAACGTGGATGGGAGTCTGTGGAGATATAAGAAATCATTAGTACAGAACTTCGATACCAGACAATCATGTATTTTAACTAGATTCAAATGAGATTGGTTTGAAGTTTTTGTTAAAAAAAAATTGTTGTTTGAAACTTGCAGACAAAATTGGGTTTGAAAGTTTTTCTTAAGATTTTCTGATGGCGAAAAAATAAAGAGAAAAGTGTATATATATAGCAACTTGTTTAGGGGAAACTAAGAATTTGAGAAAAAAAAAACCTGAAAAGAACTGTATAATGAGGGAAGAAATGGATGATCCAGGAGTGAGCTGATTTCCCTTTCAACGCATGCTCGATGAACCTGCACAATTTACTCAGTGAGTCAGTTCTTGAACACTCAAATGTGCATTATCAATCCCAAAAGCTTCCATCAACATTCATATACATAATCCACAATGTAAACAAAAGACAACATGAGTTATTATAGCAAATTTTTATAGATTTTAAATATGTCTATGTCTGAATCCACATACAATAAGCAGACCTTGTTTCGATTCAACATCATTGACTTCTCCATTGCCTTCATAGCAAATAATTCCCCAGTACCTTTCAGTTCCACCAGATGAACACTGCAACCCAGTAGTTTTAGACATGGAAATCAACTAAGAATTCACCCCATAAATAATGATTTGAGGGTTAAAAAACAATCTGCACTTCTAACACTACCTTCCAGTGTCACCACAGCCCAAGGGTTTTATGGGTTTAAAATGATGCAACCCAATTTTTTCACCACGAGAAGTGATCTGTTAAAACAAAACCAAAACCCCCAAATCATTTATCAGAGACTTCATCCAAGAAGAAATAATGAGTTAAGAAAATTTTCAATTTGGAAAAAGGGTACCTTCTGAATTGCTAGCCAAGAAGAACTATGTCTTTTATGAGGCCTTGGAAAGACTGGCTGAGAATGGAGAGCCCACAAATCTTCTGGTCTCTGAATATATATATATATATATATAATATCATTTTTACATGGATTACTAAGGCAATGAATGCTATTAATATTCCTAAGAGAAAGAAATAAATACCTTACCAAATTGGCATCAGGAAGTTCTCTAACTGCTTCATCTACATTTTCTGCTGTGGCTTTCACCTGATATCAGAACATCAAATCACTACAAGTTATTACCTACCTTACCTAACTCCCGGGTATGTGTTTGACATGATTATGTTCAATGATTACATACCAACTTAGCACTTTGTAGCTCCGTCTGCTCAGAGAGGCGGTTTTGTAGGGGTTCAACATGACCATTTCCATCAAGTTGGACGCCTATGAAATATTGAATCTCTCCCTGTAAGCCACCAAGATTTTCACACAATAATACGTTAGAAGAATGACACTAAAATAATAACACCAACATCTCAAAATCTGCATACATATCAGATGTAACTTTTAACCACCTTATGATCACGCATAGGTTGCAAATGAAATAAGTTCCAGAATTTCTTGCCTGCAAGTCATATCATACAAACTGTAACAATTCAGTCAAATGATGTTTCTTAATAGTATGCATATATGTATATATTTGTACGAACCGCTCTTTGTGTAGTTGATCAACTGAACGGTGATTTCCTTTAGTTCTCTAATAGCATCTCTTATCCTTGAGACAGTCGCTTGATCAGTTTCAGGTTCTTGAAGAAACCTGTAAAAAGAAAAAGTCATGTAGTTGTTTTAATATGTTCCTCTGACAATGGAAAACAACATATATCTGACAGTTGATTGAAGTAGATAGATGATGAAATTAACGTAGTACAAATTATATACCTGCAGTTCCTTCCCAAGATTTCCTCTCGTGTATATTCAGTCAATTCAAGAAAGCTATCGGATGCAAATATCTGCAAACATTGTAGTGGTTTTTCAGATACTATATATATAGACTAAGAGCTTTGATATGTGAATTGAAACTGAGTTTTCGGATGAGAAAAATGGTACTGAAAAAGTCTTCCTTACAATGGGATTATCAGGGAGTCTAGGATCTGTGATAACAAAGTTCTTTTCAATACGTTCCAGGGTGGTTGCTAGATCGATCCCTTGGCGTATGTCCCTTTCTCTTTCAGCACGTTCCCAACTGTCGGTGCGTTCAATGTCTTTGGTCATTAGCTCCTCTGGTTCAACAATTGGTTGTTTTTCTTGCTTGGCTGCAGAGCTGGAAGTCCTGCCTTTAAGCCTACAGGAAGATATCATGCATCAGATATACTGATTTATGATTCTCCATGGAGCTAATTGTTAGATGTGTTTGAGTAGCAAAGCTCAAAGCATATCATAGCATGCTTCAAGATAAACAGAATATGAGTAGGCATAATAATGAATATTTGTGGGAACTTAAACCAGAAAGACTCACCCCATTAAGGAAACGCGTGCAGATTTTCGACTTTTCTTGTCAAATTCCTGCATAGGAGTAGCAGTACTGAAGTCGGACTGCGGAGTATTTCTCCCAGGGGTACTAGTGTTCTCAATTTCAGCAGATTGAGGCAGGACATAATCAAGGTTGAATTTTTCGTGCTCTTCAACCTTGTTAGTGGCATCATTACTTATCGTCTGATTGTGAGAGTGAGGGTGTTTCACAGTTTGGACAACCTCTGTCATGGAATCTAAAGCCTTATCCTTCTGGCGAGCTGTTCCAGAATGTGGGGTATTACATGTTAAAAACTGAAATCACACTGTAAAATAACCCCCCCCCCCCCAAACAACTAAAGTATAATTTACCATCATAACGAATCAACGACTGGGGCAGTCCATTAGGTCTCACTGCCTTTTCAACGTACCTTCTGTGTATTTGCTGACCTCCACCTGCATTCTGCATAAAACAGCATTCAATAGCTATGCATGCATTTGGGAAGGAAAAAGATATCCGTATGATGATAAATTATGCAGAAAAGTAAGGAAAACTAACCCAATGAATTTGATGGTTTTCCCATTATCATCTTTTATGGGAGTGACTGTTAGAAGATTCCAGAATGGAGTTCCATCTTTCTTGTAATTCAAGAGCCTGCCGCAATAACTTTTTCCATTCCGAACCGCATATCTAATCCTGGCTACCTCATTTTGGTCTGTTTCTGGCCCTTGTAGAAAACGGCTAAACAACAAATATGGCGATTATAATGATTACATTGCATATCAATTAAGGTTGTACAGTACTTGAAATGATTAGTATTTTACAGCAAGTATAAAAAGAGATGATCTACAATCAATCATGTGCCATTGACTAGCATAGAAAATTGCACTGATTTTGCGCTGCAGAATGGTTGCAGGTTGTCCCATAGGCAGTCAGAAGACTCAGGCCGGCTCCAATATCTGTACATGTTTAGAAGCAAGAACTTACCAGTTTCTTCCTATGACCTCCTTTGTTGAATAGCCGGTTGTGGTGAAAAATCCGCTGCTTGCATACATTATTGGGCAGTCGGGTTTTGTGGCATCAGATACAACAAAAGTTTGCTGCAGGGTAGCTAAAGCATCCTTCACCTCCTGTGACACCCTAGGAAGAGCTCCTTGATCCAGTCCATAACTTGATTCATTTGATGTCCTTGCTGATTCCACTGAAAATTTATCGAACGAGAATTTGGATCGATCACCATCTCCACTCGGCTTCATAGTTTTGCGGGCCACTTTGAAGCTACCTTCTCCAGCATCTGTCTGCAATGCAATACCCCATTCTGCAGTTCTTTCAGCTATGTTTGCTTCAGTTAAAATTCTATGCGAGGACTTTCCATTTGAATCTTTCCCTCCCCCATTCAAGTTTTTGATGGATTCATCAAAGCTTATGTTGCTCGATTTGTTGTCAGCCTCTCCTCCAAAAGCCATGTTCACAGGTTCTTTCCTTGCTTTAGAAACTGCATCCATTGATGATCCTTCCTCTTTCACTTGGGCTTGTGTGCTAGAACCCTCAACTGTATCACTAGATTGTCCAACATTTTGAGTACCTGCTGATTCAAAAACCTCAGTAGATCTCTCTTGCTCTCTACGGTTTGATTGATTGGCAGACGACCCCTGCAGTCCCCCAGCCATCGGTTTCTCTTCAGCTGCATATAATACCAACTCAGAATCAATACAAATGATCCTCAGAAGTAAAATTCAGGGTTCTTTTTCGGCTTATGAATTGAGAAAATTACAGTATAAGGAAACCCTTTCAAAGTCTCTAACTAGATATGCAGGAAAGTTCTAAATTTAATGCAGTTTATAAACACGCAATGTGGTTGTCATGTAAGTAAATTGAATAGGGGGTAGGGGTTAAGAGTTGATAAAAATGGAGGGGGAAGAGGGGGATATTTCACAATATTCTTTGATGCAGGGCACCCCTTTTAACTGTTTGAATTTTGAAGGTTAAATCATGGAAGGATCTTGCTTCAGAATATTTGGTGGTGAGGATGAGGTTGATGCTCTATGTTTGGGAATGGGAGTTTGTTACTATTACAGATTACGATGCCCTATGTTTGGCCCTTTGTTGAACTTGAACTGAAAAAGCATAGAAAATGGCCATTCATGCACATAAATAAAGTTCTGTTTAGCAACCGTAAGTGTTTCTATATTTGGACACTGCTCAGTCTAAATGACATCAATTTTAACATATTCCATGTTCGCATTTATAATTTCCAGGCTTTTGGAACGGTCTCGTTGTTGAAGCATGATAATCGTCGGAGATATTGCATTTGGAAATTTATTATTCCACTTTACACGGAGCTTATGAAGAGTTTGACCAATCCTAGAGCATATGTATAGATGATTTATTTTATGGATGATGTGTGAATTTAAAGAAGCACATATCTTCATAATAGGAGCTATTATTGAGTGACATTGTTATACACCATCCGAGTGTTTATTTTCACTTGCATAGTTAAAAAGAATTGGAAGAGAAATTACTTAACTATACAAAGGTGAGGTTGTATCATGTGTTTGAGGGGCAACGTAACAGCCCGATTTTGGGGCTAGATGGAACAGTGGTTTCAGGACCACAAATCCAATAAGGAAAATTTTATTTTAAAATTATGACATGGGTTGCATTATGATAGGAATGTTGCATGAAAATACTGATATGGTAAAATAATGAAATAAAGTGATAAAAAGGGTAATTGAGTTATGTCAACATTGGAAAGTATATTTATGACATATTAATCCAAGAAAGGATTAAATTGCAAAAGTGAGAAAAGTTTTGTTACCCAAGAGTAAATACTAAAAAATTGAGGGGTTAAAGTGTAAATATGAAAAAGTTGAAGGACCAATAGTGTAAATATTTTAAGGGTGGAATAATCTAGAAACTAAGAAAAATGGATGGATTAGGACCAAATTGAAAAATGTGAAAAGTTTGAGGGACTAAATCACAATTTTACCAAATTAAGTGATGACTCAAGGATGGAATTTTAAAAGATCATAAAGGGCAAAATGGTCAATTAGAAGAGAGAGAAATCTAGAAGATAATGATGATGTTGGAGATATTTTAGATTAATAAATAAATATTAGTTTATTAATATTTTAATTTAATTTTTTTAATGATATTATTTTATTATTATTAATTTATTTAGTATATATATATGTGGAAAGAAGGATGAAAAGTATCCATCCATTCCCACCATTTTTGCATGCATTAACGTGAGAAGAAGAGGGGAAGAAAGAAAGCTTTGCTTTCTTTACAATTTGGTCCTTTCACCAAAAATCCACCATGTTCACTTAGAAATTAAAAGAATTTCCATATCCGTCAAGAGAGAAAGATAACAAGGAGACTATGGGGAGCTAGAATATCAAGTTAGATTCAAGAAATAGAAGCTGGAGGAGGGAGAAAATCAAGTTAAAGATTGAAATCAATGGCATAAGGTAAGAACATCAAGATTTTTATATATTTTTGAGTTTGATATTATTGAAAAAGTAGGAAATTAATGTTAAGGTAAAGTTTCATTATATAAGATTCTATATTATTGTTATGTTAGTAAAGGGAAATAAGAGAAAGTGATGGAAAATATTGAAGAGAAAGGAAAGGAAAGTGTTATAAATTTAGTTATCAACATTTTACACTAAAATAGTTTTGAAACAGCAGCAGTAGTCTGAATTTGAAAATCTACCAAAAATCGTATAAATTGAATTAGAGAATGAACAAAATATGAAATTAAATACTATTGAGTCTAGTTTCTTATAAAAGAAACGGTGTAAGCAATGGAATTGTAAATTATGAGTTATAATAGGTTTTGTGAGATAAGGTCAGAATGATTTCGGGTTCCCCTGTACTGACTTTGGAAAATCATCAAAAATTGGATAAAAATAATTAGAGGCTTAAATTTATACGTTTAAATCCTTACTGAGTCTATTTTTAATAGAAATAAACGGTAATATCATCCGAATCTCATACGATGAGATAATTAATTTTTAGTGAAGAAGGGTTGAAACTGTCAGACAGCAGAACATGGATGACTTTAAAGAATAAACTGTACTTATTGGACAAACTAAAAATTCTGAAAATTTTATGGTAAGAAGATATGTGAGTCTAGTTTCAGAGAAAATTAAAGGATCTCAATTTAGAGTTCTTTAGCTCAAGATATAAATAATTTAGTGACTATGACTCAAGTGGACAGCTTTGAATGAATATAAATAAATGTGAAATTATAGATAATGTTACATATAAGCATGTTATATATATATTAAGGATGTGGAAAATATATGATTATTCAACTAGCATAAGTTTTTTTTATTAAAAATGACCAATTTATATGTTTCAGGGACTAAATTGAACAAAGGTGAAAGTTTAAGGGTAAATTTGTAAAAATGTCAAAAAGTGACCAAATTGTATAAAATGAATTGTTTTATTATTTAAAGTAGTAAATTGAATAAAATTTTAATTTAGATCAAGATGGGGTGGAAATTCGAGAAAAATAGAAAATTTCTAAAATGTTCCTAAATTTTGGTATTTCTGCAATTTAGCTTGGTAAGTTCGTATGAACTATATTTTGTTTAATTTCAATTGAAGTGAATGCTATTTGATAATGAATATTATATATATGTGTGTGTTTTATATTGGAACTGAATTATTATTGGTAATATATAGTTATTAGATGCTTCGAAATGATTATCGGAAGCTTGTTGGAGATATATCACATTATCCATTGGTTCTATCGACAATTTTGGATGATTTGATTCTGGTTATTATGGCGTGTATAAGTTAACTTGGTTAACGTTAGCTCATTAATGTTTTGATTTTGATTGGTTATAAATATGAATATTAGATAAAAATGAAATGTCTGAAAATTAATTAGTAAACTCCGGTAATGCCTCGTACCCTATTTCGGTGTCGAATACGGGTAAGGGGTGTTACAGGCAAAACTAAATCATTCCTTTGTAGTATGAAGTTCATAGTATATTTATCTCTATGCAAGGCCTCGCAGATGTAGTACGACTTCTGAACTATATAAACATCTTGATTATATTTTTTATTTTATTTTGTTGCATGATACCTGCCAAAAGAAACACACATACTTTTTGATGTTCCAACATGTATGTACAGGAGGATATCAATAGAATAGAGTGGCAGGGATGGATCAGCTCGTGAAGAATGCAGGTCTTAATTTGTATCTTCCATTTAACTAATGCAGACAAAACTAAGCATTAATTATGCGGACTAATTTAATTCATTTAATAATATCGGAACTAAGTTGATTCATTTAATAACAAATGGACTAATTTGATACAGTCTATAATATGGGGACTTCTCAGATGCCTTAACTCGTAATGTGTGTGAAATGTTTTAAAAAATTTGCAATTAAGCCCATGTAAGTTGTTGCACCATATCAATTCAAAAAATTGATGTTTGTGAACCTTAATTTTGTATTTTCTTTTAACTTTAAGAAAAAAAAAAGGATTTTTGAGCCTATTTTTTGAATAAATAAATCAGGCACTAACTAGTGGACCAAGTGGTAGAATGCTACGTTTATTTACTCATTATTAGAAATTATTAATTTTTTATTTTGTTTTTAAAGAAAAAGAAAAAGATAATATCTAGGTGAAATATTGCCACGTAAGCAGTTAATTACTTTTTTTAATTTAAAATTTCAAAAAAGTATTTTAAAAAGTATTTAAATTATAAAAACATATTTATAATACCTTTTAATAGCCTAAAAGCTGTCAATTGCTGTCAATTGCTGTCAATTGCTGATTTAACTGTGCTGGAGTACATGGACGATAATAGCGCAAAAGAAGTCAAGGAGAACCAGAATCATTCTTCCCATCGCTTAAGTCTCTTTGCCTCGAGAATTGCCCAAATATGAAGAGTTGGTGGAGGAAAAGGTCGATTGATGATGATAACGAGGATGACACAACTGTTATAGGAACATCAACCATGGCATTTCCTTGTCTTTCCTCCTTAGAAATTGCAAATTGCCCTTTGACTTCAATGCCGTTGTATCCTTCACTCGATGATGATCTAAGGTTGGTGAAGACCAGTTCAAGGCCGTTAAAGCAGACCATGAAGATGAACATCACTGGTACGACCCCATCAAGTTCAACATCTTCTCTTCCTCTCTCCAAATTGAAAGCATTCCATGTACACAAAATTGAGGGATTGGACACTCACATGCTAGATGAGTACTTGAAACATTTCACCGGCCTCAAAAAATTAACAATAGGAGATTGCAAGGAGGTTGATTTAGAGGGCATGCAATGGCAAGCCATTAAGAATCTCTCTCATTTGGAGATTATTAATATTCCACAGCTGGTGTCTCTCCCCCTAGGGCTTCAACATCTTGTTCAATTGAAAAGATTAGAAATTCGGAATTGCAGCGGATTGAGGTCACTCTTTCCTGTGTTCCAACATCTCACTTTCCTTGAAGTGCTTGTAGTAATGAACTGCGAGGAGCTGGAGCTATCAGCAGCTGGCTTCCAAATATTCCAAGATCATACAAGACTACGCTCCCTAGCACTGGAAAATATTCCAAAGTGTCGGCATCTTCCGGAGTGGATTCAACATCTAACAAATCTGCAAATTCTTTCTCTTGTTGATTGGCCCAATTTAACGTCGCTTCCGGATGAGATGCGCTGCCTAACCAGTTGGAAGAAAGGTGTCAGAAGGACATTGGTGCCGATTGGTATAAGATTGCTCACATTCCTTCAGGTTAGTCTTTTCATTAATTTCCTTACTGAAATACTACTCATTTTTCATAATATTTTTGTTAATTTTGTGCAGTAACCCATTGGCCTAGTGCTGGATATTTCTGAAAGGCATTTGACAACTTTAAGAAATTAGATGCAGAAAAAGAGGTGGTAATTACTTAATTGGTTTACATTTTTAAATCATAAAAATCTCACAATTTCAAATGATCTAATATAACCCCCTAACTAAGCTTCTTCTTTTTCAGCATGAGTTCAATGGAAGAGCCAAAAAGCAGGACATGCGTTCTTCACTGCTGACCTGTCCATGGCATTGTACTCCCATGAAATCTTCCTCTCCATGCACATGTGTTCTTTCTTTTCTTTGTTGAAGAGTCCCTCTGATGATCGAATCCTAATTTTTGCTAGATTTTGGCTCTCTTCTTCGGCAGAGAATAGCATATATTACAAAAAGCAGAGGCCATACTTTCAACTACGATTTTTTCATCTGCCAAAATATTCCAACTCAAGAAAATGGTAATATATGTCATCAGTATTTCAAGAGTTGCAATTTATATGTCAAGAAAAATGGTAATATATGGTTCCTATGCTGTTGACAGATTCTTGGAGTCGTGTTGGAGAGAGCTTAAACACGCAATGTGGTTGTCAAGTAAGTAAATTAAATAGGGGGTAGAGGTTAAGTGTTGATGAAAATGGAGGGGGAAGAGGGGGATATTTCACAATATTCTTTGATGCAGGGCACCCCTTTTAGATGTTTGAATTTTGAAGGTTAAATCATGGAAGGATCTTGCTTCAGAATATTTGGTGGTGAGGATGAGGTTGATGCTCTATGTTTGGGAATGGGAGTTTGTTACTATTACAGATGATGATGCCCTATGTTTGGCCCTTTGTTGAATTTGAACTGGAAAAGCATAGAAAATGGCCATTCATGCACATAAATAAAGTTCCGTTTAGCAACAGTAAGTGTTTCTACACTTTGGACACTGCTCAGTCTAAATGACATCAATTTTAACATATTCCATGTTGGCATTTATAATTTCCAGGCTCATTGTTGCTTTCGGAACAGTCTTGTTGTTCATCATGATGATTGTCGGAGATATTGCATTTGGAAATTTATTATTCCACTTTACGTGGAGCTTATGAAGAGTTTGAGCAATCCTAAAGCTTATATATAGATGATTTATTTCATAGATGATGTATGAATTTAAAGAAGCACACATGTTCATAGTAGGAACTATTATTGAGTGCCATTGTCATACACCATCTGAGTGTTGAGTGTTGATTTTCATTTGCATGGCTAAAATGAGTTGGAAGAGGATTTACTTAATTATATAAAGGTGAGGCTGCATCAAGTGTTTGAGTAAAACTTAAATCACTTATGAAGTTTATAGTGTATTCATCTCTAGGCAAAGTCTTGCAGATTTAGGACAAGTTCTAAACTGTGTAAACATCTTGATTATGCTTTTTATTTTACTTGTTACATGATACGTATCAATTCGAGAAAAAACACATTTATGTTCTTTTTAATGTTTGAAACAATATTCCAATGTATATGGTGGAGGATTTCACTAGAGTAGAGTGGTGTGCATGGATGAGGTCATGAAGAATGCATGTCTCATTTTGCATCTTCCATTTAACTAATGCTGACAAAACTAAGCATTAATTATGCGGTTCTAATACATCAGTTTATTACATCAGAAAAATTACCAAATTCGTTTAGATTCATGAATTTGCCAAATACGTTTCACTAAAAGTCTTCGATGGTTACTGCACAAATTAGCAAAAGAAAATGATAAATGAATTAACGAAGTAACGAAGTAACTTCAATTTACAAAATATGGTATTGATGGGGCCAAAAAGCTTGGTCTACATTGGCAAAAGAGGCCGTTGTTGGAGGGTAAACATACCAACCTGTAGCGATATGAGCAATCCAATCGGCACCAATGTCCTTCCGACATCCATATATAGGATTTAAATACATATACAAGGCTGAAAGTAACTGGGAAGTCCCTATCCCTCAATAATTAAATGATCAATTTAGTCCCTGTAGTATTAAAAATGATCAAATAAGACCAATTTGTAATAGAATTAACATTTATTGTATAAAAATTGTATTAAAAATTGCCGACTCTCTTACAATTTAATTTTATTTAATTCTTTTTAATAGTATAAAGACTAAATTGATCCATTTAATAACAAAGGGACTAATTTGATGTAGTCTATAATATAGGGACTTCCCAGCCTTAACCCCTAATGTGTGTGAAATGTTTTAAAAAATTTGCAATTAAGCCCATGTAAGTTGTTGCACCATATCAATTAAAAAATTTGATGTTTGTGAACCTTAATTTTTGTATTTTCTTTTAAGAAAAAAAAAAGGATTTTTGAGCCTCACTTTTTGAATATATAAATCATGCACTAACTAGTGGACCAAGTGGTAGAATGCTACATTTATTTACTCATTATGAAATTATTAATTTTTTATTTTGTTTTTAAAGAAAAAGGAAAATATAATATCTAGGTAAAAAAATTGGAGCTTAGATTCCCCTAAATGCACACTTTTAAGATATTAAATTAAAAGATTCTTATATTTAATGTATCATATAATTATATTATACACAAATAATATCACTTTATCAGAAAATAAAATTATTTATTCATTAAAATATAATAATATGATATCATTTGATTCATTAATTGTTAATTGTATAACATTAAATAAACTTCCTAAATTAATTATAAGAAGGAAAAAAAAAGTAGGTCCAAACTATAATTGAAAAAGAAAATATGTAATGCATTGCTTCAACCCATCATTTTCTTTGTTTCTTATCTATTTTATGTCAGACCACTCATTTTAAAATTAGCCATTATTTTAATTTATGGGTTAAATTTTACTATTAATTCACAAATTTTTTTAAAATTTTTATATTTTAATTTAGTTATTTTTTAGTACTTATTAAAATGATAGTTGTTAAATTTATTAAGTTAAATTAAATTTTTTTAATAATTTTATACAACAAATGTATTATTACATTTAATGCCATGCCAACTTAATATGTGGACATAATACTTGCAAGAAAAAGCCACAATATTTTAATTAATGAATTAAATGGTATAATATTGAAAATTTAAATTTCAAATAATTTTATGGATTAAAAAGTATTAAATTCAAAAAACGAAAACTGAACTCACAATTTATGCATAGTTTAAGACAAATAACAAATTTAGACATAATAGATTTAACGACTATTGTTTTAGTTAAGATTGAAATTTCATAATTCGAAATTTATGCCAAATTAGAGCACATGAGCTAAATCTATACTTTATGCATAAAATATGAAATATAAAAAAAATAAGTTAAAAAAAGTGTTAAAAAGATAAAACATATTAATTAAATAATAAAAATTAGAGTTATAACAAATAGTTGTTAAGATTATATGAAATAAATGAAAATTGAAAAAAAATAAGAAAAATAATTCTTAAGATTAAATGGATGAAAATTTGAAAAAGAAAAAAAAAAGAGAAATTCTTAAGAAATATTACATGGAAATATACCTTTTTTAATCTATAGAAATAAGGTTAAATTCTGCTATATAAATTCTGAAAAAAAATTAATTAAAATAAAATATAATGTATGGAAAAATTATTTTATTAATCACACATTTTTTTTAGAAATTGCATACATTTAGATTTTGTTCACATATTAATTGTCATTTTTATTTTGCTATTTCCCCCATTTACTATAACAAAATTAAAATCTCCCTTATACTAAAAATTTAAAATATGTCACAAGTCTTTATATTTTTTGTAAACTTGAAATTTAGTCTATATACTTTTATTTTAAGAAATTAGTCATTCTACTTTTTAGATTTTAAAATTCAAGTCCAACTGTTAACACTGTTGAAATTATTTTATTAATTCAAGTTCATTAAAACGTCAAATTCTTAATTACATGGCTAGCAAGTGAGTATTTTTTTATTTCGAAATGTCACACCAACAAATTCGACAAAAAAAGTAACAATATTAACAATTGGGCCTAAATTTTGAAATCTGAAAAGTAAAATAACTAAATTCTTGAAAATAAAAGTATAATGACTAAAATTCCAAATTTATGAAGAGTACAATGACTTATGGCATATTTTAACCTAAAAAGGGTAAACCACATTAGTAGTCACCAAACTATTTTTTTTTGTTTTTTGTCACTCAATTATGAAAAGTTACAAAATCGTCACCCAACTATTAGTAAATTTCATAGTTGGGTGAAAAAATAAACTTACTAATAATTAGGTGATCATTTTGTAACTTTTCATAATTGTGTGACCAAAAAGGAAAAGAAAAATAGATGGATGACTAGTAATGTAGTTTACCCAAATAAAAAATTAACGGCGTCAAATTGAAAACGAGGGAAACAAATTTAAAACAAAGATAAACAAAACCATATACTTAACGGCGTTACTTGCTTCTTCTTCTTCACAAGCTAACACTGCATCTACTATAGAACTGAAACTTTACAGCATTTTCTCCGACCAAAACGCCGTGGCTTTGTTCCCCAAACGTAATATAAGCCGGACACCTTGCATGAATATGATACCTCCCAGTTACAAAAGTCCCAACTTTCCATCTCAACCGTCCATCAATCTTGATCACCAAAAAAACACTTCCGGCCATCTGTTCAGCACCCAATGCGACGGAATATTCCGGTGAGATCGGTACCATAGTACCATATATTATAGGTGACCAAATATTGACCTCATTATGGCCTTGGTACGTTGGTGGGAATCGAGTCCGGAGTGTTATTTCTTGGTTCCGGTAAGTAGCGTAAACGTCGAGCCGGTCGTAATAAATACCGATATCATCGTTTGGGTTTTCTGAACGGACGGTGATTTGAAAGTTTGAAGTGAGGAAGTTGAAGGTGGTGGCGTTGAAGGCGTAGACGGTGGTGTCGAGGAGAGTGAAGTTGGGTTTGCTAGGACGAAGGATTGCCCATATGAGTAAGATTGTGATGAGAACGAGAAGGAGGAGGATTAGAATACAAGAGATGACTCGCCGGAAATTTTTCCGGGGGGATTTGTGGTGGCCGCCACAGTCTTTGCTACCGGACATGGTGGATTTGTAAGTTATTGGGTTTCTTTTTGGTGATTGTGTGAGGATTTAGTGATGGAATAGTATTTAGTGTGTGTTATTAGCTTCTTGCGTAAATATATGTTTAATAAATTAAAAAAATATAATAATAAATTGTATTTAATGTATTATAGATTTGTAGGGGAAAGTATAGTGAATATCTTTATATTAAATATAAAGTTTTTTGTTTTTTGTTTTTTTAAGTGTAATTTAAAGGTATTCATGAGTAAGATCGAGCCGAGTCTCGATTTTAAAAATCAAATAGTTTGGTGACAAAAAAAAAGTTGAGAAACTATTAATGTAGTTTACCTAAAAAGTAAATTATTTGACGTATTATAGAATTGTAGGTAAAAGCATCACGAAGGCTCTTATATTAAGAGTCGAATTGCCTTTTACCTCCTCTATTTAAAAAATGAGCAAATTAGTCCATATACATTAGATTAAAGAGCAAGCTATTCTTTTTGTTAAAATTTTATTCATTTATACTGTTAAAAATGAGTCTTTGTATGTCAGTATAAAGTACATATGGAATGCTATGTGTCATTGTTTGGTTATTTTGTTAGCCATACTAAATTTTAAAAGTACAATTGGAGGAAATTTTTAATAGAAGAACCAGTTTACTCTTTGATATAATGTATAGAGACTAATTTGTCTTTTTAAGGGTAAACTACAAAAATAGTCACTTTTATTTGCCCCACATTACATTTTAGTCACTTATATTTGAAATGTTACGTTTTAGTTACTTACATTATCGTTTTGTTACGAAGTGGTCACTCTATCGTTAAACTCCATTACCTCCCTAACGACAGCCCTACATGGCAGCCTAAATGGGTTTTAAATGCCAACTTGGATGTTTAGTTGTTGGGATGAAAATAGGTTTTTAATTAATTAAATTTAATTTGGACTATCATGTAAGACATCTAAGTTGGCATTTAAAATCCATTTGGACTCCACGTAGGACCGTCGTTAGGGAGGTAATGGAGCTTAACGGTATAGTGACCACTTCGTGACAAAACTATAACATAAGTGACTAAAACGTAACATTTCAAACATAAGTGATTAAAATGTAATATGAGGCAAACAAAAGTGACTATTTCTATAATTTACCCTATTTATATTTTTATACATGATGGTTGATGTTTCGTTAGATGAGCAAATACATGGAAACCACAGCTTTAGAAAGATATACATCTCTCAAATTGATTGGTCTTCCTCTTTTGTGTTATCCTTTTCTTATATTATTTTCAATTTTCCATTAAAATATTTTAAAAAATAAAAATAGAGAAATTATGATTCTAAGATCGAGAATTATAAAATATTTAATTTTTGTCTTGACTTATATAAAACGATAATTAAAGTTTTTATTAGACACGCATTTAACATGAATTTAAAATTTTATTTTGAAAGTAATTATAAAGTTGATTCATTTATTTTACAAAAATTAATAAGTTAGTTTTTGCTCTTAATTTAATATCGTAATTTGTGAAAAACGAGAAATTGATATATGAGCGGTTAATTTTTATTAATTTTTTATATATAAATTTTAGATTAACGATTTAATAATAATGTTATTTAATTGGATTAATTACTAAAGTTTTATATAGTAAAAAATAAAATTATGATAAATTAAAAAAAATTAAATTTTGAATTTTCTTGCTAAAAAAGGCCACACCCATTGGCCTTTTACGATTGTTGCCACTTGCATCTTTTCACTAAAAATGAATGGTCGAAACGTTTAAAAGCATATCCAACCAAAACCCAACATTTTGGTTATGGGGTTTTAAGGTTTAATATTAAAAGAATAATTAAATACCGAAATAGATAAATAGAATTAATATATTTATTAAATACAAAAATATATAGATGCTTGGTGATGCCTCCATGGTCATGCTTAGTGAACCTGTATATAGATGCTTCTTTGTTGGCTGCTCTGGTTCTCTGTTTTTTGCTCTGTTTTCCCTGCCCAAAATTTGTACAGGGAGAAAGTCAATTACAGGGAGCTTTAATGCTGTAAAGAGAAAAAATTGACGTCAATGATTGAGGTGGTGAAGAAGGGGTTAGTTTGGTTCCGATGATATGTCCACTAAAATTTTGGTAGTGGGTGATGATTATGTTGTGAGCCAAACATCATATATTCTGATTTTCATTATATATTTTCAACCTACGCCTACCATAATACTTTCCATTCTAATTTCTTTTCTCATTTAAAAAAAAAATATTTAAACAGTAAATTTAGTGATGCAACAGGTTGGCATTCCATATATTCGCATATCCTTTTTTATGGTTGGTCTTGGAGGGCAAATATATTCCCAAAATTTGTACAGGGAGAAAGTCCATTACAGGGAGTTTTATTGGGAGCATGAATTTGTAAAGAGAAAAAATTGGCGTCAATGATTGAGGTGGTGAAGATGGGTTAGTTTGGTTCCGATGATATGTCCACTAAAAATTTGGTGGTGGGTGATGATTATGTTGTGAGCCAAACATCACCTAAGTCTCTCTACATCATATATTCTGATTTTCATTATATATTTTCAACCTACGCCTACCATAATACTTCCCATTCTAATTTCTCTCTTTTTTTTTCCTTTTTTTAATTAAAAAAAATCTTTAAAGAGTAAATTTAGTGATGCAACAGGTTGGCAATCCATATATTCGCATATCCTTTTTATGGTTGCTCTTGGAGGGCAAATATCTTTTTTTTTTCTTTTTTTTTTGTTGTTGTTGTTAAAGGTAGATAAAACAATAAGAATTAAGTCGATATCGTTTTAAACACTATAAAATTATGTAAATTTTTATGTAGAATCTGAAGAATTGCATTTGGTAACTTTGGGTAAACATAAATACTCGGTTCAAGGCTAATAGCTATGGCTGCCATTTGATCTGCTAATCGATTCCCTTCACGAAACACATGCTTGAATCAAATTTCTCAATCACAAGCAACTAATCTTTTAATACTCCGTAGCATAGCATTATCATAATCCATCTTATCCTTCATATGGATAAGATCTAAAACTACTAAACTATCTGTTTCCAAAATTACCCGTGTCGCCTTCATCTTATTTCCTAACGTTAACCCATCATTGGTACACCATAATTCAATCTCAATAATACTACATATCCATATATTCCATACACCTAAGTGAATTGAGTGGGCTTAACAAGTTAAGGAGAGAGCTACCAATAACAAATTTGGGATAAGTGAAAAATGCTAAAGAGGAGTTTAAGGCTACTAATTTGAAAGAGAAGCAACACAGTTGAGATCATTGGTTTAAAATGTAATGATGATTGGTTACAAATGTTTAATTGCTATTTGTGTGGAGATAAGATATCTACACATATTTAATTTCGGTCTTGTGAGGTCTTTTTAATATTTTTTGATATAATACAATTTGGAACTCACGCATTCACATACATATTCACTTAAACTATAAAAAAGAAGAAGCAAAACCTACATTACGATTTTGGGAATAGGATAAATACCCTTAGTTAATGAATCATAGCACAAAGTTGACCAGCGCGAGATTTGTATCAAAGTGCACCTACATTGCATAATTGAGGTTTAACTTTTAATGCGCTAGGCAACTCATTTGCCAATAAACATGATCAAAGATAAATTGTAATTGTTGTCGAAGTATACAGTTATTTTTTTAACAAATTTTAACAAATAGTAAAATATTAATTGAAGTAAATGAGGTAATATATGGTAAAAAAAATTAGAAATCAGATCCGATACTTCAAAACTTAGATTTAATTTTTCATATCGTAGTTTGATTTCTTTTAACCTTTTTACTCCAACTTGATTTTAAATTCAAACATCCATTAAGTGTTGAAGTTTATATATATTACAAATTTACTCATAGTATTACTTCAATAGAAGGAAATCTTAAAAGCTTGAGAATGTCTTATATATTTATAGAAGAACATATGAACATAAAAATATCTTCAATGTTGCAACGAATCATGTTAAATAAACAAGAAAGAATACCATTTTCTATATTCCGAGTAAAAAAATTTTAGTGAATTCATCTATGGGCAAAGACTTCATAGGTGTGTTAAATTCTGAACTACGTAAATATTTATGAGCAAGAATATATTATTACTTTTGGATGTTGGGTATAATATTTTAACACAAGATAGCATAAATAATTATCTTATGTTATTTTTCAACTTTGATAATCTAAGCTTTTTCACCCTAAAATTCCTTAAATCAATTAAAAATATAAATAAAAAATGAAATGAAAAATAAAATAATAGCGTGTACACCGCGTATACTTATGGGTTAATTTTCAATTAATAGACACTTGTCGGCATATATTTGGGGTTTAATTTTCAATTAATAGATAAATGTTGTAGATAATAGTCAAACTTTAATATATAATCATCCCTATCCAAACAGTAATGTATTGTTACCTCAAATATATTTTATTTTAATTGAGTAAAATTTTAATCTAATAACAAAAATATTATGTTATAAGCATGAGAATTTAGATTTAATTTATGCCAAAAGCGAGAGAAATCCATCCTTCACATTCCTTTTTACGCCCCCATGTCGCCACATGGGAGGGACTTTGGGGCGTAAAAGGGATCCTATCAACTTGTTCCGACCTAAGATAATAAGCTCATGGGCTTGGTCTTACTTAACCGTTGAGAAACGAAAGAAGACTTTCATCTTCAAGTTTAATTAAGACGTAGCTCACTTTTTTTGGGGTTGTGAAGCAGTGTCAAACCAAAATACTCAACAAGCATTAGCTCTTCCTGAAAAACTGGTGATCCAGCCATACCTTCCAGTACGACTATCTTGTTACGACTTCACTCTAGTCATTAGCCCTGCCTTCAGCATCTCCCTCCTTGCGGTTAAGGTAATGACTTTAAATAATCCACTCCAATTACTAAAAAAATATATTATCTTCAATTTTAGATCCTATTAATTGTTTAACTTGAATGTATTGTCGTATTTGAAAAAAAAAATCTACCAAAAATAAATTTTATATTAAGTATGCCTTGTAGTAGATAAAACATTTGAAATTGTCTACATATTTTATCATAACGAGTTTGAATCGCTATTTTTTTAGAAAAAAATTAATCAATATTTTCAACCTTATTCTTATTGTTACATGATTAGAAAATTTTAACAATGGTGATGACTATGGACTTAAATTTTCAAATTTGAAAAGTAGAGAAATTAAATTCTTGAAATAAAAGTAGGATATTAAATTTTAACTATACGAAATGTATAGAGACTTATATTATATTTTAACCTTCAAATTTTTATTTTATAATTTAAGGAAAGTTCAAAAGGTTTTCCTTTACTGACACGTGGATGCATCATGATTGGTTAAATTTTAATTTTAGCTTCTCTATTATACTTATATTTGATATAATTTAGTCTTTAAATGTTTAAAATGTTATTAATTAGTTCAAATAGTTAATATCATTAACTTTTCGATTAAAATTGTACGTAATTATATATAATTTGAAAGCGAATTCTTAAATTTGAAAAGTAAAAATGGTAAATTCTTAAAAATAAAAGAAGAAAATTAAATTTTAAATGTATATAGAGATTTAAAATATATTTTAATATTAAAAAATTTATTCTATAATTTAACCCAAATAAAAATTATACTAATAAACAATAATTAATAGTCAAACATATAACATCAACAGCTACCAATATCAACATTTAAAATTGTCTTTATGTTATCATACATATCTATATAATAATGTTAAAATAATATTCAACTTATATAAAAGAATATTTCACCATAACAACTCATAAGCACCATAAATATTAAAATAAAGTTGGACTAACAAATCAAAATCATCCACCACACTTACAATAAACAAATTTATGTTAGATTTTAGCTGCCCAAATTAAGTTTTTGACTCAATCCAAGGTGAGTGATTAATAATATTTATTTTTTTAAAAGACAATATTTACTTTAATAGTAAATTAAGTTTTAGGGCGTTAATATTATAATCATTGATATATATATTAATTTAATCACCGGTTAACTCCTCCATTAAAATGAAATTTAGTGTATTAGTATGATAGTGTCTCAATTATATTGTTTAATACAGAAATTGAAAACTGCTCAAAATTTTTTAATGAACAAAGAAGATGAGATTTTATTTAATTATTACTTGGGGGTGGGTGGTGACATCTATATAAAATGCCATAGACTCTACCTGTATGTACTGCACTTCATCTTGTTCGAATCATTTCACTCTTCCTATTGCAATAATCAAACACTTTCCCTTGATTTTGGGTTCAACCATCAATGGCCGAAGCAATTGCTTTTGACATCGCCGGAGGGCTCGCTAGTAAGTTGAGCTCCCTTGCTTTCTCTCAAATTGGACTATGGTGGAATTTCAAAGATGACATTGAGGACCTCAAAAACACCATCTCCACAATCAAAGCTGTCCTTCTTGATGCCGAAGAACAATCCATGACCAGCAACCTCGTCAAAAATTGGCTTGAAAAGCTGAAAGATGCACTTTATGATGCTGATGACTTGCTCGATGATTTCTCTACCGAAGCTTTGCGAAAAGATCTACTCAGTGGGAACAAGCTGACGAAAGAGGTACGCCTTTTCTTTTCAAGCTCAAACCAGTTTGTTTATGGTCTCAAAATGGGCCGTCAAATTAAGGCCATTAAGGCCAGGTTAACTTCCATTGGAAGTGAGGCCAAGATGTTCAACTTGGTAGAGCGTGATCGTCTCGTGGAAACCTCTTTCATGTCTAAAAAGAGGCAGCGAACGCACTCTTTTGCTCATAAAGATGAGATAATAGGGAGGGAAGATGATAAAGCAGCTCTTCTAAAACTCATCTTAGAGTTTCAAAGTGAAGAGAATGTTTGTATCATTCCAATTGTGGGGTTTGGAGGGCTAGGGAAGACTGCGCTGGCACAGTTCGTTTATGAAACGGTCAAAGAACATTTTGAGTTGAGGATATGGGTGTGTGTTTCAAATATTTTTGATTTGAAAACAATAGTGGAAAACATTATCAAATCTGTAGCTAACCATGCACCTGATCAAAATCTCGAAATGGATCAATTGCAAAAACAACTTCGAGATGAAATTCGTGGGAAAAAGTATTTACTTGTTTTGGATGACATTTGGAATGAGGAGTGGGAACAATGGGTTAGCTTAAAGAAATTATTGATGGGTGGGGCTAAAGGGAGTAGGATAATAGTAACTACTCGCTCTTTAAAGGTAGCAAAGATTACTAGTAAATGTCAACCCCATGTTCTAAAAGGCTTGTCTGATGATGATGCTTGGTCATTGTTCAAAGAGATAGCATTTGAGCAAATATCTACAGATGCACCAAGTTCAGAGTTTGTGGAAATAGGAAAGCAGATTTTGGAAAGGTGTGGTGGAGTTCCCTTAGTCATAAGGACGATAGCTGGTACGTTATCTTTCAAAAATTCTAAAAATGATTGGCTTTCTTTTAAAGATAACGAACTTGCTAGAATATCTCAGAACGAAGGTGAAATTTTACCTACACTTAACTTGAGTTATGATCATCTTCCATCCCATTTGAAGCATTGTTTTGCTTATTATCGGTTATATCCAAAAGATCATAAAATTGATGTACGAACACTTGTTCAATTTTGGATTGCACAAGGTTTCGTAAAGCAATCAAATCCAAGTCAATCTCTTGAAGAGATTGGGTTGGGATATTTTAAAGATTTAGTTGAAAGAAGTTTCTTTCAAGAGGTAGAAGATGATGAAACCTGGTTTACAACATGTAAAATGCATGATTTAATGCATGATCTAGCTGAAGTAGTAGCAGGGACAGAGAGTAGTTTGGTAGATTCAAATTCAAGTGCAAGTGAGGTCAGTGAAAAATGTCGTCATGTATCAATTAGTCCTTTATTAATTCCTTTGCTTAAGGGAAAGAAGTTGCGAACTTTACTTTGTTTTCCAAAAGAGAGCGAGCAAAGCCAAATTAAGAGCGAGGACGAAACATGGGATTTAGTAATTTCAAGATGTAGATGCTTGCGGGTATTAAAGTTGAATAATTTAAATCTTAATACAATTCCACGTTCCATTCATAAATTGAAACATTTGAGGTATCTAGATCTTTCCGACAATCCCAATCTTAAGATCCTCCCAAAGAGTATTTGCAATATGCAAAATTTGCATGCTCTGAAACTTGATTGGTGTGTTGGGCTTGAAGAATTGCCGAAAAAGATTGAAAAATTGGTGAATATTTCCCATATAGGGTGTGTACATTGTTATGGCTTAACTCATATGCCGCGTGGAATAGGGAAGTTGACTTCCCTTGAGATGTTAAGCAGGTTTGTAGTGGACAAAGATGGCTCCCATGGTGGAGCAGATCTAAGTGAATTGAGTGGGCTTATCAACTTAAAGGGAGAGCTAACGATAAGTAATTTGGGATTTGTGAAAAATGCAAAAGAGATGTTTAGGGCTGCTAATTTAAAAGAGAAGCAACATTTGGGAGCATTGGTTTTAGAATGGGGCGATGGCAACAATGATGATGAAAAGTTACTTGAAGACCTCCAGCCCCATCCAAATCTGAAGATGTTGAAGGTGGACGGGTGGAGGGGTGATGGCAAGTTTCCAAGTTGGCTTTCTTTGCTTAAAAAACTCGTTGATATTACCATATGGGGTCCGAGTAATTTCAAACATCTCTCATCCATTGCTCAATTGCCTTGTCTTCAACAGCTGAAGATATCTAATTCAACTGAGCTCGAGTGCATGGAAGATCATGGCCCCAATGGAAGACAAGGAGACACAGAATCATTCTTTCCGTCGCTTAAAGTTCTTCGTCTCTGGAACTGCCCGAATATGAAGAGTTGGTGGAGAACGACAAAACCAATCGACGATGATTCCAACGAGGACGACACAACAGTTATAAGAGCATCAACCATGGCATTTCCTTGTCTTTCCTCTCTAGATATTAAATATTGCCCTTTGACTTCGATGCCGCTGTATCCATCACTCAATGAAAAGCTAAAGTTGGTTAATACCAGTTCAAGGCCATTAAAGCAGACCATCAAGATGAGCATCACTAGTACGACCCCATCAACTTCAACCTCTTCTCTTCCTCTCTCCAAATTGAAATCTTTCCATGCAGAGAACATTGAGGGACTGGACACCCACATGCTAGATGATTGCTTGCAAAATATGACTTCCCTTGAACGCTGTTTTATTGATTCTTGTCATTTGCTACTGTCTTTATCTGGGTGGCAGCAACATCTCATCGGCCTCAAAACTTTAATAATAAAAGATTGCAAGGAGGTTGATTTAGAGGGCATGCAATGGGAACCCCTTAAGAATCTCTCTTGTTTGGTGATTGATAATATTCCAAAGCTCGTGTCTCTCCCCATTGGGATTCAACATCTTGTTGAATTGAAATCATTAGAAATCCGTAATTGCAGTGGATTGAGGTCACTCTTTCCAGTGTTCCAACATCTAACTTCCCTTGAAGAGTTTTCAATAAGGAATTGCAATGAGCTGGAGTTATCTGCAGCTGGCATGCAAATATTCCAGGATTATACAAGCTTACGTGCTCTATGGCTGGAAACCATTCCGAAGTGTCAGCGTCTTCCAGAGTGGCTTCAACATCTAACAAATCTGCAACTGCTTTATCTCGTTGATTTGCCCAATTTAACATCGCTTCCGGACGAGATGCGTTGCCTAACCAGTTTGGAGGAGTTATGCATACGACAAACTCCCCAGTTGGAGGAAAGATGTCGGAAGGACATTGGGGCCGATTGGCATAAGATTGCTCATATAGCTACAGGTTGGTATGTTTACATATTTTATAGATTGAAATTACTTTGTTACTCCTACTGGTGCAGTTTTTTATCATTTATCATTGTCTTTTGCTAATTTGTGCAGTGACCATAGAAGACTTTCAGTAAAAGCAATTTGGAAATTTCAAGAATTTAAATGCAGAAAACTGAGGAGGTAATTTATCTAATTGCTTTGCAGTTTTAAATCATAATAATCTGACCATTGCAATGATCTGATGAAGTCCTCTTGTGTATACACATTTGAAATCGCAGCTTATACCAAATACTGTGATCACTAAAATAGTTAGAAGAGCAACACTAACAAGGAATGACAGGTAATTCATACCATTCGTTTCTTTTCTTCTATTTTCTATGATATGTTTAGGTCAAATTTAGCTATCAGACCCTTACTTTGTGTAAATTGAGATTTAGTACTTGTACTTTAATTTGATCAAATTTAGTCCCTGTACTTTTTGAATTTTGAATTTTTTGTCCTGATCAAATGGTAGCCATTAAATCTATTTTGTTAAATTATGCTATTAGTCCTGTATTATGAATAAAGTTATAAATTTAATCCATATTCTCTAACTGTATCATTCTTAGTTGCTATATTTTTTGAATGTCGAAATTTTATGCAAATGACAATCTTTAAATCTATTAACTAATTTCTTTGTGAGTAATATGTGAAAGTAACAAGCTGACATAACATAGGAAATAATATAAGACTGATGATGGTAAGCATTTTAGTAAAGAAAAATTAATTTGGCAAAAGGTTTTGAGGTATAAACACTAACGGGATGTGAGTTTGTTACTATCACACATGATGATGACGCCCAATGTTTGGCCCTATCTTAAATTTTGTGTTTGGCCACCATTTGTGCACAAAATACGGGGTTATGTTTTTAGTAACAATAAGTCTTTCTTGTACCTTTCGATAGTGCTAAGTCTAAACGAGATCAATTTTATCCTGTTGTATATTGACATTTATAATTTCCAAGTTCTTGTTGCTATGTAGAGGGAATTGATGTGCTAGAATCCTCCTTAGCTCACCAACAAATGCCCCTGCATGCCCAAGTTCTTCCTTTCTTTCGAGGATTGCAGTATCTCGTTGCATCGAATTCCGGAGGAAGAGCCTATTGTTTAAACGTCAAGGAGGGGGTTACATGAACAAATTAATAAATAATACTTAATAGGGACTGTCTTTCTTCATGAATTTTGTGCAGTTTTCAATATCTGTTTCTCGATGATGCAACGCATAAAGAAAGAAAAAGTTGTACAGACTGTTTATATATTTCATTTCAATAGTGTTTTGAACTTAGATAAGTTTCCATCGAAGAATCTCACGGATTTTTTTATCAGATTGTTCTCGTTAGTGTGTGGATTGAAAAAATCATCTGAATTTCATTCTTTATTAATCAATTTATACAGATAACACATTAGTATTATGCAAAATTTTAATCTTGAATGAAGAAACTAATGCACAATGGAATCCGAAAATTAAAGGAACATAAATACATTTGTTTTGTAACAAGCTAAAAAAGGGTTGCGATTGTTGGAGGGCATCCATATTCTCATCCTCAGCATTTGGAAATAGAATGCGTCAAAACCTTTTTTCGAAATCGACTTTTTATTTTAAAACGAGAATGGAACTGTCACCAATCATTTTTATCAGGTGTAATTGGGTTACCTCAAAAATTAAT
This sequence comes from Gossypium hirsutum, assembly GCF_007990345.1. NCBI lineage: Eukaryota > Viridiplantae > Streptophyta > Magnoliopsida > Malvales > Malvaceae > Gossypium > Gossypium hirsutum. The sequence continues at coordinate 71,553,050 of NC_053447.1, read as the reverse complement.
TATTTTAATAAAAGATTATATTTTACTAAAACGATAAATTTTTTAGCCTACAAAATCCAAGAAAATGGGTTCGGGAATCGGTTATGTATGAGGAAGGGTTAGTACTCTCATAACGCCCAAAATTGGTACCTAGCTGGTTACTTGATGTTTTGATGTCAAAAATTGAAAATTCAAAGAGAAATTAAAATACAATCCCTCTTCGCATGATGTTCTTTTTTGATTAAAATATCACTTCACTAAATTAAATTTACGAAAAGGCCTTACTTCGAGTTAGTCGAGAAGAAAAGATCATGTCCTGTAAGTTAGGACATGATGCTTTGAATCCTCGAAAACAAGAATAATCACCATTTGATCATTACTCAAATCTCATTTTTTATTTTTAAATAGGATATTCAATTACTTCGATTTTGGAAAGAGATCATACTTCATAACTTAGGAGCACGACTCCTCAAATTTCAAAAATAATCGGGTAAAATGAATATAATATTTAATGCGATGTGCAATTAATTTATTTAAGCATTGTATGATTATGTGCGAGCGTAATAGAATGCTTAGCAAAAATGAAATTGCTATATAAGTACAAATAAAATAATATTATAAATAAATAATAAGAAATAAAATAATAGTAGCGATGCAATAATAGTGCAATATTAATAATATAACTATAATAATAATGAAAGTGCCGGAAATAATAAAAGAAATAATCATTCTTTCTTTTCTTTTTTGTATATTTGATTTATTTATGATATTATTTAATTTCTTCCTTTTATAGTTGTTTTTTATTTTGTAGTTAATTATTATCCGGAAATCTTTTGAAATTTTCGTCACCAGCAATCAAAGTGCTTTTTGGGTGTGCTAATATAAAGAAGTTAAGAAATTCAGTTTTTTTTTCTTTATATTATTATTATTAAAAGCAATAAATAAATAATAAAATTGAATATTTGTAGAAAGAACTTCACCTGAATATCACTTTTGTATTTATCCAATAATATTTAATAATATGATGAATAATATTGACCAGACTAATTTTTGTTACAAGTAATTTTATTAGTTAGTTTCTTTTAATAAATATATTATATAAAATTTTTATTATCGGATTTTTAAATTAAATATTTGTTTAGGTTTTTTTAATTAATTGAGGTGGGTTGAGTTTTATATGGGTATTAAGTATTTATTTTATTTTGCACTTAGATATGTGAATAGGTTTTTGGTTTAATAATTAAAAGGGATAAATCTTAAAATTATATCTGAACTTTGATTTAATTTGCAATTGTATATATAAATTTTAATTTGATGCAACTATACGCATGAAACTCTAATTTTGATTCAAATGTATACTTGACTTGAAACTTGATTTAATCATGCACATTTAAAAAAAATAAATACTTCAATTTATTTTTATATTGGATTAATATAATTATTTATGTATACATCATATAAACATAAGAGGATGTTATATCAATAATTGTGTTAATAATATCAAATCAAAATTTTATTTATAAAATTGCACAAAATCAATGTTCATTTATACAATTGCATGTTAAACCATAATTAATGTATATTTTTAAAATTTATCCCTAATTAAAAAGCTCATCAATCTAAAACATTAAAAATGAAAATCGAGCAAATAAATCAATTAAATCAAACATAAGAATTAATTAAACTGAAAAAAACTGATTTATTTCGATTGATTCTTTTCAGTGTAATCAATTTAAGGATTTTCTTGCGAAGTGCTTTCATTAAATTATGTATGACAATCATTTAAACTACCCTGTGTTGGAACATTTTCTAGAATACTAAATGCAGAAATATGTTCTTTTGTGAGTTGGCACACATTGCACAAGTAAAGAGTAATAAAGTACCCAATTAGGTTGTTTATGCAGTTCGGAACTTGTCCTACATCTACATCTGCGGGGTTTTGCCCAGAGATAAATCCACTATAAACTTCAGAATACAAAAAAAAAAAAAATTTAGGCCCAATCCCTCGAACACTTGTTGCAACCCCACTCTTGTACAATTAAGTAAACTCTCTATCAAATCTACCTACTGTAAGTGAAAATTAACACTCGGAGGTTATAGCAATGGCACTCGATAATAGTTCCGTTCCTCACTATAAACATATGTGCTCCTTTAAATCCACACATCACCCTTGAAGCAAATCATCTATATATAAGCTCTAGGATCAATTAAGCTTTACATAAGCTCCATGTAACATGGAATAATAAATTATCAATGCAATATCTCCAGCAACTGACAATCATTGAAATAGGACTCTTCCAAAAGCAACAACGAACCTGGAAATGCCAATATAGAATTATGTTAAAATTTATGTATTTTAGACCAAGCAGTCTCCAAATGTAGAAACACTTACTGTTACTACAGCCAACTTTATATCATGTGCATAAATGGGGGGTAACCACAAACCCATTGTCTATGCTTTTCCAGTGCAAGCTTAACAAAGGGCCAGACATTGAGCATCATCATCATCATCATCATCATCTGTAATGGTAACAAATTCACATCCCCATTAGTGTTAATATATTGTTGTTCATCTATAAATAATGAAAGAATTTTATCAACCTCAACCTCACCACCAAATATTCTTGAGCAAGATCCTTCAAAATTCAAACAGCTAAAAGGGGTGCCCAGCATCAAAGAATATTGAGAAATATCCCCCTCCATTTTCATCAACCCTTAATCCCTAGCCCCTAATCAATTTACTTACTTGACAACTACATTGCGTGTTTAAGCTCTCTCCAACACGACTCCAAGAATCTGTCAATAGCATAGGTACCATATAAGCTAGTAATCATTTGGCATATATATAATTTATATCCGATCAATTGGAAATTATAATGAAACTGATGACATATATTACCATTTTTGTTTTGCTGGAATATTTTGGCAGATGAACAAATCGTAGTTGAAAGTATGGCCTCTGCTTCTTGTCATATATGCTATGCGCTACAAAAATTAGGACTAGATCAACAGAGGGACTCTTCGACAAAGAAATTGAGGATAAATCTACAAAATTTGTGTCGATCTTCAACAAAGAGAAAAAGAAAAAGAAAGAACAAATGTGCATACAGGGTAGGATTTCATGGGAGTACAATGCCATGGACAGATCAGCTCATGAAGAATGCATGTCCATTTTGTTTTTTGCCTCTTCCATTGAATTCATGCTGAAAAAGAAGAAGCTTAGTTACGGGGTTATATTACATCATTGAAATTGCGAGATTAATATTTTTTGAAAGTGTAAAGCAATTAAATAACTACCCCCCCTCTTTTTCTGCATGTAAATTCTTAAGGTTGTCAAATGCCTTTCATCAAAATAGACTCCAATGGGTTACTGCACAAATTAGCAAAACATTATGAAAGATGACAAATACAGAATTCACAAATTATCCATGAAATAAATCATCTATATATATGCTCCAATGTCTATTTTAAAGATTTTTTAGAATTAAATTATTAGAAGCCCTTAAATTGATGTATATGAAATGAGAGATATGAAAAGAAGCAGTAACGATGCGTAAATTACCACCTCTTTCTATGCATATAAATTATTGAAGTTGACAAATGCCTTTCCCCAATGGCTTACTGCATAAATTAGCAAAATATTATGAAAATGGTAGGATTAAAATAAAGGAATTTCAAATTATACAAGATGTGAAATGAATAATATTTTAACAAGGAAATTAACAGTATCCAACTTGAATGAAAATGGCATGAGAGCCCAGAGTTGGAGACTAAATATACTGTTGAAGCTGTGGCCTGCATTGCAACAAAGAACCAACAGCAACAAATTGGTCAAAAGACCAACAGCAGCAAATTGTACAATTTTAGCTGCTATACTGTTTTGTAGCAAAGAAATGGAGTTGGTTCAGTTATAAAATTATTTTTTTGAATATTTGTTCCTATGGAACTTAGCCTAAATCTTTGTAATGAGTTAGCTAAGTTAGTAGGAAAGATTGACTGATGTAATAGCTGGTATGCCAGCTTTCTTTTGTATACAAGTTGCTATATTTTTAGTAAGAATTAAGTAAGAGCAGTTAAATTAGTAGGTAACTGTCAAATACTTTTGTAACCTTCATATATTCAAAATTTGAATGAAATTATGATGACTTTCAGTCACAAATTTTCTGGCTGAGTTCTTTTCTTTTGTTTTTTCTTTCATTCGTTTTGCTTTCTTTGCTACTGCCATTTTATCCAACAAATGGTATCAAGAGCTTTCAGTCTTTGAGGGCCTTGGTTGTACACTGTCACTAAGCAAATTGTGTTTGAAACAAAAGAAGAAGAGGTTGTTTTGCTTGCTGAAAAATGAGTTTTACACTACCTCCTCCACCTGTCTTTGCTGGAGAAAATTACAACATCTGGGCAGTGAAAATGAAAACATACCTGCAGGCACACGACCTGTGGAATGTTGTTCTCAATGACACTGAGCCACCACCACTAAGAGCCAACCCGACTATAGCCCAGATTAGGCAGCACAATGAAGACTGTGCCAAGAAGTATAAGGCTATGTCGTGCCTTTAAAGTGGAGTTTCTGATATTATTTTCACAAGAATAATGGCTTGTGACACTCCAAAGCAGGCCTGGGACAAACTCAAGGAGGAGTTTCAGGGGTCTGACAAGACCAGGCAACAGCAACTGATCAACATGAGAAGAGATTTTGAAAATCTCAAAATGAAGGACTCAGAAACCATCAAGCAGTATGCTGACAGAATCATGACTACTGTCAACAATATAAGGCTGCTTGGGGAGGAATTTAGTGACCAAAGAGTGGTTGAGAAGGTCATAACAACCTTGCCAGAGAAGTATGAAGCAAAAATTTCTTCTCTGGAAGATTCAAGGGACTTGTCAACAATCCCTTTGACAGAGCTTATAAATGCTCTCTATGCTCAAGAGCAGAGAAGGGCAAATAGGCAGGAGGACCACCATGAAGGAGCTTTTCAGGCTAGAAGCAGAGAAAGCTCAAGTGCAAACTTAAATGCCAAAGGCAAGAAGCCCTGGACTGAGAAGAAGAAGAAAGAACCTGTCAAAAGGAAGTTCCCACCTTGTGTCCATTGTAAGAAGACTACTCATCTTGAGAAATACTGCTGGTACAGACCAGACATTCAATGTAGAGCCTGCAAGCAATTTGGCCACATTGAAAAGGTCTGTAAGAGCAAGCCAAAACCACAACCACAATTTCAAAGCCAAGCTCAAGCTGCAGAAGAGGTTGAATCACCAGAAGAGCATGTTTTTTCAGCATCATGCTTTGCAAGCTCGAGCAAAGTTAGTAAAATATGGTTGACAGTGGATGTACCCACCATATGGCTTCTGAGAAGAGTATATTTAAGGAGCTTGACACCACCTTCAAGTCCAAAGTCAAAATTGGCAATGGTGAGCTGCTGGAGGCAAAAGGGAAAGGCAAGGCCTTGATAAGCACTAAGTCAGGTATTAAAACCATTTCAGAGGTTCTCTATGTACCTGACATTGACCAAAACTTGCTAAGTGTTGGCCAGCTATTGGAGAAGGGTTACTTTCTGATTTTTGAAGGCAAAAACTGTTTGATCAAAAATGCTGCTGGTGAAGTGTTGACTACAGTGGCTATGCAAGACAGAACCTTCATTGTGGATGTGAATCAACTGCAAGCCAAGGCATACGCATCTCAGTCTGATGAGACAGACTTGTGGCACAGGAGGATGGGGCATGTGAACTACAATTCACTGAACATGCTGCACAAAATGGATTTGGTCAGTGATATGTCCAAAATTGAGCCAAAGGATGCTGTATGTGAGCTCTGTCAGCTAGGCAAACAGACCAGATTACCCTTTCCAGTCAACAAGGCATGGAGAGCACAAGGGAAGCTTCAGCTTATTCATACAGACATCTGTGGACAAATAAATACTACCTCCTTAAATGGCAGCAGGTACTTTGCACTCTTCATTGATGATTATTCAAGGTTCTGTTGGGTAAATTTTTTGAAGCATAAGTCAGATGTTTATGACTCTTTCTGCAAATTTAAAGCCTTGGTCGAAAACCAAGCAAATTGCAAACTAAAATGTTTGAGGTCTGACAATGGTTTTGAGTATGTATCTCAGAAGTTTCAAAAATTGTGTGATGATGCTGGAATTCAACACCAATTGACTACTGTGTACACACCACAGCAAAATGGTGTTTGTGAAAGGAAAAACAGAACAGTCCTTGATATGGCTAGGTGTTTGTTATTTGAGGCTAAAATGCCTAATGTTTTTTGGGCTGAAGCTGTGAATACAGCTATTTACCTGTTGAATAGGTTGCCAACTAATGCAGTCAAAGGAAAAACTCCCTTTGAAGCCTGGTTTGCACAGAAACCATCTGTCTCTCATCTGAAGGTATTTGGCTGTCTATGTTATGTGTTGGTACCTGAGAAGAGAAGAACCAAGTTGGACAGGAGGTCCATGCCTGGGGTGTTTGTTGGCTACAGCAATGTGAAGAAAGGATACAGAGTCTTTGATCCACTGACCAAGAAGGTTGTAATGAGCACAGATGTGAAATTCAGTGAAGCAAGTAGCTGGAAATGGGATGGAATTGAAGCAAATTTGCCTGATGGAGAAGAGATTGATGTTGATCTGCAGCAAGCTGAAAATGAAGAAGTAACTGAAAATGGCTATGATGATCAACCTGTTCAAGGCACCAGGACATTAACTGACATCTATGAGAGATGTACAGTAACTATAGTAGAGCCTTCATGTTTTGAAGAAGCTGCAAAAGAAAAATGCTGGCAGGATGCTATGGAAGCTGAATTTAAAATGATTCAGAAAAATGATACATGGGAGCTTGTAAACAGACCTGAAAACAGAAAAATTATAGGTGTAAAGTGGGTCTATAGAATTAAGAACAATGCAGATGGCTCTCTTAATAGACATAAGGCCAGACTGGTTGTTAAAGGTTATAGTCAGCAGCAAGGGGTTGATTTTTCTGAAACCTTTACACCTGTTGCAAGGTTGGATACTATCAGATTGCTGCTAGCTTTGGCAGCTCAAAAGCATTGGAAGGTGCATCATCTGGATGTTAAGTCAGCCTTTCTAAATGGCTTTCTTAATGAAGAAATATTCATTGAGCAACCTAAGGGTTTTAAGGTCACTGGTGAAGAACAGAAGGTCTACAAGCTGAAAAAGGCTTTGTATGGTCTAAAACAGGCTCCAAGGGCCTGGTATGAGAGGATTGATGGCTACTTAGCAATGCTCGGGTTCACAAAGAGTATCAGTGAGCCTACACTTTATGTTAAGAAGGATCAGGAGGAAACCTTGTTAATTGTTTCCTTGTATGTTGATGATCTGTTGGTTATTGGCTACAAAGATGAACTTATTGAAGACTTCAAGAAACAGATGCAACATGTCTTTGAGATGACTGACCTTGGTCTGATGACCTACTTTCTTGGCATGGAGATAAAACAAGGAAGTGATGGCATTTTCATAAGTCAGCAAACATTTACTTCCAAGGTGCTTGAAAAATTTTGCATGTTGAAATGCAAATCAGTCACTACACCAGTTGCATTGGGAGAAAAATTGTCAAGTGCCAGTGAACATGATCGAGTAGATGAGAAGGCATATAGAAGCTTAATTGGTTGTTTGCTTTATTTAACTGCAACTAGACCAGACATTGTCTATGCTGTTAGTCTACTTTCAAAGTTTATGCACTGCAGTAATGTGGCACATCTGAAGGCAGCAAAAAGAGTGTTAAGGTATGTCAAAGGAACCATCGATACTGGTGTGAAGTTTTGGAGGGCAAAGGAGCTGAAACTCGTAGGCTATTCTGATAGCGATTGGGCAGGGTCAGTTGATGACATGAGGAGCACTTCAGGTTATTTTTTCACCTTAGGCTCGAGTGTTTTCAGCTGGAGTTTGAAGAAGCAACAAACTGTTGCACAATCTACAGCAGAGGCTGAGTATATCTCAGCTGCAGCAGCTGTGAACCAAGCCATTTGGCTTAGGAAGATTTTGGATGATTTGAATGAAAGTCAAGTTCAGCCTACTGAGATTAGAGTGGATAATCAATCAGCTGTGGCCATAGCCAAGAATCCAGTCTTCCATGGTAAGACTAAACACTTCAAAATCAAATTCCATTTTGTTAGAGAAGCTGAGCAATCTAGGGAGGTTAGCTTAGTTCATTGCAGCTCAGAAATTCAGCTAGCTGACATTTTAACTAAACCATTGGGAGCCAACCGATTTAATGCTTTGAAGGAAAGGATTGGTGTTTGTTGCATACAGACCAAGGAGGAGTGTTGAAGCTGTGGCCTGCATTGCAACAAAGAACCAACAGCAACAAATTGGTCAAAAGACCAACAGCAGCAAATTGTACAATTTTAGCTGCTATACTGTTTTGTAGCAAAGAAATGGAGTTGGTTCAATTATAAAATTATTTTTTTGAATATTTGTTCCTATGGAACTTAGCCTAAATCTTTGTAATGAGTTAGCTAAGTTAGTAGGAAAGATTGACTGATGTAATAGCTGGTATGCCAGCTTTCTTTTGTATACAAGTTGCTATATTTTTAGTAAGAATTAAGTAAGAGTAGTTAAATTAGTAGGTAACTGTCAAATACTTTTGTAACCTTCATATATTCAAAATTTGAATGAAATTATGATGACTTTCAGTCACAAATTTTCTGGCTGAGTTCTTTTCTTTTGTTTTTTCTTTCATTCGTTTTGCTTTCTTTGCTACTGCCATTTTATCCAACATATACCACTCTAATTTTTATTTTTATTTTTTGGAAACAAATTATGGTGTTAAAAATAAATAAATAAATATATAGAAAGGACGGACCAACCTGATACCACCAAATGTGCCAATCTGCACCAATGTCCTCCCTACATCTTTCCTTCAGTTGGGGAATTTCTACTATTATTATGGATGTTTTTACACCGCCCCGGTAGATGCCGATACTTTGGAATGTTTTCCAGCGTTAGATATCGTAGGCTTGTATGATCTTCAAATATTTGGATGTCATCTTCTGATAGCTCCAGCTCCCTGCAGTTCGTTACTTCAAACTCTTCAAGGGAAGTGAGATGCTGGAACACAGGAATGGGTTTTTGGAGCACAGGGAGTGACCTCAATCCACTGCAATTACGAATTTCTAATGTTTTCAATTGAACAAGATGTTGAAACCCACGTGGGAGAGACACCAGCAGTGGAATTTTATCAATCATCAAACGAGAGAGATTCTTAAGGGGTTCCCATTGCATGCCCTCTAAATCAACCTTCTTGCAATCTCTAATCGTTAAACCTCTGAGGCTGGTGAGATGTTGCAGGTACTCATCTAGCATGTGAGTCTCCAGTTCCTTTAGATTCTCTACATGGAAAGATTTCAATTTGGAGAGCGGAAGAGAAGAGGTTGAACTTGATGGGGTCTTAGGATTCATGTTCATCTTCATAGTCTGCTTTAACGGCCTTGAACCGGTATTCACCAACTTTAACCAATCATCGAGTGAAGGATACAACGGCATTGAAGTCAGAGGGCAATTTTCAATCTTTAAACAGGAAAGACAAGGAAATGCCATAACTGTTGTGTCGTCCTCGTTGGAATCATCAATCGACCTTTTTCTCCACCAACTCTTCATATTTGGGCAATCCCGTAGGCAAAGATACTTAAGCGATGGGAAGAATGATTGTGGTTCTCCTTGACTTCCTTTTGGGCTATTATCATCCATGTACTCCAGCTCAGTTAAATCACAAATTACCAAATCTTGAAGACAAGGAAATTGAGCAAAGGACGGGAGATGTTTGAATTTACTACCAAGACCCCATATTTTAATATGGACGAGATTTGTGAGAAAAGAAATCCAACTTGGAAACTCAGCATCACCCCTCCATCCTTGAATACAGAGCTCCTTGAGATTAGGATGGGGCTGGAGGTCTTCAAGTGATTTGTCATCATGATCGTTGTCATCAAAATAAAAGCCCCATTCTAAAACCAACGATCTCAAATGTTGCTTCTCTTCCAAATTAGCAGCCTTAAACTTCTCTTTTGCATTTTTTACAAATCCCAAATTTCTTATTCTTAGCTCTCCCCTTAGGTTGTTAAGCCCTCTCAATTCACTTAGATCTGCACCGCCATGAGAACCATCTTTATCCACTACAAACATGCTTAACGTTTCAAGGGAACTCAATTTTCCTACTCCACGTGGCATATGAGTTAAGCCATTACAATCTTCACACCCAAGATGGGTAAGATTCACCAAATTTTCAATCTTCTTCGGCAATTCTTCAAGCTCCCAACACCGATCAAGTTTCAGCACTTGCAAATTTTGTATACTGCAAATACTCTTTGGGAGAATCTTAAGATCGCGATTGTGAGAAAGATCAAGGTACCTCAAATGCTTCAACTTATGAATGGAACGTGGAATCATCTTAAAATCTATATCATCCAATTTTAATAATCGCAAGCATCTACAATTTGCAATTATCAAATCCCAAGTTTCATCACTCAAAATTTGAATTCTAATGTTCGGAAAATGTAACAAAGTTCGCAACATATTTCCCTTCAATGAAGGAATTAATGAAGGATTAATTGATATGTGGCGACAATTTTCACCAACCTGACTTGCATGTCGCTCTAAATCTACAATACTACTCTCCCTCCCTGCTACTGATTCAGCTAGATCATGCATTGAATTATTCATTTTACATGATAGTTCTTCCGTCGAAAATCTTTCTCCTACCTCTTGAAAGAAACTTCTATCAACTAAATCATTAAAATACTCAAACCCGATCTCCTGAAGAGATTGACTTGGATTCAATTGCTTTATATAACCTTGTGCAATCCAAAATTGAACAAGAGTTTGTACATGAATTACATGATCTTTTGGATACAATCGGCAAAAAGCAAAGCAATGCTTCAAATGAGATGGGAGATGATTGTAGCTCAACCTAAGTGTAGGTAAAATTTCATCTTGATGTACAGACAGTCTAGCAAGTTCATTATCTTTGAAAGAACGCCACTCCTTTTCAGTTTCTTTGAAAAATAATGTACCCGCTATCGTCCTTATGACTAAGGGAACCCCACCACACCTTTCCAAAATCTGTTTCCCTATTTCAACAAAGACTGGATTTGTTGAGTTCTCAGATATTTGCCCAAATGCTATTTCTTTGAACAAAACCCAAGCATTGTCATCAGACAAAACTTTCAGAACATGAGGCTGACATGTACTAGTAATCTTTGCTACCTTCATAGAGCGAGTAGTTATTATTATCCTACTTCCTTTAGCCCCACCCATCAATAAATTCTTTAAGCTTAACCATGCTTCCCGCTCCTCATTCCAAATGTCATCCAAAACAAGCAAATATTTTTTCCCACCGATTTTTCCTCGAAGTTGGCTTTGCAATTGATCCATTTCGAGTTTTTGATTTAGTGCTTGGCCAGTGGCAGATTTGATAATGTTTTCTACAATTATTTTGACATCAAAAACATCTGAAACGCACACAAACATCATCAAGTCAAAATGATTTTTGACCATCTCATCATTATAGACAAACTGCGCCAAAGTAGTCTTCCCTAACCCTCCTAACCCAACAATTGGAATGATGTAAACATTTTCTTCACTTTCAAACTCTAACACGAGTTTTAAAAGAGCTGCTTTATCATCGTCCCTCCCTATTATGTTATCTTTAAAAGAGTGCGTTTGATGCCTCTTTTTGGTCATGAAAGAGGTTTCCATGGGGCGGTCACGCTCTACCAAATTGAACATCTTGGCCTCACTTCCGATCAAAGTTAGCCTCGCCTTAATGGCCTTAATTTGACGACCCATTTTGAGACTGTAAGCAAACTTGTTTGAGCTTGAGAAGAAAAGGCGTACCTCTTTCGTCAGCTTGCTCCCACCCAATAGATCTTTCCGGAAAGCTTCGGTAGAGAAATCATCAAGCAAGTCGTCGGCATCATAAAGTACATCTTTCAGCTTTTCAAGCCAATCTTTGACGTGATGGCCGGTCACAGATCGCTCTTCTGCGTCAAGAAGCACAGCCTTGATTGTGGAGACGGTGCTTTTGAGGTCGTCGAGGTCATCTTTGACATTCCACCGCAGTCCAATTTGAGAGAGAGTAAAGGAGCTCAATTTAGTAATAAGCTCTACGGTGAGGTCGAAAGCCATTGCTGGTTCAAACTGAAATCAAGCAAAACAGTGCTTGGTTATTGCAAGAGGAGGACTAAAATGAAAATGAATACACGCGGAGACTAATAATTTTTATAGATGTTAGCATCCACCCAGCAAGTAGTATAATTAAATGAAAATAATGTTGATTGATGGGAAATGTTTGACACAAATTTCTCAATGGGACAAAGTTGGGATGATCGGGTGCTCTGCACAATTACATCAACTTGGGCAAAATTGTCAGTCTCGATCCCTACAAATAATTGAAATTAATGAAAAAGATATGAGAGAAAAGAGAAGAAAGAGACAAATCCCATGGAATCCAAGGTGTTTATATTGAGGCCCATGCATTCGAGTCTTAAATTAAATATTTTATTTCTATTTGAGTTGGAATTAAGTTCGTAATTTAATTTAATAAGATAAAAATATATAATATATATTTCTAAACTCAAATTTAATTAGATCGATAATTCTAATTCAAACTGAACTCAATAATTATCGAATCGAATTTAAATTTATTTTTAGTTAAATTCATTTAACTTATTAACATTAAAATCTCATTTATGCCTCTCCCACCCATGAAATTTAGCTTCAATTTTTCCTTTTTGGTAACTTCGTAACAGTTATTATTATCATGTCTATAATTATATATAATGACAATTGTTACTATCCATTACTATTATACTTTACTCTTATTAATAATGTTTTTTATATTGATAAGTCTGTTAATTTTATTTGTTATTAATTTTTTTATATAATATTAAGAATAAAAATAAGGTAATATGGTTCGAATTTGTGTTAAATAAGTGTCTGATAAAAGCTTTAACCATCTCTCCATACTATTAGTGTAGAACTTCGATGACGAAAATCTTGAACACATAAACAACAATTTGAACAGAGAAAAGAAGCAATAGGACAAGGCTCAATTATCTTTCTATTCACCCCCTACTCTATGTGCAAATGAGTTTAAAGTAAATGAACCTCGAGATACATGAACCCCAGTGGCTATGAGCGTTTTACATTAACGAAAATAGTCCACTAAGAACTAAACAGAGTATAACAAGAAAATCAATTTTTATAAAAAAAATTCAGCAATATTATTTTATAGAACAATCTAAGAATGGTAAAATATGTAAGAATAGTAGAAAGAATTATTGAGAACCTTTTTTGGGTATATTTTTTAAATAAAATTCTACTCCTAATTATAGGAATTTAAGAGACATAACTTTTAATAGGTGATTTTTTCTAAAAGATATATAATTATTCAAGTTTGCTTGAATAGTTATAATTCTTTGTCAGGAATATAACTCATTATTATAGATAGTTATAATTCTTGATCAATAATCAAAAGATATAACTTTTGATTAATTACACGCTTTCATTTATACTTATTGAGACACTATACATAATTGAAAATTTTCCAAATATATACAAGTCAAGACATTTTTGCTATTAATAGTAGTAGCATTTAATTTTTCCTTAAAATATACATATATTTATTAGTAAAGGGTCGAAGTTTTTGATTTATTATTATTATTAAGGATAACTAAATTTATACATGAACTTTGGTTCAATGTGCAATTTGATACATGAATTTTAATTTGGTGCAATTATCCACATGAAACTTGAATTGTGGTTCATATATATACATGAAACTTTGATTTTAATTCAATTATATATTTTAAAAAAAATTAATACAGATATATATTATATTAAATTATTATAATTATTTGTGTATGTAATATATAAAAAATAAATTAAGAGAGGTTGATTTGGCATATCCCAAAATGCCAAAATGAGAGAAGTTGCCTATAAAAGAAAAAGTTAATTTCTTTTGGACTTAATATCAAGGGTGACTACAAATGTGGCACAGAGAGCTATTGAGGAGTTACATAATTTCTTTTGGACTTAAAATCAGGTGTGATTGCAAATTTTGGCTTTAATTTTGCAAAGAACATGTGGAGGGAGATATTGGGTTTATGTCAGTTTCATAGGGATGTGTTGTGATTAGGCTATTGTGGACTTGAATGGAAAATCATTACTTATATCATCATCAATATTGCTTACATCTATTTGATTAGGAGTGCATTTTAATTACTTTAATATACATAAATAGAATTCATTAAAATATTATTTCAAAATGTAGACTTGTAAAATTAAATTAGAGTTTATCATGAGTCAAGTTTAAGTATGATATTAATTCATTTTATATTTGTTTAAATTTAGTTTGAGTTAAAATATAAGTCTAAAATTTTGCTTTTAAGTTCGTCCAAATTTGTATGTGGTTAATTCATGTCCATTTTAGACCCACCATACTATTTTAAAAAAAAATAAAATATATTTATATTATTTTTAACTTGATATTTAATAATTATGTATATATTTTTATTGAAATTTTATATATAGTCATCTTAACATTATAATAGTATATAAATTTAATTTTTATTTGTTACAAATTACATAACATATAAAAATAACGTAATATAAAACCTTACAAACTAAAAAAATGGATCGGGCCAAACTTAGGCTTTAAATGTTCAATCTCAATCTCAATCCCAATTCATATTTTATGCATGCCTTTTTTTTCGGAAACCTATTTTTTAAAACTAATATATTTACCTAAACCCTCAAAATATTTTTAAATTTGACAAAAAAACCCTACCCATAAATAGGTCTAGATTGAACTAAATTTATTACACTCTTTCCCTTTTATTTCCCTATCATTTGGGTTAACAATACATATTTACTAAAACTTGATTGCTCCTATAGGGATTATTATATATTAAAATTTGACAATTATCTATTTTATTCATAACCAAGTTAAGAAATTGTCATTATAAATAGATGAATTTGAACTTAATGTCTTTAGTAGTTACTTTCTAAACACCTTCTATCAGTACAACATTTACAATTGAGTTCAAATATATATTTCACAATTAGTTTTAATCCCATCGTTACAATAGTCAACCTCAAATATGACAAAAAACTCTATACATTAAATTAATTTTTATGGTGAATTTATAAAAATAAATATCATGGGGCAACATGCACTTACGTATAAAGTATCATCAATATAAAATTTCTTATTTTGAAAAAAAAATATAATGACTTTTTAACTCTCTAACTTTACAAAAAAATTATTTTAGCTTTTTTTTTTATTATCTCTTTTAACCTTTAAATTTATATTTTTTGTCAAGTCACCTTAAAATGGTTGAAAAGGTTAACGTTTGTTAACTTTACTGACGTGACATACATATCGTATATACACGTGGATTACCATATGTATGTCATGTTAGTAATTAATTAATTTTTAAAAATTAAAAGGTATGATAAATATGTTTTTATAATTTAAATACTTTTTAAAATACTTTTTTTATATATTATTGAAATTTTAAATTTAAAAAAAAAGTAACTAACTGCTTACGTGGCAATTTAGTGTATGATTTATTTTACCTAGATATTATATTTTCCTTTTTTCTTTAAAAAAATTAATAATTAATAATTTCATAATAATGAGTAAATAAATGTAGCATTCTACCACTTGGTCCACTAGTTAGTGCCTGATTTATTTATTCAAAAAATAGGCTCAAAAATCCTTTTTTTTCTTAAAGTTAAAAGAAAATACAAAATTAAGGTTCACAAACATCAATTTTTTTAATTGATATGGTGCAACAACTTACATGGGCTTAATTGCAAATTTTTTAAAACATTTCACACACATTACGAGTTAATGCATCTAAGAAGTCCCCATATTATAGACTATATCAAATTAGTCCTTTTGTTATTAAATGAATCAATTTAGTTCCTACATTATTAAAAAGAATTAAATAGGATCAAATTGTAAAAGAGTTAACAATTTTTAGTCGGAAGGACATCGGTGCCGATTGGCATAAGCTTTTTGGTCCCATCAATACCATATTTTGTAAATTGAAGTTACTTTGTTACTTCATTTATCATTTTCTTTTGCTAATTTGTGCGGTAACCGATCCCTTTAATAGGGATGTTACAGAAACTCGCAAACTATGTCTACTTTCATGTGCGAGCTTGGCCAAAGTATCAGCCTCCGGATTATTCATTCCAGAAGTATACGAAATATTTCAATGATCAAGCTGTATCAGCAACTAACAAATCCTTCTAACTTAAACTGAATTGGATCCACCTATATAGATCTCTCCAAACTAATCTTAACTGCCTCAAGACTATCAGTATGGATTACCTTGAAGATTTTTAGTGAAACTAATATGGAAAATTCATGAATCTAAACGAACTTGGTAATTTTTCTGATGTAATAAACTGATGTATTAGAACCGCATAATTAATGCTTAGTTTTGTCTGCATTAGTTAAATGGAAGATGCAAAATAAGACCTACATTCTTCACGAGCTGATCCATCCCTGCCACTCTATTCTATTGAAATCCTCCTATACATACATGTTGGAACATTAAAAAATATGTGTGTTTTTTTTTGGCCGGTATCATGCAACAAAATAAAATAAAAAATATAATCAAGATGTTTATATACTTTAGAAGTCGTACCACATCTGCGAGGCCTTGCCTAAAGATAAATATACTATGAACTTCATACTACACAAGAGTGATTTAGCTTTACCCCTCAAACACTTGATACAACCTCACCTTTGTATAGTTAAGTAATTTCTCTTCCAATTCTTTTTAACTATGCAAGTGAAAATAAACACTCGGATGGTGTATAACAATGTCACTCAATAATAGCTCCTATTATGAAGATATGTGCTTCTTTAAATTCACACATCATTCATAAAATAAATCATCTATACATATGCTCTAGGATTGGTCAAACTCTTCATAAGCTCCGTGTAAAGTGGAATAATAAATTTCCAAATGCAATATCTCCGACATTATCATGCTTCAACAACGAGACTGTTCCAAAAGCAACAATGAACCTGGAAATTATAAATGCAAACATGGAATATTGTTGGTGCTGTAACTGAAACTATCAGATTCAGTACAGACTTGTCGAGCAAGTCTCGAGACTTGCTGAGCAAACAAGAGAATTCGAGCAAGAGAAAGGAAGAAAAGCTAAGAGAAATGAAGAGAAAAATTGATGAACAAACTGAACTTCATTCATAAAATTGAATAATGGCATAATGCCAATACATAAACCAAGCACTAAGCTTGTCAAAAACAGCAAATAATTACCTAAACATCACCTACTCCCACTAATTACATGGAAACTTGAAATTTTAGCTTGTAAACCTATACAAAGTTGTGTTTACAACTCATACATAAGCTAATTACATCAGTCAACAACCTAACTTAGTTAGAAATGAACTAAGATTACATTTCATTGACTTGAAATTACAAAATAAATAAAATAAGCTTGCATCAGCAGCTCCTGCATGTCTTGGTCTTCATGGCCTGCATGCTGTCGAGTTTGCTGCATGCTGAACCAACTTCATCACTCCTCCTTGGTTTGCATGGAGCAAACACCTAACTTCTTCCTTAGACATTCGAACCTTGTGACACTAAGGGCTTTCGTTAAAATGTCTGCAAGTTGATCCTCTGAATTACAGTGGATCAGCTTTACTTCCTGAGCTTGCTCCATTTCTCGAACAACATGTAACTTGATGCTAAAATGCTTTGTTCTTCCATGGAACACTGGATTTTTAGCAATTGCTACTGCAGATTGGTTGTCACAGAAGATCTCAGTAGCTTCCTCTTGATGCACATTCAAGTCAGCCAATATTTTCCTTAGCCATATGGCTTGGTTAACAGCACTTGCTATTGCCACATACTCTGCTTCAGCAGTAGATTGAGCCACTAGACTTTGCTTCTTCGAGCTCCAGCAAAACATGGCTGAACCAAGGTTAAAAGCCTACCCTGAGGTGCTTTTCATGTCATCTATCGAGCCAGCCCAATCACTATCAGTGTAGCCAACCAGCTTCAGATTTCCTTCTTTGCTGTACTTCAAACCATAGTTTAAAGTGCCTTTGACATATCTCAGCACTCTCTTTACAGCTTGGAAATGCTTCTCATTGCAGCAATGCAAGAATCTTGAGAGCAATCCTACAGCATACATGATGTCTGGTCTAGTGGCAGTCAAGTATAGCAAGCAACCAACTAGACTCCTGTAGGTTGTTTCACATACTTTCTCAAAATCACCTTGGCTCGATAGTTTTTCTCCAACAGCAACAGGTGTTTTAGTTGCCTTGCTGTTTTGCATGGAGAACTTGGTCAGAATCTTTGTGGCAAAGCTTCTCTGGCTTAGAAATATCTCATTCTGTACTTGAGACACCTCCATTCCAAGAAAATAGGACATCTCCCCAAGATTAGACATTTCAAACACTTCCTGCATCTTGGTCTTGAAATCAGCCAGCACTACTCGATCTCCTCCTGTCACCAGAAGGTCATCAACATACAGGGACACAATGAGTTGTATTTGTGTCCCTTATTTCTTGACATACAGTGTTGGCTCACTCTTGCTTCGATCGAATCCCAGATCAGTCAAGTAGCCATCGATTCTGCTGTACCAAGCCCTTGGAGCCTGTTTTAATCCATATAGGGCCTTCTTCAGTTTGTAGACCATATGCTCTCTGCCAGCTATTTCAAACCCTTGTGGTTGTTCAACATAGATGTCTTCATCTAAGAAACCATTCAGAAAGGCTGATTTCACATCAAGTTGATGGATTTTCCATTCGAGCTGTGCTGCTAAGGCAATCAGCAGTCTGATGGTGTCGAGCCTGGCCACTAGTGCAAAGGTCTCCAGGTAGTCCAGGCCATACCTCTGACTGAACCCCTTGACAACTAGCCTTGCTTTCAGTTTGTTCAAGGTTCCATCAGCATTGTGCTTGACTTTGTACACCAATTTCACCCCAATCACCTTCCTTTTGACTGGCCTTTCAACCAATTCCCAGGTCTGGTTCTTCTCAATCATGCTGATCTCCTCAGCCATTGCCTGCTTCCACCCTTGCTGAGCCTCAGCCTCTTCAAAGTTGCTTGGTTCAGCTATGGCTACATGAGCCCTTTCATAAATCTCAGTCAATGGCCTTGTTCCTCTAACTAGTTCATCATCAATGTCCATTTCTGGAACATTTTGGTCTGGCTCAGCTTGGTCTGTTGCTAGTTCTTCAAAAACTTCTTCAGGTTCATGTCTTTCCCAGTTCCAACGTGACCTTTCATCAAATACCACATCCCTACTAATTGACACCTTGTTTGTTGAAGGATCCAAGATCCTATAGCCCTTCTTAACAGTGCTGTAGCCCACCAGTACACCAGGTTGAGCCCTTTCAGACAATTTGTCCCTTTTAACAGCAGGTACATGTGCATAACAGATGCATCCAAAGACCTTCATATGAGCCAGTGATGGCTTGAAGCTAAACCAGGCCTCGAATGGAGTCTTCTGATCCAAAGCCTTGGTTGGAAGTCTATTTTGAATGTATGTTGCAGTGTTAACTGCTTCTACCGATAGTGCTTTAGGCAGATTCTTCTGAATCATCAAGCACCTGGCTATATCCATCAAACTCCTATTCTTCCTTTCACTTACACCATTCTGCTGAGGTGTATATGTGTTGGTAAGTTGATATTTGATGCCTGCCTTATCACAGAAGGCTTGGAACTGAGCTGAGGTGTACTCAGTCCCATTATCAGACCTTATGGTCTTCAGCTTGTAGCCTGTTTCAGTCTCAGAAGTAGTCTTGAACTTCCAAAACCTGAGGCCACTTCAGATTTTTGTTTTAAGAAGTAAATCCAGCAATATCTTGAAAAATCATCAATGAACAGTATAAAATACCTGTTTCCACTTAATGATTCAGTCTTCATAGGGCCACACACATCAGTATGCACCAGTTGGAGTTTTTCAGAGGCTCTCCAGGCTTGATTCGAGGGAAATGGGAGTCTGGCCTGCTTTCCTAATTGACATACTTTACATACATCATCATGGTCCACTGAGTTGATGAAATTTTTAGCCAGGTCCTCTCTGACCATTCGGGCCATCGATCTGAAGTTGGCATGTCCCAGTCTTTGATGCCACAGCTTGGATTCATCTGAAGTGGCTCTGTATGCAATGTCTAACTTTTTTGTCCAGTCAACCACAAAGCTCTTATCAGCCATAGGGACTGCCATCAGTTTGGATCCACTTGGATCACTGATTTGGCACTGGTGGTTTTTAAACACAACTGAATAACCTTTTTCCAGCAACTGAGCTATGCTGAGCAGGTTTCTGTCAACTTCAGACACCAACAGCACATTTGAAATCACTTTAGTACCTGTAAGGGTGCATATCAGCACATCACCCTTGCCTTCAGCTTGAATAAAATGACCATTTCCTATCTTGACTTTAGTTCTGCAGCTTCTGTCTAAAGACTTGAAGATTGCAGCATCAGGTGTCATGTGGTTGGTGCATCCACTGTCTAGGAGCCAACCAGATGAGGACCTTTCCTGAGCAGCTGAGCATGACACAGCAAAGACTTGCTCCTCTTGATCATTGTCCTCCTTAGGTACTCGAGCCTCAGCTTTCATCTGTTGAAACTGATTCTGCCTCGATTTGGTCTTACTCTTGCAGACTCTCTCAACATGACCCTTCTTCTTACAATACTGACATACAGCTTCTAGATTAAACCAGCACTTTTCTTCTGGATGACCAACCCTTCTGCAGTGCTTGCAAGTCTGACCTTCTCTCCTTGCAGCATCATTCTTTGGTTTGTCTCTCCAGGCCTTCTTGCCTTTGTAGGCAATATTTGTTCTTGCCTGAAAGGCACCTTCTTGGTGCTCCTCCAGTCTGCTTGCTCTCCTCTGCTCTTGAGCATATAGAGCATTGATCAACTCTGTCAGGGAGATGGTGGACAGATCCCTTGAGTCCTCGAGAGATGAGATTTTTGCCTCATACCTCTCAAGCAGAGTTGCTATAACCTTCTCCACTATCCTAGCTTCATTGAACTGCTCTCCAAGGAGCCTGATGCTTTAACCACAGCCATAATCCTGTCAAAATATTGCTTGACAGTTTCTTCTTCCTTTATCTTCAAATTCTCGAAAACTCTCCCCAAGTTTAACAACTGTTGCTGCCTTGTCCTCTCTGTCCCTTGAAACTCTTCCTACAACTTGTCCCAGGCCTGTTTTGGTGATTCACAGGCCATAATCCTTGTGAAAATCACATCAGACACTGAATTCTGGATGCAAGACATGGCTTTGTGCCTCTTGGTCCTCTCATCAGCATGCTGCCTGATCTGAGCCACTGTTGGATTGCCTCTAAGTGGTTCTGGTTCAACATCTAAGTTGACCACCTCCCACAGATCGTATGCCTGTAGGTAGGTCTTCATTTTGACCACCCATATGTGATAGCCTTCTCCATTGAAGACTTGAGGTGCAGCTGGTGAAAAGCTTGATGAAGCCATGTATTTGTATAACAGATCCCTTAAAAAATAGGCTCTGATACCAATTGTTGATGCTGTAACTGAAACTAACAGATTCAGTATAGACTTGTCGAGCAAGTCTCGAGACTTGCTGAGCAAACAAGAGAATTCGAGCAAGAGAAAGGAAGAAAAGCTAAGAGAAATGAAGAGAAAAATTGATGAACAAACTGAACTTCATTCATAAAATTGAATAATGGCATAATGCCAATACATAAACCAAGCACTAAGCTTGTCAAAAATAGCAAATAATTACCTAAACATCACCTACTCCCACTAATTACATGGAAACTTGAAATTTTAGCTTGTAAACCTATACAAAGTTGTGTTTACAGCTCATACATAAGCTAATTACATCAGTCAACAACCTAACTTAGTTAGAAATGAACTAAGATTACATTTCATTGACTAGAAATTACAAAATAAATAAAATAAGCTTGTATCACCAGCTCCTGCATGTCTTGGTCTTCATGGCCTGCATGCTGTCGAGTTTGCTGCATGCTGAACCAACTTCATCAAATATGTTAAAATTGATGCCATTTAGACTGAGCAGTGTCCAAATATAGAAACACTTACTGTTGCTAAACAGAACTTTATTTATGTGCATGACTGGCCATTTTCTATGCTTTTTCAGTTCAAGTTCAACAAAGGGCCAAACATAGGGCATCGTAATCCGTAATAGTAACGAACTCCCATTCCCAAACATAGTGCATCAACCTCATCCTCACCACCAAATATTCTGAAGCAAGATCCTTCCATGATTTAACCTTCAAAATTCAAACAGTTAAAAGGGGTGCCCTACATCAAAGAATATTGTGAAATATCCCTCTCTTCCCCCTCCATTTTTATCAACCCTTAACCCCTACCCCCTATTCAATTTACTTACATGACAACCACATTGCGTGTTTAAGCTCTCTCCAACATGACACCAAGAATCTGTCAATGGCATGGGAACCATATATTACCATTTTTCTTGAGTTGGAATATTTTTGGCAGACGAAAAAATCGTAGTTGAAAGTATGGCCTCTGCTTCTTGTAATATATGCTGTGCTCTGCCGAAAAAGAGAGCCAAAATCTAGCAGAAATTAGGATTAGATCATCAGAGGGACTCTTCAACTAAGGAAAGAAAGAACACGTGTGCATGGAGAGGAGGATTTCATGGGAGTACAATGCCATGGACAGGTCAGCTGATGAAGAACGCATGTCCTATTTTTTGGCTCTTCCATTGAACACATGCTGAAAAAGAAGAAGCTTAGTTAGGGGGTTATATTAGATCATCTGAAATTGTGAGATTTTATGATTTAAAAATGTAAACCATTTAAGTAATTACCACGTCTTTTTCTGCATCTAATTTCTCAAAGTTGTCAAATGCTTTTCAGATATATCCAACACTAGGCCAATGGGTTACTGCGCAAAATTAACAAAAATATTATAGAAAATGTGTAGTATTTCAGTAAGAAAATTAATGAAAAGACCAACCTGAAGGTATGTGAGCAATCTTATACCAATCGGCACCAATGTCCTTCTGACACCTTTATTCCAACTGAGGAACGTCGTATATATTTAACCGTTGCAAATTGGTTAGGCAGCGCATCTCATCCGGAAGCGACGTTAAATTGGGCCAGTCAACAAGAGAAAGAATTTGCAGATTTGTTAGATGTTGAATCCAGTTCGGAAGATGCCGACACTTTAAAATATTTTCCAGTGCTAGGGAGCGTAGTCTTGTCTGAACTTGGAATATTTGTACGCCAGCTGCTGATAGCTCCAGCTCCTTGCACTTGCATACAAAAAGAGCTTCAAGGAAAGTGAGATGTTGGAACACAGGAAAGAGTGACCTCAATCCGCTGCAATTCTGAATTTTTAATCTTTTCAATTGAACAAAATGTTGAAGCCAAAGGGGGAGAGACACCAGCTGTGGAATATTAATAATCTCCAAATGAAAGAGATTCTTAAGGGCTTCCCATTGCATGCCCTCTAAATCAACCTCCTTGTAATCTCCTATTGTTAATTTTTTGAGGCCGGTGAAATGTTTCAAGTAATCATCTAGCATGTGAGTGTCCAATCCCTCATTTTTGTGTACATGGAAAGATTTCAATTTGGAGAGAGGAAGAGAAGAAGTGGAACTTGATGGGGTCGTACTAGTGATGTTCATCTTCATGGTCTGCTTTAACGGCCTTGAACTGGTCTTCACCAACCTTAGATCATCATCGAGTGAAGGATACAACGGCATTGAAGTCAAAGGGCAATTTTCAATATCTAAAGAGGAAAGACAAGGAAATGCTATGGTTGATGTTCCTATAACTGTTGTGTCATCCTCGTTATCATCATCAATTGAGCTTTTCCTCCACCAACTCTTCATATTTGGGCAATTATCGAGGTAAAGAGACTTAAGCGATGGGAAGAATGATTCTGGTTCTCCTTGACTTCCTTTTGGGTTATTATCGTCCATGTACTCTAGCAGAGTTAAATTACGAATTAACAGCTTTTGAAGACAAGGCAATTGCGCCAAGGATGGGATTTGTTAAAAATTACTAGGACCCCGTATTGTAATCACGACGAGGTTTGTGAGCAAAGAAAGCCAACTTGGAAACTTGGCATCACTCCTCCATCCTAAAATATGGAGCTTCTCGAGATTTGGATGGGGCCGGAGGTCTTCAAGTGACTTGTCATCATCATCATCATCATTACCGCCGTTGTCGTCGTCGTCATCACCATAATCATTCCATACTAAGTCCAACAATCTCAAATGTTGCTTCTTTTTAAAATTAGCAGCTTTAAACTTCTCTTTTGCATTTTTTACGAATCCCAAATGTGTTATCACTAGCCCTCCCCTTAAGTTGTTAAGCCCACTCAATTCACTTAGATCTGCACCGTCATGTGAGCCATCTTTGTCAACTACAAAGTCGCTTAACGTCTCAAGGGAAGTCAGCTTCCCTATTCCACGTGGCATATGAGTTAAGCCATAACATTCTTCGCACCCAAGATGGGTAAGATTCACCAATTTTTCAATCTTCTTCGGCAATTCTTCAAGCTTCGAACATCTGTTAAGTTTCAAAGCTTGCAAATTTTGTATCTTGCAAATGCTCTTTGGGAGGCTCTCAATATAAAAATTCCCAGAAAGATCAAGGTACCTCAAATGTTTCAACTTGCAAATGGAGCGTTGAATCATCTTAAAATCTAAATCATTCATTTTCAATACACGCAAGCATCTATATTTGAAATGATAAAATCCCAAATTTCGTCATTCATAATTCGATTTCTCTCATTTGGAAAGTGTAACAAGGTTCGCAACTTCTTTCCTTTAAACAAAACAATTAATGAAGGATCAATTGATATGTGACGACAGTTTTCACCAACCTTACTTGCAATTTCATTTGAATCTACAATACTACTCTCCGTCCCTGCGACTGATTCAGCTAGATCATGCATTAAACCATGCATTTTACATGTTAGTCCTTCCCAAGAAAATCTTTCTCCTACTTCTTGGAAGAAACCTCTTTCGTTTAAATCTTTAAAATACACAAACCCGATCTCCTCGAGAGATTGACTTGGATTCAATTGCTTTACAAAACCTTGTGCAATCCAAAATTGAACAAGAGTTTGTACATGAATTTTAGAATCTTTTGGATACAGTCGGCAATAAGCAAAGCAATGTTTCAAATGGGATGGGAGATGATCGTAGCTCAACTTAAGTGTAGCTAGAATTTTACCTTCGTTTTGAGATATTCTAGCAAGTTCATTATCTTTGAAAGAACTCCACTCCTTTTCAGTTTCTTTGAAAGATAACGCACCAGCTATGGTCCTAATAACCAAGGGAACCCCACCACACCTTTCCAAGATCTGTTTCCCTATTTTCACAAAAGTTGGGTTTATAGATCTTTGCTCAAATACTATTTCTTTGAACAAAGACCAAGCATCGTCATCAGACAAGCCTTTCAGAACATAAGGCTGACATTTACTAGTAATTTTTGCTACTCTCAAAGAGTGAGTAGTTACTATTATCCTACTTCCTTTACCCCCACCTACTAATAACTCTTTTAAACTAACCCATTCTTCCCACTCCTCATTCCAAATGTCATCCAAAACAAGCAAATATTTTTTCCCACCGATTTTTTCTCGAAGTTGGCTTTGCAATTGATCCATTTCGAGTTTTTGATTTAGTGCTTGGCCAGTGGCAGATTTGATAATGTTTTCTACAATTATTTTGACATCAAAAACATCTGAAACGCACACAAACATCATCAAGTCAAAATGATTTTTGACCATCTCATCATTATAGACAAACTGCGCCAAAGCAGTCTTCCCTAACCCTCCTAACCCAACAATTGGAATGATGTAAACATTTTCTTCACTTTCAAACTCTAACATGAGTTTTAAAAGAGCTGCTTTATCATCGTCCCTCCCTATTATGTTATCTTTAAAAGAGTGCGTTTGATGCCTCTTTTTGGTCATGAAAGAGGTTTCCATGGGGCGGTCACGCTCTACCAAATTGAACATCTTGGCCTCACTTCCGATCAAAGTTAGCCTCGCCTTAATGGCCTTAATTTGACGACCCATTTTGAGACTGTAAGCAAACTGGTTTGAGCTTGAGAAGAAAATGCGTACCTCTTTCGTCAGCTTGCTCCCACCCAATAGATCTTTCCGCAAAGCTTCGGTAGAGAAATCATCAAGCAAGTGGTCGGCATCATAAAGTACATCTTTCAGCTTTTCAAGCCAATCTTTGACGCGATGGCTGGTGTTGGTGCAAGAGGCAGCAACAAAAGAGAGAACAAGAGCACAGAACATGAAGCAAGGTGCAAGAAGCATTTTTACTTGCTCACAAATGTGCAGCAAGGGAGCTAATGGCTGATAGCTCATTCAGCTCATTCATTCAACTAGAAAAAACATACATTTATAGTCAAATACATCACCAAATAGTCAACTAACCCCACTAATCAGCATTGGGACTATTAAAACATTGCTTGTACACATAAACAAGCCACCTAAACTAGTCATTCAACACCTAATGCATCAAGTTGTCATCAACTTGTCCATTTTAAACTAGATTAATTAGAATGAAACTAAAGAGAAACCTTGCTGTTACAGCAAGCATATGTGCTGCAGCATGTCATCAAGCTGCATGCACTTCAACCACAAAATGTAACAGCAGCATGGTTGGCCAATTTCCAATACTCCTCCTTGGACTCCATGCTACAAATACCAGTCATTCATCAAGTTTTTTGAACTTGGCAGCTCTTAGATGCTTTGATTCAAGCTGACCAATTCATTTTCTTCTTGCACAAACAGTTCGTGAGTATAGTTGCTTGCCTTCATTCTGCCATTTTGGCTTGCAATTCGACAGGCTCACACTTTGCTTACTGTCTTCAAGAGGCTTGCAACTATACAACACGCATTGAGCTTCCACATGTTGCTGAGCTCACACCTTTGACAGACTCACATCTTTGCATATTGTCTTCAACAGGTGTCTTCATCAGGCTCGCACTTTGCTAAGCTTGCAGCTTTGACATCTTGCTAAGCTTGCACATTTGGAAAGCTCACACATTTCCTTTAAACTCCTCCAGCTTATTCAAGCTAGTTTGGGGATCTTATAAGTTTGAGCCGATATTATCTTCTCTACAAGCAGTCCTTAATGACTTGCTTGTGCTTTGACAGCTTCTTTCTTTTCAACAAGCAGGGGAAGCAAAATCAATGGTCCCGTAAGACATAGGCTCATGATACCAATTGTTGGTGCAAGAGGCAGCAACAAAAGAGAGAACAAGAGCACAGAACATGAAGCAAGGTGCAAGAAGCATTGTTACTTGCTCACAAATGTGCAGCAAGGGAGCTAATGGCTGATAGCTCATTCAGCTCATTCATTCAACTAGAAAAAACATACATTTATAGTCAAATAATCACCAAATAGTCAACTAACCCCACTAATCAGCATTGGGACTATTAAAACATTGCTTGTACACATAAACAAGCCACCTAAACTAGTCATTCAACACCTAGTGCATCAAGTTGTCATCAACTTGTCCATTTTAAACTAGATTAATTAGAATGAAACTAAAGAGAAACCTTGCTGTTACAGCAAGCATATGTGCTGCAGCATGTCATCAAGCTGCATGCACTTCAACCACAAAATGTAACAGCAGCATGGTTGGCCAATTTCCAATAGCTGGTCACAGATCGCTCTTCTGCGTCAAGAAGCACAGCTTTGATTGTGGAGACGGTGCTTTTGAGGTCGTCGAGGTCATCTTTGACATTCCACCACAGTCCAATTTGAGAGAGAGTAAAGGAGCTCAATTTAGTAATAAGCTCTACAGCGAGGTCGAATGCAATTGCTTCGGCCATTGCCGGTTCAAACTGAAATCAAGCAAAAGAGTGTTTGGTTATTGCAAGAGGTGGACTAAAATGAAAACGATTGGAACAAGATGAAACGCAGGTGTGGATCCATACTGGCGGAGACTAAGAATTTTTATAGATGTTAACATCCACCCAGCAAGTTGTATAATTAAATGAAAATAATGTTGATTGGTGGGAAATGTTTGACACAAATTTCTCAATGGAGACAAAGTTGGGATGACGACACTTCGGGTGCTCTGCACAATTACATCAACTTGGGCAAAATTTATCAGTCTCGATCCCTAGAAATAATTGAAATTAATGAAAAAGCTATGAAAGAAAAGAGAAGAATGAGACAAATCCCATGGAATCCAAGGTGTTTCGATTGAGGCCAATGCATTCGAGTCTTAAATTAAATATTTAATTTCTATTTGAGTTGGACTTAAAGTTCGTAATTTAATTTAATAAGATAAAAATATATAATATATTATTAAACTCAAATTTAATTAGATCAATAATTCAAATTCAGCTCAATAATTATCGAAACGAATTTAAATTTATTTTTAATCGAATTCAGTTAAATTATTAACATTAAAATCTCATTTAGGCCTCTCCCACCCATGAAATTTAGCTTTAATTTTTCATTTTTGGTAACTTGGTAACAATTATTATTATCATGTCTATAATTATATATAATGACAATTGTTACTATATCCATTACTATTATACTATACTCTTATTAATAATGTTTTTTATATTGACAAGTCTGTTAATTATATTTGTTATTAATTTTTTTATATAATATTAAGAATAAAAAAAAGTAATATGATTTGATTTTGTGTCAAATAAGTGTCTGATAAAAGTTTTAACCATTTCTTTATATTATTAGTGTGGAACTTTGATGACAAAAATCTCGAACACATGAACAACAATTTGAACAGAGAAAAGAAGCAATAGGACAAGGCCCAATTATCTTTCTATTCACCCCCTACTCTATGTGCAAATGAATTTAAAGTAAATGAACCTCGATGATACATGAACCCCAGTGGCTATGAGCGTTTTACATTAACGAAAATAGTCTACTAAGAACTAAACAGAGGATAACAAGAAAATCAATTTTTATAAAAAAAATTCAGCAATATTATTTTATAGAACAATCTAAGAATGGTAAAATATGTAAGAATAGTAGAAAGAATTTTTGAGAATTTTTTTTGGGTATATTTTCCAAATGAAATTCTACTCCTATTTATAGGAATTCAAGAGACATAACTTTTAATAGATTTTTTTTGAATAATCATATCTTCAAAAGATATATAATTAATCAATTAATATCTTAAATAAACATAACTATTCAAGTTTTTTTTGAATAGTTATAATTATTTGGAAAATCAAGTGATATTATAGATAGTTATAATTCTTGATCAATAATCAAAAGTTACACACTTTCATTTGTACTTATTGGGACACTATACATATTTGAAAAATTTTCAAAAATATACAAGTCAAGACATTTTTGCTATTAATAGTAGTAGCATTTAATTTTTCCTTAAAATATACATATATTTATTAGTAAAGGGTCGAAGTTTTTTTTTATTAAGGATAAATATCAAATTTATACAGGAACTTTGGTTCGATGTGTAATTTGATACATGAATTTTGATTTGGTGCAATTATCCACATGAAACTTGAATTGTAGTTCATATATATACATAAAACTTTGATTTTAATTCAATTATATACTTTTAAAAAATTAATGCAAATATATATTATATTAAATTATTATAATTATTTATGTGTATAATATATAAAAAATAAATTAAGAGAGGTTGATCTGGCATATCCCAAAATGGGGGAAGTTGCCTATAAAAGAAAAAGTTAATTTCTTTTGGACATAATCGCTTATTTTTTGGCTTTAATTTTGCAAAGAACATGTGGTCATAGGGATGTGTTGTGATTAGGCTATTGTGGAGTTGAATGGAAAATCATTACTTATATCATCATCAATATTGCTTACATCTATTTGATTAGGAGTGCATTTTAATTACTTTAATATACATAATTTGTGTTAGTTTTCAAAATATGATGCAATGTATAAAGAAAGCACAACTTTCAATTTTGGATGGCGTTGGAATTATATATTCCTTTATGGTAAGTGGGGTTCTTGTTTTTTTATTTGTTTATTACTATGAATATTATATATTATCAATCAAACTTTACTTTAATATTTGTTACGTGAGATATTTTATTAGGATAAATTAACTCAACTATTAATAAATTTATATTTTGATCATTAACTTTTAAAAAACTATTAAATAGTTATTAAATTATTTAAAAAATTTTATTTAAGTCACTGAATAATTCGAAAGTTTTTTATTTAAGTTATTGAGTTATTACATTTTTAAAAAAAAGTTTGGCTAGTGTGCTCCAAATGACAATTTAATTATCAGTATGGTGGATCAATATCTATCAACGAGTAAAAGAACATACATTCGACCCAAATTAATCTAATAGTTAGTGTCAGAGATTAAAGAAAACTATTTAAATGTGTAATGCTTGAGATTATTTTTAAAATTTGTGATTTTTTAAAATTGGGTATCGAGATTAGTGTAAAAGTTTAAATACAATAATTTTTTAGTCTTTCTTAGATTAGAGAGGGAAAAAGAAAAGAGATTGACAAATATGACTTCCAACCACAACACTAATGGTGATGAAGTCTGTTTTATTAATTTTATTTTGGGGTAAATATTAAAATTATTCATGAATATTGGTGCAATGTGTAATTTGATAATAAAATTTGATTCGGTGTAATTATGTAATTGAAATTTTAATTATGATTCAAATGTATATATACAATTTTAATTTTAACTTAATCGTACACATTTACAAAAATAAAGACAATAATCTATTTTTATATTAAATAAATATAATTATTTATTTGTTAGAAAAATTCCTAAATATTAAATATTGCCTTTATTTGTTAGAAAAATCATCGTCTCTAGAAAACAACATGTCATATCCAATGTGTTAGGACGCAACGTATCGAATTCCCGAGATAAGCTTTAATTTTGGAATTTCTATGTTTAAATTGAAGAGGGGATATTCGATTATCTAAATTCAACAGGGAGAATTGAAGCCCATGGTTAGGGCACAATCCTCTCGAGAGTCTTGGATATCGAGTATTTTGAAGATTCACGTGCAAAACAATTTCGATGTTTTTCTAAACAAACGTAACGCAATTGAATAGTAGTGCATAATTCAAAAATGATAATTCGTAAATTACGATAAATGCTAGTGGACGATAAATCATCAAATAATATAAACAAGCAATGGATAAATTCAAACAAGAATAGCAACAATAATCTCGATCATACAACATTGAAAGATTAATAAATAAATCATGTGCACAAAAAGTTGTAAAAATGAACAATATAGATATATAAATATGAAATGTATTCCAGACGGAGTAAGAAAAAGAACCAACACTACATAAAATAAGAGTACTTTGATGCATTTTTTAAGTAAATATTATAAGAAGAACATCAAAATTTATAACATAATATACACATTAATTTAAAAGAGTAATAGATATGGAGCGGAAAACTTAATATAAATAATATATATGAACATATCTGAAAGAAAACTTAACATTAATAATTAATAGACCAATAATATATAGATTAAGCATAATTTAATATCAATAATGTTATATAAAATATTTACAAAAAAATGAATTAAAAATAAAAATAAAAATAAAAAAAGAAAAAGAAAAAATATATATATAAACATATCATATTTACATAAAAATATATAAAAATATGTTAAATTTAAATAATGATACATAGTGAATTTTAAATAAGAATACATATAAAACTTAAAATAATAATAAAAAGAAACTCAATCATTAAATTAAATTTAAGGTTAAATGTATAAAAATAAAATAATATATGTTTTTTTAAATAAAAAGCATTAAACAGAATTAATAAGGATTAAATTAGATTTTAAACAGAATTAAAGGGAAAATATCGAAAATAGAATAAAGTAGCAGGTCAAAGTGTGACGTGCGGATAACATGGGGACCAAATGGGAAATATTTCTCGTACCCCAAAACGCGGCGTCTTTGCGTGGACCAAATCGGAATGAACACAAAAATGCACAGCCAGATTTAGACGAAATATAAAGATTTATTTGAATACATCATAAAAAGTGAGGGACTAAGTGCGCAAAAATCGCATCAGACCCAAAACGTGCGGATCCTTCCCTTGGGTTGGGTCACCGCGTGGGTCGAGGGCTACTAGACGACGTCGTTCTAACATTCACAGGCTTCAGTTCGAACGGTGCCGTTTTTTAAAACATTTTAAGACCTAAAAAAAAACCTAAACCTAAATCCAAAAGTTTCATTTGAAACTGCAGAGGATAGGTGAACACCACCTCCATTCTCCCCATTTCTCTGCAGTTTCAAATCCCAGGCCTCTGACCATTCAACTCCGATTCGCCCAGAGGAGAAGAAGGATTCATCGGTGCACCCACGAAGGTAAACACCTTCTCCTTTCCTTTCTTTATTTTCTCTTTTGCAAATAAGAAATGTAACAAACTAATATTGAAGAAAACAGAAAAGAAAGAAGAAATCGAGAATAAAAATAAATTTCAGATCGCCTTTAAAAACTATTTTTTTATTGCTCTTCTTTCAAAGATTTGATACAATCTCCGTGGTTCTCCCCCGTGTACATGAGAAAATAAGGCTCTTATAGCCTGAAAATAAAAAAAAACCCTATTTTTTCGTTTTCCTTCCTCGTTATCTTTTTCTTTTTTCTTCTTTTTTTGCTGTTGTCTTGTTGTTTGCTGCAGGTACGGGTATGGAGGCCAGCTGGGGGACGCACGTGTGCAGAAGATGGGTCAAGGTAGCGCTGGAGCGGTGCTGCGATCTCAGAAACCCTAAGGTTTCTGTTTGTCTTGATTTTGGGCTAGGGGTATCCGGGCTAGGGTTTGGGTTTCTACTGGGCCATTTGTAAATGGGCTTGGCTTGTATTTGTTGGATCGCCGGCACCCCTACGGCGCAGCGGAAAAAATTAAAATCTGCGACCCTAACCATGAATCCATGTGTGAGGAACGAATCGGGGTGATCAAGGTTATGAAATTACCTAATGTTTATTCAGAGTAGACAGCAACACCTCAACAACGAGTAGTCTGATCTGCTGTCGAACCAAGCCGCAATCTATCGTGATCCCGGCCTCTACGTAATCCACCCAGTTGACTACGAACGGAAGGAATCCCCAAAACAATTTTGAGAGTTATTTTTCTTATGCGGCTGCTAGACCCAAACAAAGAAAAACGAGATTATATATATCCTTTTTGTTTTAGGGTTTTTTAGGCATTAAATAAATATAATAATATTTTAAACCGAAAATTATAATTACATTAATTATAATATAAGTTCGGTAAACCATATATTTATTTGAATTCTTATGCTAACCAAATTCATGTCCTCACTATACGTACAACAACCTTGTACATAATGTGTTGGAAATTTGATTACCGAATTAAATTAATTCTATAATTAATTTAATTCAAGCGACCCCAAAAACAATACCAACTATGGTTTATTCCGTTCATTTCAACTATAGGGTGTGACCCTGTAGGTTCCTGTAACGTTAGCAGTAACACTAGGACGATTCTAATGCTACAAACAATGAGTGGCATCTAGCAATGCATCATTTCTACCTAAGTCACAAGAGATCATGATTCGACATAACCTTTTTATGATTAACCTTTTATTCAATAATCCTTAAGTCCTTTATCTCTGAATTGGACACCAGTCATGGAATAGTCACACTTGCATTGTCCATTCCATGTTCCTTGATATCTTAAGCAGACTACGATATACAAATAAGTATGACATCTAATATCAACTTATTTGAGCATGGCCATGCATTTCTAGTCTCACTTAATCAAGTGGCCTAAGATATTACTCCTATTATGTAGGAGGGACTTATCCTATATCGACCAACCATATCCCTCTACATAGATTGTGGTATATCCAACATCAGTCTTTATAGAACAACCAGTTACGGTGTACGTTTGACTGTATCAAAATATACAACTCATGATGTTGGGATTATGATGATCTCAAGTCTGAGGATCATATAAATATTAATCATTATGAGTAATGTAGTGACAATTACATAATAATCCAAGAAACATACTCATAACGGGTCGGTCCAATATGTTGTTCTCTAACACACATATTCATGTAATGATTCTGACATTCCATATCAATGACAACTCTTTATCATCAATCAACTACATGTTAGTTTTAATGCATTATCGTTGTCCTATCCAACAATAATACTTGACTAAGGAACTTTTAAGAATAATCATATTATTCTCAGGACATTATTATAAAACAGTTTATTTATATACACAGAAAAGAAACTGAAATAATAATGGTAACGCCTAATATTAATAAACATGATAAATCAAGTATGTTATTACAACCATCTCATGATTGATCTTTGGGCATACTCTAACAGTATTTTGGGTCTAATAGA
Organism: Gossypium hirsutum; assembly: GCF_007990345.1. Classification (NCBI taxonomy): domain Eukaryota; kingdom Viridiplantae; phylum Streptophyta; class Magnoliopsida; order Malvales; family Malvaceae; genus Gossypium; species Gossypium hirsutum. The sequence goes on along the minus strand of NC_053447.1, from coordinate 71,518,689 downwards.
TTTTTGTAATTTTGGACTGTTCATTGGACTTTGAACTTATATTTGGAATTTATTTTATTTATGCGAGCCCGGGCCAAAATTGGGTATTACAATTTTAATATACATTTATTTGTTTATTGTAAATGGGGTGATGATTTTCATTTGTTTATTTTTGGAAATTTGGCCCCATTCTTTATTTATAATTGTTTTTTACTTCTCTGTTCCACGCGTAATCATATTGCCATATTTTTTAAATTTTATTTATACTTTTGCTCAATAAATAATTCGATAGAGGGTTGTGAGATCCAAACTTATATTTAAAAATCTTTATTTCGGTTTTTTTTTTTTTGGTTTAGGACATAGACACTGTGCTGTTTGATGAGCTTGCATAGTATTAGGTAGTTGGTTAGGTAAAGGCTGACCAAGTAAGGAGTTAGTTGAATTCTATAAAGGGAAATAGCAATCGGATCTAACCAACTTGCGCAATTGAGGCCGTTAGTTTGAGTTGGACCCTTTTAGCTCGCAAGGCTACCAGAGAGTTAAATTGTGGATGCATGTTTCGTAGTTGTTCATTCGGTAAGGATTAGTTGTTGGGCGTTCAGCAATTAATTGACACACGGAAGGGTTGGAGGTCTGAGGCATCCTCAATTAGTATAATTGGCTTATCGACTGAAGGAGAAGACTTGTTATCGAGGATTCATTCAAAGCTGAAGCAAAATCGAGCTTGAAGCTAGAATTTCATCATATTGGTTTACTTAATTTAATTTCGTTTCTACTTATTTTTACTGTTATTCAGTTCCAATATCTTTATTATTTTCTCTTATTAGATTTAAATTCTCCTTTTTATTTTTGCCTAAAAATAGTTGAGAAACTATTAATGTAATTTACCTAAAAAGTAAATTATTTGACGTATTATAGAATTGTAGGTAAAAGTATCACGAAGGCTCTTATATTAAGAGTCGAATTACCTTTTACCCCCTCTATTTAAAAAATGAGCAAATTAGTCTATATACATTACATTAAAAAGCAAGCTATTCTTTTTGTTAAAATTTTATTCATTTGTACTGTTAAAAATGAGTCTCTGTATGTCAATATAAAGTACATATGGAATGCTATGTGTCATTGTTTGGTTATTTTGTTAGTCATGCTAATTTTTAAAAGTACAATTGGATGAAATTTTTAATAGAAAGAACCAATTTACTCTTTGATCTAATGTATAGAGACTAATTTGTCTTTTTTAAGAGTAAACTACAAAAATAGTCACTTTTATTTGCCTCATATTACGTTTTAGTCACTTATATTTGAAATGTTGCGTTAGTTACTTACGTTATTATTTTGTTACGAAGTGGTCACTCTGCCATTAAACTCTATTACCTCCCTAACGACAGTCCTACATGGTAGCCTAAATGGGTTTTAAATGCCAACTTGGATGTTCAGTTGTTGGGATGAAAATAGGTTTTTAATTAAATAAATTTAATTTGGACTACCACGTAAGACATCTAAGTTGGCATTTAAAATCCATTTGGACTCCACGTAGGACCGTTGTTAGGGAGGTAATGGAGCTTAACGGTAGAGTGACCACTTCGTGACAAAACAATAACATAAGTGACTAAAACGTAACATTTCAAACATAAGTAATTAAAATGTAATATGAGGCAAACAAAAGTGACTATTTATATAATTTACCCTATTTATATTTTTATACATGATGGTTGATGTTTCGTTAGATGAGCAAATACATGGAAACCACAGCTTTAGAAAGATATACATCTCTCAATATTGATTGGTCTTCCTCTTTTGTGTTATCCTTTTCTTATATTATTTTCAATTTTTCATTAAAATATTTTAAAAAATAAAAATAGAGAAATTATGATTTTAAAATCGAGAATTATAAAATATTTAATTTTTATCTTAATAATTAAAATTTTTATTAGACACCTGCTTAACATGAATTTAAAATTGTATTTTGAAGGTAATTATAAAGTTAATTCGTTTATTTTACAAAAATTAATAAGTTAGTTTTTGCTCTTAATTTAATATCGTAATTTGTGAAAATAGAAATTGATTTAATTGTTCTTAAATATATGAACGGTTAATTTTTATTAATTTTTTATATATACATTTTAGATTAACGATTTAATAATAATGTTATTTAATTGGATTAATTACTAAAGTTTTATATAGTAAAAAAATTAAATTAATCATAATTAAAAAAATTAAATTTTGAATTTTCTTGCTAAAAAAGGCCACAGCCATTGGCCTTTTACGATTGTTGCCACTTGCATCTTTTCACTAAAAATGAATGGTCGAAACGTTTGAAAAGCATATCCAACCAAAACCCAACATTTTGGTTATGGGGTTTTAAGGTTTAATATTAAAAGAATAATTAAATACCAAAATAGATAAATAGAAGTAATATATTTATTAAACACAAAAATATATAGATGCTTGGTGATGCCCCCATGGTCATGCTTAGTGAACCTATATATAGATGCTTCTTTGTTGGCTGCTCTGGTTCTCTGTTTTTTGCTCTGTTTTCCCTGCCCAAAATTTGTACAGGGAGAAAGTCCATTACAGGGAGTTTTATTGGGAGCATGAATCTGTAAAGAGAAAAAATTGACGTTAATGATTGAGGTGGTGAAGATGGGGTTAGTTTGGTTCCGATGATATGTCCACTAAAATTTTGGTAGTGGGTGATGATTATGTTGTGAGCCAAACATCACCTAAGTCTCTCTACATCACATATTCTGATTTTCATTATATATTTTCAACCTACGCCTACCATAATACTTCCCATTCTAATTTCTCTCTCTTTTTTTTTATTTAAAAATATCTTTAAAGAGTAAATTTAGTGATGCAACAGGTTGGCAATCCATATATTCGCATATCCTTTTTTATGGTTGCTCTTGGAGGGCAAATATTTTCTTCTTTTTTTTCCTTTTCCTTTTTGTTGTTAAAGGTAGATAAAACAATAAGAATTAAGCCGATATCATTTTAAACACTATAAAATTATGTAAATTTTTATGTAGAATTTAAAGAATTGCATTTGGTAATTTTGAGTAAACATAAATACCAGATTCAATGCTAATAGCTATGGCTGCCATTTGATCTGCTAATCGATTCCCTTCATTTAACACATGCTTGAATCAAATTTCTCAACCACAAACAACTAATCTTTTAATACTCCGTAGCATAACATTATCATAATCCATCTTGTCCTTCATATGGATAAGATCTAAAACTACTAAACTATCCGTTTCCAAAATTACCCGTCTCGCCTTCATCTTATTTACTAACATTAACCCATCATTGGTACACCATAATTCAATCTCAATAATACTACATATCCCTATATTCCATACACCTAAGTGAATTGAGTGGGCTTAACAAGTTAAGTAATTGGTCATATTTTATTGATGAAATGGGTTGGGTTGGTATTAGTCTGGATACAACAAAATAATTTAATTAGGTCTAATGTACTTATTCGATCTAATAAGTATCTTGTATCAGAATTTCGAAATTCTATGGCTCGAATCTTTAGTATTCTGTTATTTATTACCTGTGTTTACTATTTAGGCAGAATACTGTCACCCATTCTAACTAAGAAACTGAAAGGAATTTCCGAACCGGAAGAAGTGGGGGAAAGTGAGGAAGAAAGAAACATAGAAATAGAAACTATTTCCGAAGGGGGAGGGGCTAACCAGAAACAGGGGACCGAAGAAAATACTTCTTCTTCCCTTTTTTCGGAGGAAGAGGTGGATCCGAGCAAAAGAAACAGAAAAGCTACGAGTGACTGGAAAGAAAAAAAAAAAAAAAAGGGCGAATTCCACTTTCGTTTTAAAGAGACATACTCTAAAAATAGACCGGTTTATGAAACTTCTTATTGGATGGGAATCAAGAAAGTTCGAAGTTAGAAATATTAAAAAAAAAGAAGATAAATATTTATTATGGATTGAAAAACCTCTTGTGACACTTCTTTTTGATTCTAAACGATGGAATCGACCTTTGCGACATATAAAAAATGACCGGGTTGAAAATGCTATAAAAAATGAAATGTCACAATATTTTTTTTATACATGTCAAAGTGATGGAAAAGAAAAAATATCTTTTACGTATCCACCCAGTTTAGCAACTTTTGGGGAAATGATACAAAAAAAAATATATTTTTTCACACCAGAAAAATGTTTTCTGATGAATTGTATACTGATTGGAGTTTTATCAATGAACTAAAAAGAAGAAATTTAGTAAGGAGTTTATAAAAAGAGTCGAATCTTTAGATAAGGAATCTTTTGATCTGGGCATACTTGAAAAAAGGACTCGATTCTCTAATAATGAAACTAAAGAGAATACTTGCCTACACTATATGATCCTTTCTTGCATGGACCCTACCACGGAAGAATCAAAAAATGGGGTTCTCCTTTAAGCATAAATCAAACTTATAAAAAAAAAACACGGATCCGTTTTGGATAAATAAGATTCATGCTCTACTTCTTACTACTGATTATCACGAACTTGAACAGACACTAGATACACTCAATATAAAATCATTAGCAACAGAAAAAGAACTCTCTTTATTGACATTGACAGAAGATGAACAGGGAAATATCGATTCCGAGGATCGAGTCAAAATTTTGAAATTTTTATTCAATATAGTTATAACTAATCCCAACAATCAAACAATTAGAAAAAATCTATTGGAATAAAAGAAATAAGTAAAAAAGTTCCTCGATGGTCATACAAATTAATCGATGATTTAGAACAACAGGAGGGCGAAAACGAGGAAAATGTAACAGCAGAGCATGAAATTCGTTCAAGAAAATCCAAGCGTGTCGTGATTTTTACTAATAACCAGGCAAACGCCGATACTTATACTAATACCAAGGATGCTAATGATCCTGATCAAACAGACGAAGTGGCTTTGATACGCTATTCGCAACAATCGGATTTTCGGCGCGACATAATAAAGGTTCCATGCGTGCCCAAAGGCGTAAAAGCTGTTTCAAGCAAATGTACATTCCCCCTTTTTTTGGACAGAGTAGACAAACCACTCTTTTTTTCTTTTGATATTTCTGGACCGCTGAAACGAATATCTCGAAATTGGATATGTAAAAACAAAGAATCAAAAATTTCTGATTATACAAAAAAAAGATCGAGAAAAAAGACGAGGCCAAAAGAGAAAAATACAAAAGAGAAGAGAAAATGAGGATAGAAATAGCAGAAGCTTGGGATAGTCTTTTACTTGCTCAAGTAATAAGGGGCTCCGTGTTAATAACCCAATCAATTCTTAGAAAATATATTATATTACCTTCACTGATAATAGTTAAAAACATTGCCCGTATGTTATTATTTCAATTTCCTGAGTGGTCTGAGGATTTAACGGATTGGAATCGAGAAATGCATGTTAAATGCACTTATAATGGTGTTCAATTATCCGAAACAGAATTTCCAAAAAACGGTTAACAGACGGTATTCAGATAAAGATCCTATTTCCTTTTTGCCTGAAACCTTGGCACAGATTTAATGCACAGATTTAAACTACAACCCTCTCATAAAGATCCAATGAAAAAAAAGAAAGGTCAAAAGAATGATTTTTGCTTTTTAACAGTTTGGGGAATGGAAACTGAACTACCTTTCGGCTCTCCTCGAAAACGGCATTCGTTTTTTGAGCCTATTTTTAAAGAACTAAAAAAAAATAAAAAAATGGAAAACGAAATGTTTTATAGCTTTAACAATTTTAAAAGAAAAAACTAAATTGTTTCGAAAAGCTTCAAAAGAAACAAAAAAATGGATCACTCAAAGCATTCTATTTCTAAAGGACTAATAAAAGAACTTTCAAAAATAAATCCAATTCCATTTTTTGGGTTGAGAGAACCATATGAATTGGGCGAAACTAAAAAGGATTCGATAATCAGTAATAAGATGATTCACAAATCATCCCTTCAAATTCAATCTATGGCGTGGATAAATTATTCATTAACAGAAAAAAAAATAAAAGATCTGACTAAGAGAACAAACACAATCAAAAATCAAATACAAAAAATTCTAATTATAAAAGAGAAGAAAAACGAATTTCTAACTCAAGAAATAAATAGTAGTTCTAACAAAATAAGTTATCAGGATAAAATAGTAGAATCAGCAAAAAAATTTTGGCAAATAGTAAAAAGAAGAAATATTCGATTAATCCGGAAATTCTATTTTTTTATAAATTTTTCATTGAAAAGATATACATGGATATTCTTCTATATATCATTAATATTCCAAGAACCAATACCCAACTTTTTCTTGAATCAACAAAAAAAATGATTGAGAACTTCATTCACAATAATGAAGCAAATCAAGAAAGAATTAATAAAACAACTAAAAATACAACTCATTTTATTTCAACTATAAAAACCTCACTTTCTTCACTTTCTAATATTAGTATTAGAAATAAAAATGAAAAAGCTTTTTGTGACTTATCCTCCCTCTCACAAGCATATGTATTTTACAAATTATCACAAACCCAAGTTATTAGTTTTTATAAATTCAAACCTATCCTTCAATATCATGGAACATCTCTTTTTCTTAAAAATGAAATAAAAGATTATTTTGAAGAACAGGGGAGTATCTCATTCCAGATTAAGACATCATTATGGGTTAAGACAGAAAATCGTTTGGCATTCTGGAATGAATGAATGGAAAAACTGGTTAAGGAGTCGTTATCAATACGATTTAGTTCAGAATATATGGCTAAAATTAGTACCAGACAATGGCGAAATAGAGTCAATCAACACTATCTGGCTCAAAATAAAGATTTAACAAAATGGGATTCAGATGAAAAAGAAAGATTAATTCATTACGAAAAAAAATGATTTTCAAGCAAACTCATTATTGACTCAAGAATATAAACTGAATCAAGAACAAAAATATAAAAAATCTAATTTTAAAAAACACTATGGATATGATTTTTTATCATATAAATCTATTAATTATCAAGATAAGAGGGACCTGTATGCTTATGGATCACCATTCCAAGTAAATAAGAGGGAAGAGAGTTCTTATCATTACAACATGGATAAACAAAATTTTTTTGATACATTGAGGGATATCCCCTATCCATAATTATCTAGGAGAAGGCGATATCCTAGATGCTATGGGGAATTTTTCGCACAGAAAGTTTTTTAATTGGAGAATTCTTCATTTTTGTCTTAGAAATAAGGTCGATATTGAGTCCTGGGTCGATACCAGTACCAAGAGTAACAAAAATATTAAGACTGTGGTTAAGAATTATCAAATAATTGAAAAAATGGACCTTTTTTATTTCACAATTTATCAAGATCAAGAAAGCAACCCATCCAATAAAAAAGGAAACCATTTTGATTGGATGGGACTGAATGAAGAAATACTAAGTCATCCTATACCGAATCTAGAACTTTGGTTCTTCCCAGAATTTGTGCTGCTATATAATGCATATAAGGTTAAACCATGGATCATACCAATAAAATTACTTCTTTTCAATTTTAATGGAAATAGGAACATTAATAAAATATTATTGAAAATAAAAAAGGGACTCCCTTATAGCACCAAACGAAAAACAAATTATTGGATTAGAGAATCGAAATCAAGAAGAAAAAGAACCCATAGGTGAAGGGGGTCTTGTATCAGATGCACAAAAACAAGGAAATTTTAAATCCGTTCTCTCAAACCAAGAAAAAGATGTTGAAGAAGATTATGATAAATCAGACAAAAAAAAAACGTAGAAAGAAAAAGCAATACAAGAGCAACACGGAAGCAGAGCTTGATTTCTTCCTAAAAAGGTATTTGCGTTTTCAATTGAGATGGGATGATTCTTTAAATCAAAGAATAATCAATAATATCAAAGTATATTGCCTCCTGCTTAGACTGATAAATCCAAACGAAATTGTTATATCCTCTATTCAACGGGGAGAAATGAATCTGGATATTTTGATGATTCAGAAGGATTTAACTCGTAGAGAACTAATGAAAAAAGGAATATTGATTATCGATCCAGTTCGTCTGTCGGTCAAAAATGATGGACAATTTATTCTATATCAAACTATAAGTATTTTGTTGGTTCATAAAAATAAACACCAAATTAATCAAAGATACCAAGAAAAAAACTATATTGATAAAAATCATTTTTATGAATTTATTGCAAGACATCAAAAAATGACTAAAATAAAGACAAAAATAATTATGATTTGTTTGTTCCTGAAAATATTTTATCCCCTAACCACCGGCGAGAATTGCGAATTCGAATTTCTTTCAATTCAAGGGATAAAAATGGTATGCATAGAAATGCAGTATTTTTAAATAATGTAAAAAACTGTGATCAAGTTTTGACTAAAAATAAACATCTTGGTAGTGATAAAAAGAAACTAATTAAATTAAAGTTCTTTCTTTGGCCCAATTATCGATTAGAAGATTTAGCTTGTATGAATCGATATTGGTTTAATACTAATAACAGCAGTCGTTTCAGTATGATAAGGATCCGTATGTATCCGCGTCTGAAAATTCGTTAATGGTCCATTTTAATGGTACATTTTCCCCTCTATTATGTATGTATCGTGCCGGGTATATGAAAACAAATAGATGGTCACAAGGATTGTCTTACATTTTATTCTGATACACGATACTAATTTAATGACATACATATCAATTAGATCGACAAATGAATCAACAAAATCCTCTTATTTGAACTCTCAAATTTTCTCTTTTGTAGAAATCTCTCACTCTTTTGTATCCCTATACGAATCAAATCGAAACCCGGATTGATTAATTTGATTTGAAAAAAAAAGGATAAAGTTCATAACGAACTTAAAATCATCTTGTATATCAAAATGACTGGTATTATTATACTGATCAGTAAAATTCACATTCAAAAAAAGGGGGAAATTTTTTGGTTTTATGGTAAAAAATTCATTCATCTCAGTTATTTTTCAAGAAAAAAAAGAAGAAAACAGAGGGTCTGTTGAATTTCAAATAGTTAGTTTCACCAATAAGATACGGAGACTTACTTCACATTTGGAATTGCACAAAAAAGACTATTTATCTCAGAGAGGTCTACGTAAAATTCTAGGAAAACGTCAACGACTGCTATCTTATTTATCAAAGACAAATAAAATACGTTATAAAGAATTAATTGGTGAGTTGGATATTCGGGAATCAAAAAATCGTTAATTTGCAAATTTTGAATTAGTCGATTTATTAGATTTTCATTTTGATGTACTTGTTTTCGTTTTCAACAATTCATGTAAGAATGAATCGAGGAAAAACTTATGAATCTATCAGCTACAGAAAAAGACCTTATGATAGTCAATATGGGGCCTCACCACCCATCAATGCATGGTGTTCTTCGTCTCATCGTTACTCTAGATGGTGAAGATGTTGTTGACTGTGAACCAATATTAGGTTATTTACACAGAGGAATGGAAAAAATTGCAGAAAACTGAACAATTATACAATATTTGCCGTATGTAACGCGTTGGGATTATTTAGCCACTATGTTCACGGAAGCAATAACCGTAAATGGACCAGAACAGTTGGGGAATATTCAAGTCCCTAAAAGGGCCAGCTATATCAGAGTAATTATGTTGGAGTTGAGTCGTATAGCTTCTCATCTATTATGGCTTGGACCTTTTATGGCAGATATTGGTGCACAGACCCCCTTTTTCTATATTTTCAGAGAAAGAGAATTAGTATATGATCTATTCGAAGCTGCCACCGGTATGAGAATGATGCATAATTATTTTCGTATCGGAGGAGTGGCGGCCGATCTACCTTACGGCTGGATAGATAAATGTTTGGATTTCTGTGATTATTTTTTAACAGGAATTGTTGAATATCAAAAACTTATTACGCGAAATCCGATTTTTTTAGAACGAGTTGAAGGGATAGGCGTTATTGGTGGAGAAGAAGCAATAAATTGGGGTTTATCCAGCCCAATGCTACGAGCATCTGGAATCAAATGGGATCTTCAGAAAGTTGATCATTATGAGTGTTACGACGAATTTGATTGGGAAATCCAGTGGCAAAAAGAAGGAGATTCATTAGCTCGTTATTTAGTCCGAATCAGTGAAATGATGGAATCTATAAAAATAATTCAACAGGCCCTGGAAGGAATTCCGGGTGGTCCCTATGAGAATTTAGAAATCCGATGCTTTGATCGAGAAAGGGATCCAGAATGGAATGATTTTGAATATCGATTCATTAGTAAAAAACCTTCTCCCACATTTGAATTACCGAGACAAGAACTTTATGCCAGAATGGAAGCCCCAAAGGGAGAATTAGGAATTTTTCTGATAAGGGATCAAAGCGGTTTTCCTTGGAGATGGAAAATTCGCCCGCCGGGTTTTATCAATTTGCAAATTCTTCCTCAGTTAGTTAAAAGAATGAAATTGGCTGATATTATGACGATACTAGGTAGCATAGATATCATTATGGGAGAAGTGGATCGTTGAAATGATAATTTATACGACAGAAGTAGAAGATATCAATTCCTTTTACACATTGGAATCTTTAAAAGAGGTCTATGGGATCATATGGATGTTGGTCCCTATTTTGACTCTTGTTTTGGAAATCACAATAGGTGTACTAGTAATTGTATGGTTAGAAAGAGAAATATCTGCAGCAATACAACAACGTATTGGGCCTGAATACGCCGGTCCTTTGGGCATTCTTCAAGCGCTAGCAGATGGAACAAAATTGCTTTTCAAAGAAAATATTCTTCCATCTAGAGGCAATACTCGTTTATTTAGTATTGGACCGGCTATAGCAGTCATATCAATTTTACTAAGTTTTTCAGTAATTCCTTTTAGCTCTCGCCTTATTTTAGCCGATCTCAATATCGGTATTTTTTTATGGATTGCCATTTCAAGTATTGCTCCCGTTGGACTTCTTATGTCAGGATACAGATCAAATAATAAATATTCCTTTTTAGGTGGTCTGCGAGCTGCTGCTCAATCGATTAGTTATGAAATACCATTAACTCTATGTGTTTTATCAATATCTCTACGTGCGATTCGTTGAAATAGAAACTTTTATTTTACCTATTCCTTTCGTTCTAGAAAATAAGTTGAGTTGATAAACTAAATTAGATAGTTATATATGAGTGAAAGAAAGCAGCTTATAAATTCGCAGTAAACTAAACAAAAAAATGGAATCTCATTTCCTATGTACAAGAGGTAAGTGGAAGAAAACGTAAGCGGAAGAAGTCTTTACCCCAAGACGGGTTGATTAGTCAATCTAGCTTGAAGCGGGCTCAAAAGATCAACCGTATAGAGTTTTCGCTATCCTTTGTATGGATTCCCATACATGTATTGCTAAACAAACGGGGGATTGAACAAAAAACGAGTGGATGGTTAGGAACACCAAAATACATAAAGGATTGGTAATGGAGATTATGTAAATTATATAAAAAGAGACTTCTGGATAACATAAAAAGAATACTAATTGGGGCTTAAAATTCGTAGAAATGACTAGGCAGTACTCCCCATGATTCCGGTCCAGAGTATCCTCCTATCTGCCGATTAAAGTAATGACTATCAGGAACGAAATAATCCTTTCCTATTTTTTAGTTTAAGCCCCATTCGTGGTTTTATCAGATCCGAAAGCAGAATAGGAACGAAAAAGAAACAATAAAGAATAAAAAAGAAATCTTTTTTTTCTTTCTTTCATAGATATAGAGAGATCTAATCCGTGTCATGATTTATGAGCTAATGGAATGTTTCATTTTTTCGTAATAGAAAACAATGGGTTGAAATATCTATTGATATTCTACAAGAAGTATTTTATTGAAGGCTTAAGTTATTACTCAACAAATCAAAATTGAAATTATGAACGGGCGAGATCAATTCAGAAGCACTTATTTTTTATTCTTCAGAATATAGCAGACAGAATTCCATTGGTATAATTTTGGACCTTCCAATCTATTTTTTCTCTATCTATTCTACAACCATACGAAGATAAATAATATTGATTCGGTCCTAAAATTTATTTGTGACCCACGAGGAGCCGTATGAGGTGAAAATCTCATGTACGGTTTTGGACTAGCGATGTAAACAGTGATGTTATCATCGACTATAATTATCTAACAGTTCAAGTACAGTTGATATAGTTGAGGCGCAATCAAAATATGGTTTTTGGGGATGGAATTTGTGGCGTCAACCAATAGGGTTTATCGTTTTTCTAATTTCTTCTCTAGCAGAATGTGAGAGATTACCTTTTGATTTACCAGAATCGGAGGAAGAATTAGTAGCAGGGTATCAAACCGAATATTCAGGTATCAAATTTGGTTTATTTTACGTTGCTTCCTATCTAAATCTATTACTTTCTTCGTTATTTGTAACAGTTCTTTACTTGGGGGGTTGGAATATTTCCATTCCGTACGTATTCGTCCCTGAGCTATTTGAAATAAATAAAATAAATGGAATCATTGGAACGACAATTGGTATCTTTATTACATTAGCTAAAACTTATTTGTTTTTGTTTATTTCTATCGCAACACGATGGACTTTACCTAGGTTAAGAATGAACCAATTATTAAATCTCGGTGGAAATTTCTTTTACCCATTTCTCTGGGTAATCTATTATTAACAACTTCTTTCCAACTTCTTTCACTGTAAAGAAAAAAAGAATATGAGATTCATGACTTGGTTCAAACAAGAGAAAGAAACAAACATCAAATTATTCATAGATATTCACGATATGTTCCCTATGGTAACTGGGTTCATGAATTATGGCCACCAAACAGTCCGAGCAGCAAGGTACATTGGTCAAGGTTTCATGATTACCTTATCCCACGCAAATCGTTTACCCGTAACTATTCAATATCCTTATGAAAAATTAATCACATCAGAGCGTTTCTGCGGACGAATCCATTTTGAATTTGATAAATGCATTGCTTGTGAAGTATGTGTTCGTGTATGCCCCATAGATCTACCCGTTGTTGATTGGAAATTTGAAACGGATATTCGAAAAAAACGATTGCTTAATTACATATTGATTTCGGAATTTGTATATTTTGTGGTAACTGCGTTGAGTATTGTCCAACAAATTGTTTATCAATGACTGAAGAATATGAACTTTCTACTTACGACCGTCACGAATTGAATTATAATCAAATTGCTTTGGGCCGTTTACCAATGTCAGTAATTGACGATTATACAATTCGAACAATTTTGAATTCAATTCAAAGAAAAACTCAGTAAGTAAACCTCCTGTTTTATTAAAGTAAAGAGAAATTTCCCATTCATTCTTTTAAGGTTCCGTTTTGGTTTAAGTTAAAAGACTGTTTGGTTTGAATTAAAAAAAGAATGAGGCCTTTGGTCAATAAATAAAAATTCAATTACAAATTAACTGGTTGATAAGAATTTCGGATTCCTTTTTATTGAAAATAAAAATATATTAATATATTCGTAATTATTTCGAAATATATAGTTTCAAAAAACAAAATACCCTTTTCTTTTGAACAAACAAAAAGAATCAAAAACGAAACGGTCCAATAATTGTGCTTAGAGCAATTCACGCCTAATAGATTAGGATTTTATTCAATTAGGAACGTATCATAAAAAAAAATTCCTGGTCGGGTCAATAAGATCATGAAAAGCATTTCGATTTATTTATCTCTTATTTTACACATAATGGATTTGCCTGGACCAATACACGATTTTCTTTTAGTTTTTCTGGGATCGGGTCTTATATTAGGAGGCCTGGGAGTGGTATTACTTACCAATCCAATTTATTCTGCCTTTTCATTGGGATTGGTTCTTGTTTGTATATCCTTATTTTATATTCTCTCAAATTCTCATTTTGTAGCTGCTGCCCAGCTCCTTATTTATGTGGGAGCCATAAATGTTTTAATCCTATTTGCTGTGATGTTCATGAATGGTTCAGAATATTATAAAGATTTTAATCTGTGGATTTTTTTCGGAAACCTATTTTTTAAAACTAATATATTTACCTAAACCCTCAAAATTTTTTTAAATTTGACAAAAAAACCCTACCCATAAATAGGTCTAGGTTGAACTAAATTTATTACACTTTTTCCCTTTTATTTCCCTATCATTTGGGTTAACAATACATATTTATTAAAACTTGCTTGCTCCTATAGGGATTATTATATATTAAAATTTGACAATTACCTATTTTATTCATAACCAAGTTAAGAAACTGTCATTCCATACAACCTAAGCTTTTTCAAAATCTACTTTAAAAGAAATTGTCACAAACTGAAATCAAGCACAAAGGTGTTTGGTTATTGCAAGAGGAGGACTAAAATGAGAATGATTCCGACAAGATGGGACACAGATGTGGATTCATACACGCAGAGACAGTATTTTAAAGATGTTACCATCCACCCACCTAGTAGTATAGTTAAATGAGAATAATGTTGATTGGCCGAGATTAAATGATAGATTTAAAGGATTAAATTAAATTTTTATTATTTTAAAGATTAAAATATAATTTTATTTTTATTAATTTAAAATTTTAAAAATTTCTCAATGGAGACAAAGTTGGGATGATGACATTTGGGGTGCTCTGCACAATTACATCAACTTCGGCAAAATTTGTCCGTCTGTAGAAATAAATGAAATTAGTGAAAAAACTATGAAAGAAAAGAGAAGAAAGAGACAAATCCCATGGAATTCACTGTAGGTTCAGGCACATGCATTCAAATCTTTCTAAAGCCGAGTCCGAATTCTTTGAGTTAAAATTAAATATCTTCGAGTTTGATTTCAAGATATAAATGAGTTATTTAAATTAAATTAAGCTTGTAATGTAATTTAATAAGATAAATATATAAAATATATATTAAAAATAAAATATTAATAAGATTAGTGAGTCATTAGAATCAAACATTACTAAACTTAAATTCGACTAAATCAATAGCTTAAACCCAACTCAATAACTACCGAATCGAATTTGAATTTTTCTTTTGAGTCGAATTCACTTAATTTGCAAGCACTAATATCTCATTTCCACCTCTTTCACTCACAAAATTTAACTTTAGTATTTTTTGTGACAATGATTATCATGTCTATAATTATATATTATGATAATGGTTACTGTCTCTATTACTATTTTACTATACTCTTGTTATAAGGAAAACAACGGGAGAAATAGCAATTAGATGCTTGGAATTTTGCCTTGTGCCAAGATAGACCTTTATAAGTACTTTTAAGTCAAGGGCGTAGCTAGGGGTTGACAGGGTCCCGACCTTTTCTAAAATAGAATTTTTTTTCATTTAAGCCCTTTAAAAATTTTAAAATTTTAAATTAATAAATATAAAATTGTACTTTGGACTCCTAAAAATAATAAAATTTAGATTTAATTTTTAAAAATTATAAAAATATAAGTTAATAAAATGGTGAAATTACATTTTTTCTATTGCAAAAATTACAATTTAATTTTAGCCCCTAAAAAGATTTCCCGACTTCGACTCTGTTTCAAGCATGATAAAGAAAAAGACAACACACATAAGCTCTTATGTAGTTTCCATTTTTTGTTTTTCACTTCAAGATATATATATATTAATAATTTTGAAGAAACAACCCAATTATTTTTTATATACTAATTTTTAATATTATACGTATAACATGATTTTATATATTTTTATTTTATGTAGTAAATAATATTCAAATTGTGGAACATAATTAAAATATTGCCGGCATAAAAAATTCAAAAAATAAAAGTTTGAAAGAAAATAATAATGAAATAAAAATTTTAAGTGATTTTAACTACTAATTTAATAAAAAATTAAAACATACAATTTTATGTATATTTTATAATTTAATATAAAATATGATATATTTTAAATATAAACATAACATTGATATTTTCAATTATTATTTAAGATGTTTTAATTTAAAATAAATCCTTAATTATTTATTTTACATATAGATGAATTTAAACTTAATGTCTTTAGTAGTTACTTTCTAAACACGTTCTATCAGTACAACATTTACAATTGAGTTCAAATATATATTTCACAATTAGTTTTAATCCCATCGTTACAATAGTCAACCTCAAATATGACAAAAAACTCTATACATTAAATTAATTTTTATGGTGAATTTATAAAAATAAATATCATGGGGCAACATGCACTTACGTATAAAGTATCATCAATATAAAATTTCTTATTTTGAAAAAAAAATATAATGACTTTTTAACTCTCTAACTTTACAAAAAAATTATTTTAGCTTTTTTTTATTATCTCTTTTAACCTTTAAATTTATATTTTTTGTCAAGTCACCTTAAAATGGTTGAAAAGGTTAACGTTTGTTAACTTT
This sequence comes from Gossypium hirsutum, assembly GCF_007990345.1. Classification (NCBI taxonomy): domain Eukaryota; kingdom Viridiplantae; phylum Streptophyta; class Magnoliopsida; order Malvales; family Malvaceae; genus Gossypium; species Gossypium hirsutum. The sequence continues at coordinate 71,502,418 of NC_053447.1, read as the reverse complement.
ACTGACGTGACATACATATCGTATATACACGTGGATTACCATATGTATGTCATGTTAGCAATTAATTAATTTTTAAAAATTAAAAGGCATGATAAATATGTTTTTTTATATGTTTTTATAATTTAAATACTTTTTAAAATACTTTTTTATATATTATTGGAATTTTAAATTTAAAAAAAGTAACTAACTGCTTACGTGGCAATTTAGTGTATGATTTATTTTACCTAGATATTATATTTTCCTTTTTCGTTAAAAAATTAATAATTAATAATTTCATAATAATGAGTAAATAAATGTAGCATTCTACCACTTGGTCCACTAGTTAGTGCCTGATTTATTTATTCAAAAAATAGGCTCAAAAATCCTTTTTTTTTCTTAAAGTTAAAAGAAAATACAAAATTAAGGTTCACAAACATCAATTTTTTTAATTGATATGGTGCAACAACTTACATGGGCTTAATTGCAAATTTTTTAAAACATTTCACACACATTACGGGTTAAGGCATCTAAGAAGTCCCCATATTATAGACTATATCAAATTAGTCCTTTTGTTATTAAATGAATCAATTTAGTTCCTACATTATTAAAAAGAATTAAATAGGATCAAATTGTAAAAGAGTTAACAATTTTTAGTCGGAAGGACATCGGTGCCGATTGGCATAAGCTTTTTGGTCCCATCAATACCATATTTTGTAAATTGAAGTTACTTTGTTACTTCATTTATCATTTTCTTTTGCTAATTTGTGCGGTAACCGATCCCTTTAATAGGGATGTTACAGAAACTCGCAAACTATGTCTACTTTCATGTGCGAGCTTGGCCAAAGTATCAGCCTCCGGATTATTCATTCCAGAAGTATACGAAATATTTCAATGATCAAGCTGTATCAGCAACTAACAAATCCTTCTAACTTAAACTGAATTGGATCCACCCATATAGATCTCTCCAAACTAATCTTAACTGCCTCAAGACTATCAGTATGGATTACCTTGAAGATTTTTAGTGAAACTAATATGGAAAATTCATGAATCTAAACGAACTTGGTAATTTTTCTGATGTAATAAACTGATGTATTAGAACCGCATAATTAATGCTTAGTTTTGTCTGCATTAGTTAAATGGAAGATGCAAAATAAGACCTGCATTCTTCACGAGCTGATCCATCCCTGCCACTCTATTCTATTGAAATCCTCCTGTACATACATGTTGGAACATTAAAAAATATGTGTGTTTTTTTTTGGCCGGTATCATGCAACAAAATAAAATAAAAAATATAATCAAGATGTTTATATACTTTAGAAGTCGTACCACATCTGCGAGGCCTTGCCTAGAGATAAATATACTATGAACTTCATACTACACAAGAGTGATTTAGCTTTACCCCTCAAACACTTGATACAACCTCACCTTTGTATAGTTAAGTAATTTCTCTTCCAATTCTTTTTAACTATGCAAGTGAAAATAAACACTCGGATGGTGTATAACAATGTCACTCAATAATAGCTCCTATTATGAAGATATGTGCTTCTTTAAATTCACACATCATTCATAAAATAAATCATCTATACATATGCTCTAGGATTGGTCAAACTCTTCATAAGCTCCGTGTAAAGTGGAATAATAAATTTCCAAATGCAATATCTCCGACATTATCATGCTTCAACAACGAGACTGTTCCAAAAGCAACAATGAACCTGGAAATTATAAATGCAAACTTGGAATATGTTAAAATTGATGCCATTTAGACTGAGCAGTGTCCAAATATAGAAACACTTACTGTTGCTAAACAGAACTTTATTTATGTGCATGACTGGCCATTTTCTATGCTTTTTCAGTTCAAGTTCAACAAAGGGCCAAACATAGGGCATCGTAATCTGTAATAGTAACGAACTCCCATTCCCAAACATAGAGCATCAACCTCATCCTCACCACCAAATATTCTGAAGCAAGATCCTTCCATGATTTAACCTTCAAAATTCAAACAGTTAAAAGGGGTGCCCTGCATCAAAGAATATTGTGAAATATCCCTCTCTTCCCCCTCCATTTTTATCAACCCTTAACCCCTACCCCCTATTCAATTTACTTACATGACAACCACATTGCGTGTTTAAGCTCTCTCCAACACGACACCAAGAATCTGTCAGTGGCATGGGAACCATATATTACCATTTTTCTTGAGTTGGAATATTTTTGGCAGACGAAAAAATCGTAGTTGAAAGTATGGCCTCTGCTTCTTGTAATATATGCTGTGCTCTGCCGAAAAGAGAGCCAAAATCTAGCAGAAATTAGGATTAGATCATCAGAGGGACTCTTCAACGAAGAAAAGAAAGAACACGTGTGCATGGAGAGGAGGATTTCATGGGAGTACAATGCCATGGACAGGTCAGCTGATGAAGAACGCATGTCCTGTTTTTTGGCTCTTCAATTGAACACATGCTGAAAAAGAAGAAGCTTAGTTAGGGGGTTATATTAGATCATCTGAAATTGTGAGATTTTATGATTTAAAAATGTAAACCATTTAAGTAGTTACCACCTCTTTTTCTGCATCTAATTTCTTAAAGTTGTCAAATGCTTTTCAGATATATCCAACAGCAGGCCAATGGGTTACTGCGCAAAATTAACAAAAATATTATGGAAAATGAGTAGTATTTCAATAAGGAAATTAATGAAAAGACCAACCTGAAGGTATGTGAGCAATCTTATACCAATCGGCACCAATGTCCTTCTGACACCTTTCTTCCAACTGAGGAACCTCGTGTATATTTAACTGTTGCAAATTGGTTAGGCAGCGCATCTCATCCGGAAGTGACGTTAAATTGGGCCAATCAACAAGAGAAAGAATTTGCAGATTTGTTAGATGTTGAATCCACTCCGGAAGATGCCGACACTTTGAAATATTTTCCAGTGCTAAGGAGCGTAGTCTTGTCTGATCTTGGAATATTTGTAAGCCAGCTGCTGATAGCTCCAGCTCCTTGCACTTGCTTACTAAAGATCTTCAAGGAAAGTGAGATGTTGGAACACAGGAAAGAGTGACCTCAATCCGCTGCAATTCCAAATTTCTAATCTTTTCAATTGAACAAGATGTTGAAGCCAAAGGGGGAGAGACACCAGCTGTGGAATATTAATAATCCCCAAATGAGAGAGATTCTTAAGGGCTTCCCATTGCATGCCCCTAAATCAACCTCCTTGCAATCTCCTATTGTTAATTTTTTGAGGCCGGTGAAATGTTTCAAGTACTCATCTAGCATGTGAGTGTCCAATCCCTCAATTTTGTGTACATGGAAAGATTTCAATTTGGAGAGAGGAAGAGAAGAAGTGGAACTTGATGGGGTCGTACTAGTGATGTTCATCTTCATGGTCTGCTTTAAAGGCCTTGAACTGGTCTTCACCAACCTTAGATCATCATCGAGTGAAGGATACAACGGCATTGAAGTCAAAGGGCAATTTACAATTTCTAAAGAGGAAAGACAAGGAAATGCCATGGTTGATGTTCCTATAACTGTTGTGTCATCCTCGTTATCATCATCAATCGAGCTTTTCCTCCACCAACTCTTCATATTTGGGCAATTCTCGAGGCAAAGAGACTTAAGCGATGGGAAGAATGATTCTGGTTCTCCTTGACTTCCTTTTGGGCTATTATCGTCCATGTACTCCAGCAGAGTTAAATCAACAATTGACAGCTTTTGAAGACAAGGCAATTGCGCAAAGGACGGGATTGTTTGAAATTACTAGGACCCCATATTCTAATCACGATGAGGTTTGTGAGCAAAGAAAGCCAACTTGGAAACTTGGCATCACTCCTCCATCCTCCAATAAAGAGCTCCTTGAGATTGGGATGGGGCCGGAGGTCTTCAAGTGACTTGTCATCATCATCATCATCATTACCGCTGTCGTCGTCGTCGTCACCATAATCATTCCATACTAAGACCAACAATCTCAAATGTTGCTTCTCTTTCAAATTAGCAGCTTTAAACTTCTCTTTTGCATTTTTTACGAATCCCAAATTTGTTATCTCTAGCCGTCCCGTTAAGTTGTTAAGCCCACTCAATTCACTTAGATCTGCACCGTCACGTGAGCCATCTTTGTCCACTACAAACTTGCTTAACGTCTCAAGGGAAGTCAGCTTCCCTATTCCACGTGGCATATGAGTTAAGCCACTACAATCTTCACACCCAAGATGGGTAAGATTCACCAATTTTTCAATCTTCTTCGGCAATTCTTCAAGCTCCCAACATAAGTTAAGTTTCAAAGCTTGCAAATTTTGTATCTTGCAAATGCTCTTTGGGAGGATCTTAATATTAAAATTCCCAGAAAGATCAAGGTACCTCAAATGTTTCAACTTACAAATGGAGCGTGGAATCATCTTAAAATCTAAACCATTCAATTCCAATACACGCAAGCATCTATAATTTGAAATGATAAAATCCCAAATTTCGTCATTCATATTTTGATTTCTCTCATAATTTGGAAAGTGTAACATGGTTCGCAACTTCTTTCCTTTAAACAAAACAATTAATGAAGGATCAATTGATATGTGGCGACACTTTTCACCAACCTTACTTGCAATTTCATTTGAATCTACAATACTACTCTCCGTCCCGGCTACTGATTCAGCTAGATCATGCATTAAATCATGCATTTTACATGTTAGTCCTTCCCACGAATATCTTTCTCCTACTTCTTGGAAGAAACCTCTTTCGTTTAAATCTTTAAAATACACAAACCCGATCTCCTCGAGAGATTGACTTGGATTCAATTGCTTTACGAAACCTTGTGCAATCCAAAATTGAACAAGAGTTTGTACATGAATTTTATGATCTTTTGGATACAGTCGGCAATAAGCAAAGCAATGTTTCAAATGGGATGGGAGATGATCGTAGCTCAACTTAAGTGTAGCTAGAATTTTACCTTCGTTTTGAGATATTCTAGCAAGTTCATTATCTTTGAAAGAACTCCACTCCTTTTCAGTTTCTTTGAAAGATAACGCACCAGCTATGGTCCTAATAACCAAGGAACCCCACCACACCTTTCCAAGATCTGTTTCCCTATTTTCACAAAGGTTGGGTTTATAGATCTTTGCTCAAATGCTATTTCTTTGAACAAAGACCAAGCATCGTCATCAGACAAGCCTTTCAGAACATAAGGCTGACATTTACTAGTAATTTTTGCTACTCTCAAAGAGCGAGTAGTTACTATTATCCTACTTCCTTTAGCCCCACCTACTAACAACTCTTTTAAACTAACCCATTCTTCCCACTCCTCATTCCAAATGTCATCCAAAACAAGCAAATATTTTTTCCCACCGATTTTCCCTCGAAGTTGGCTTTGCAATTGATCCATTTCGAGTTTTTGATTTGGTGCTTCGCCAGTTGCAGATTTGATAATGTTTTCTACAATTATTTTGACATCAAAAACATCTGAAACGCACACAAACATCATCAACTCAAAATGATTTTTGACCATTTCATCATTATACACAAACTGCGCCAAAGCAGTCTTCCCTAACCCTCCTAACCCCACAATTGGAATGATGTAAACATTCTCTTCACTTTCAAACTCTAACATGAGTTTTAAAAGAGCTGCTTTATCATCGTCTCTCCCTATAATGTTATCTTTAAAAGAGTGCGTTTGATGCCTCTTTTTGGTCATGAAAGAGGTTTCCATGGGGCGGTCACGCTCTACCAAATTGAACATCTTGGCCTCACTTCCGATCAAAGTTAGCCTCGCCTTAATGGCCTTAATTTGACGACCCATTTTGAGACTGTAAGCAAACTGGTTTGAGCTTGAGAAGAAAAGGCGTACCTCTTTCGTCAGCTTGTTCCCACCCAATAGATCTTTCCGGAAAGCTTCGGTAGAGAAATCATCAAGCAAGTCGTCGGCATCATAAAGTACATCTTTCAGCTTTTCAAGCCAATCTTTGACGTGATGGCTGGTCACAGATCGCTCTTCTGCGTCAAGAAGCACAGCCTTGATTGTGGAGACGGTGCTTTTGAGGTCGTCGAGGTCATCTTTGACATTCCACCACAGTCCAATTTGAGAGAGAGTAAAGGAGCTCAATTTAGTAATAAGCTCTACGGCGAGGTCGAAAGCAATTGCTTCGGCCATTGCTGGTTCAAACTGAAATCAAGCAACACAGTGTTTGGTTATTGCAAGAGGAGGACTAAAATGAAAATGAATACACGCGGAGACTAATAATTTTTATAGATGTTAGCATCCACCCAGCAAGTAGTATAATTAAATGAAAATAATGTTGATTGGTGGGAAATGTTTGACACAAATTTCTCAACGGAGACAAAGTTGGGATGATCGGGTGCTCTGCACAATTACATCAACTTGGGCAAAATTTGTCTGTCTCGATCCGTACAAATAATTGAAATTAATGAAAAAGCTATGAAAGAAAGAGAAGAAAGAGACAAATCCGATGGAATCCAAGGTGTTTCGATTGAGGCCAATGCATTCGAGGCTTAAATTAAATATTTTATTTCTATTTGAGTTGGAATTAAGTTAGTAATTTAATTTAATAAGATAAAAATATATAATATATTACTAAACTCAAGTTTAATTAGATCAATAATTCAAATTCAGCTCAATAATTATTGAATTGAATTTAAATTTATTTATAATCAGTTAAATTATTAACATTAAAATCTCATTTAGGCCTCTCCCACCCATGAAATTTAGCTTTAATTTTTTCCTTTTTGGTAACTTGGTATCAATTATTATTATCATGTCTATAATTATATATAATGACAATTGTTACTATATCCATTACTATTATACTATACTCTTATTAATAAATTTTTTATATTGATAAGTCTGTTAATTATATTTGTTATTAATTTTTTATACAATATTAAGAATAAAAAAAAGTAATATGGTTTGATTTTGTGTCAAATAAGTGTCTGAATTAAACGATTTATTTACTTAGTATCTTGATCCGTAGAAATTCTTAAATTATGCTTGTATCGAATATCACTAAATTATTATTAAATTTATATTTTAATTATTAAATTTTATTTAATACACGTGCACTTTATCTTATTATTAAAATTGTTGATATAGGTGAAATGTGTTTAGTAGCATTTCATATATTTGTTCATCATCTTCATTTATATATGACTATCAACACTACATTTTATTATCATCAGTTCTTTTATTAGTTTAACTTTTACTATTGTTAATACTAGTGGTGTTTATGAATTGTTATGGTGAGATACTTTTTTATTGTTAATACTCTAGTGTTTATGTGTTTTTCTTTTTATTATTTTTATTTTTTTAGAGTAAATATCAAAATTATTCATGAACATTATCGTGATGTGTGATTTGTAATTTAATTTTATGTAATTATATAAATAAAATTTTAACTGTAATTCAATTATATACATAAAAATGCAAATGTTAAAACACACCTACATTACCCGTAGAGTTTATATAATATTTTAAAGATGCCACCACCACCCACTAAGTAATAATAAATAAAAAGATGTCACTAAGTAATAATTAAATAAAAAGTTGCTAATTTTATATTAAAGCTTAGTTAAGGGACGGTCTTTCTTATAAAATTTCTGCACTTTTCAACGTATGTTTCTTGGATAGCATCACATGACATGATGCTATATATGAATAAAGAACAAGAAGTTGGCAGAATTATCAATTGTATATCTTTTTAAAGGGTAAAAGTGGGATTGGCTGAGAATCCAATTTAATTTTAGTGTTAATTGAAAATTCAATCACAAGTTTTATCTTTCCAAATATAGTTTAAATTACTCTTTTATACTATACTTTTATTATTAATTACGGATATTGTTGATGTAGGTGAGCGTGTTAATATTTGTTATTATTATTTTAATATACATTTATTTGTTTATTGTAAATGGGGTGATGATTTTTATTTGTTTACTATTGGAAATTTGGCCCATTCTTTTATTATAATTGTTTTTTACTTCTCTGTCCCACGCGTAATCAATTGCCATATTTTTTAATTTTATTTATACTTTTGCTAAATAAATAATTCGATGGAGGGTTGTTAGATCCAAACTTATATTTAAAATCTTTATTTCGGTTGTTTTTTTTTGGTTTAGACATAGACATTGTGCTGTTTGATGAGCTTGCATAGTATTAGGTAGTCGGTTAGGTAAGGCTGACCAAGCCAATGATGCTTAGCTGGTCTTTTCAGATGATTAGCTACAGTGGGACTGAGACACGACCCGGACTCCCACATGGGGCAGCAGTGGGGAATCTTGGACAATGGGCGAAAGCCCAATCTAGCAATATCGCGTGAGTGAAGAAGGGTAAGGCCCGCTCATAAAGCTCTTTCGTCGAGTGTGCGATAATGACAGGACTCGAGGAAGAAACCTTGGTTAACTCCGTGCCAGCAGGCGCAGTAAGACAGGGGGAGGGCAAGTGTTCTTCGGAATGACTGGGCGTAAAGGGCATGTAGGCGATGAATCGGGTTGAAAGTGAAAGTCGCCAAAAACTGGCGGAATGCTTTCGAAACCAATTCACTTGAGTGAGACAGAGGAGAGTGGAATTTTCATCTTATAAAGTTGTATTGACATCAAGTTAAAAAGAGCTCATTGATTCGGTATTGATAGACATACAATGAAAGTAACGAATTGATCATTTGTCGTATTTGATCTACCAAAGAATACATTGGCATGTCCAAGTAAGTAGTTAGTTGAATTCTATAAAGGGAAATAGCAATCGGATCTAAACAACTCGCGCAATTGCGACCGTTGGTTTGAGTTGGACCCTTTTAGCTCACAAGCTACTAGAGAGCTAAATTGTGGATGCATGTTTCGCAGTTGTTCATTCGGTAAGGATTAGTTGTTGGGCATTCCGCAATTAATTTACACACGGAAGGGTTGGCGGTCTGAGGCATCCTCGATTAGTATAATTGGCTTGTCAATGAAGGAGAAGACTTGATATCGAGGATTGATTCAAAGGTGAAGCAAAATCGAGCTTGAAGCTAGAATTTCATCATATTGGCTTACTTAATTTAATTTTGTTTCTACTTATTTTTACTGTTATTCAGTTCCAATATCTTTATTATTTTCTCTTATTAGATTTAAATTCTCCTTTTTATTTTTGCATAGATCGTCGCATGTCATGGGCACCTATTTAATTTTTCCATCCATTTTGAGGTAATTTGACAGAAAATGCAACTTTAATGGCTAAAAGAGGAGAAAAATTAAATGGAGGGCTAAAATAACTTTTTCTATTAAATTGGAAGACTAAAAGAATCATTATGCCAAAAAAATAATAATTTTCATTTTTGGTCATTTTCTAGTGCTATAATTCAAGATGGTGTGGAATTATTACATCAGCTAATCTTATTATGATTATCATCATCGTGGTCATTATTGTTTTTAATATCATTAGAGCGAATGTTATTGTCCAAACAAAGATAGCTTAAATATAATTTATTCAACTTCTTATAATATATTAGGGCTCCTCTAAATGCTCATTTGCCTCCGATGAGTAGAGTTGAATTAAAAAAACTAAAAATTGAAAATTGATCTTGACTCGAGTTGTTTAGAAAACATATAGCATGCAAGTTAAAAATCACAACCATTTCTATTTTTAAATAACAATCATTCATGGTTTTTTTTTTTTCAAAAGCTTAGCGGATTGTTATCGAGAGAGTAGTTGTGAATATTTTTGAGGTGTGCTAAGGATGATTTGTATAGCGTTGGAATCTGAGCTTTTACTCTTAATAGTTTTTATGTCACGTAATGAAAATAAACATATTGAAATGTTTAGTAATTAGATAAAATAAATAAAACATACTTGTCATATAGGAAGGATGATAGTTGAGGGAGAGGGGTGGAAGGAATCCTCTTCATCAATATGTATCCAAACTATATACTCTTTATTTAATAAATTAATCTTCATTGTTTTCAATGATATTGTTGAAAAGTCAAAAAAATAGTTGGCAAGTTGTTTAAAGTTGAAAGGGATAATTGCAATTTTGGTCCCTAATTTTTTAGGCCATTTGCAAGTTAGTCCCTGAACTTCAACTATAAATAGGCCTAACCATTTCTCATTTTAACCATCCCAACCAATCTTTCTCTTTTAGTTTTCTCTCTTCTCCCATTTGAGAATTCTTAAGGAATTCTATTTTTTGTAATACTTTGGAGATAGTAAGTTATCATCTGGTGTTAGTGCCGAGGACGTAGGTATAATTTACCGACCTCGTTAATCTCTTGTGTTCTTTCTTGTCCTATTTTTCTTTCAATATTTGAGGGTATAATAGTAGTATTTAATTGTGCTATTAAATTACTATAGAATGGATATTCTGTCTGTACGAGCCCATTTTGCCCGGGCCCATACCTACCAAATAATAAAAAAAAACAATCAAACCAAACCCCCCAAAAAAAGCTAAAAGCCCAATGGCCCAACACGTAAACAATTCTCAGCCAAAAAAGGAAACAAAAACCCTAGCCGCCGCACCTGGGCCCTCCACTACCAGCTGTCTGCCACTGCCACCTGCAATTATGGAAAGCAACAGGGGCCACGCACGAGTTACTGTAGCAAATAGTGAAAAATTATTATTATGTTGTAAAAGCCATATCAATATGCTGGTTAAAAAGGGGGGATGATGGGTTTTTTTTGGGGGGAGAAGGGGAGAGGAGAATCGATTGTATTTTAGAGGGGGATTTTGGATTCTATCTCATTTTTTTCAGCTAAAATAGAAGTCAAAAAGAATCGTAAAAGAGGGGGATCCCCATTCTTGTACGCAGGATTGAGAAATAAAAAATACA